>NC_091440.1:62943498-63253498 GCF_964237555.1 Oryctolagus cuniculus | reverse complement strand
ACAATTTACTGTGTTTAAAATTCCATTAAATTCTTTCGCCAATACGTAGGTCAAATATACATACTGTGTATACAGTTGGAAACATTTCCTCACAGACCCAGCCTATGGTATGGATGTTGTATTTGTGGCCTTGTTGCCATGGTGACTGGAAAAGGTTAAAGCTGGGGCCTCAGAAAACAGAATGGTTGCACAAGTAAAATATCATGAGTGTGTGTGTGTGTGTGCGTGTGTGCGTGCGTGTCTTAAAATATGCTTCTCAAATATGAATTCGAAGATCTTAGGAACACTTTCTTAAAATTTATTTCCCACGCCACGCATACATGTTGTTTACTAAAAAAATTTGCTTGAAACAATCTCGTTCAACCCATGCCCTTTCTCTCCAAACCTTAATCAAATGGCCATTTATCTCAAAAAGACAGACTGTGTAAATCCATGGCGAATGCTTTGCCTTTTAGATGTGGATGAGATCTGCCAACAAGAATATGAATGAAGTAATTTTGTGATGGAAACAAACTGTCTTTTTTAGGTCTCTCCTTTAAATTCATTGCTGCAGAAATAATAAAGCATGTTTACTCCATTTTCTCAAGAACATCCTGAAAAAAACTTGAGATTCATTTCTGCAGAAATAATGAAACATTTTCACAAGAACAGAATGAATAAGCTCGGGCAACAATTAACAATGCCAAGATGTTAAACATTTACTGGTTGTAAAAATTTATACTCTTCTTTGTGTTGCCTGATGGCCCTAAAGTCCCTGACTACCCCATTTATTTCCTTATACACTTTAACTACCGTGTGAGATGAATTCCAAGGATTTATCCTCGAATAACATTGAGTAGACTAGACACCAAAATTCCTGCAAGGGTTGAGCCATTGCAGCCACAGATAAAAGAGTTCATCTTTTAAAGCATACAACCTTCCTGTTTACATTTCTAGGTATAAAGGGAAGATGGTGAGGAACATTTGCTGAGTCTTTTCCTAGCTCCACTGCCCATGTCATCAGGATACCAGAAAGAGCATTAATACATCCTCTGGTCTGTATCCCCTGGTTTCACTTTAACCTTTTTAACCCAGCACCTAAGTTTTGCACAACTACTTATTTATTTCAAGACATTTCCATGCAGACAGAATACCAAAAATAAAATCATAATAATGATAATATAGTTAAGCATTTGTTTCCCATGTTTTAAACCATCTCATTTTTAACCTGAGATTCCATAAGTATTTCATGGTGACTATCCTGGCCCTCCTTCTGCCATCTGGTGGACAAGTTGGGAAACAGTAAAATTGAGCAATCTAGCAAGTTCCTTCTTGGAATGCATCAGTCAGATGTTTGTGGGGCTATTGCTATTTATTATTATTCATCAAACAGGACAGGCACCACCCAATGTCATACTGTGTGAGTTAGCCAAAACCAGTCTCTCTCTCTGAAAGGACCATAACATACGACATGATTGAAAGTTCCCCCACAGCTTATTTCTTTTCTGACAGTCAGTTCCACCTACAGAGTGAGGGAAGCACTTCTTACACCACGGGACTACCACTTAGCTCATGTTCGTAGTCATTTGCTCTTCTGTGATATTTTGACCCCAAAGTGCTTATTTTTTTTTCTAAAGAGATGGAAAGGGGGAGAGAGAAAGAAAAACTTGGAGACATGTTTTTCTTTTCTTTTTTTTCTTTTTTTTTTTTTTTTTTTTGACAGGCAGAGTTAGACCATGAGGGAGAGAGAGACAGAGAGAAAGGTCTTCCTTCTGTTGGTTCACCACCCAAATGGCCGCCATGGCCGGCACTGCACTGATCCGAAGCCAGGAGCCAGGTGCTTCCTCCTGGTCTCCCATGCGGGTGCAGGGCCCAAGCACTTGGGCCATCTTCCACTGCCCTCCCGGGCCACAGCAGAGAGCTGGACTGGAAGAGGAGCAACCGGGACAGAACCGGTGCCCCAACCGGGACTAGAACCCCGGGGTGCCAGCGCCGCAGGCGGAGGATTAGCCTAGTGAGCTGTGGCGCCAGCCTGGGGATATTTTTTTCTTAAACCATTGAAGAGTGCCTGAAAGATCTCTTTATAAGAAAAAAAAATAAGATCTCTATGAGTGTGTGTAGTTTTATCAAGTTTATTATAACTTACAGGCTATAGAGAAGAGATGTGATAGCAAATGTCCTACCTCCTCAGATTTGAAGAAAATGACAGCCTTTGCAAATTAGCTAGAACAAAAAAGATGCTACCAGCCAGTTGAATTGTTCCATGTTTAGCCAAGCCTGAATTCCCATGTCCTTGCAAAAGCTCATAGAAAAGAGGTAACCATAACCATCTCCCAACCATCATGTAGGAGATATTGTCATTGTTATTAAATGCTCTGTACATCTGCTCTTTGTGTGATGGATCCTGGCTGGAGGCATTCAAGACTAAAGGATTAGGCTGCTTTATGTTGAAACTGTATTGGCTTGGTCCATCACCACATGCAATCTGGGTTAAAAGTTGCACTGAAATCTAAGGCAGGCCCTTCGCTGTGCCTAGAAACATTACTTGTGCCATTAATGAAGAGTAGTGCCAATGTATGCGCTCACTCTTAACTCAAATGGGGCCCTGAAATGATCTATAAAGTAATGAGAATTCCCAATCCTAATTCCTGCTTCTGTGATATGGAGAAGCCAAGCAGGAAGATTAGGGAGGAAGAGGTAAACTAGAATTTCAGCCAGCATTGCACTGTGACTCCATCCCCTGTCAACTTAATATGTCTCATCTGGGACCAGGAAGGAGGAGACACCATCATGGCCACATGGAAGTTAAACTCCACGTGAAGGAGTCATGAAAACCCCAGAAAGACTTATGCATACTGAACTCCAACCCTGTTTGTGTATTCAGTGAAGGCACCAACCCCTATCTCATAAAAGAGGCTGATAGCATGGGAGGGGCCCTTCTTCTGCTCTTGACCGTGTTTGGGGATCCTTCTTGAGCCTTCTACTCCCCTCTCTTTTCACAGGCCACTCCGGTCCACTCATGACTGATATCCTTCATGTGGGGTTGCCCACACTCATTCATGAATGTATGTTTCCCCCTCTCTCTCTCTCTTTCTCTTAACTAAATCCTACCTTCATTTGTACTCTGTATGTGTGCCTCTGCTTTGAATTCTTATCTCTGTGCAGGCAAGAACTTGGAACAAAGATTAAGATTAAGATACATGGGCTCATAGCAGCTGCACCCTGTTGGTTTAGACTTCAGGTAAGCAGACTGCCAGAGATAGCCCTCAGGCTTAAAGAGGTAGTGGGGGAGGGGGCTCTATCTTGAACTCTGCTCGTTATAACAATCAGTGGGTATATTTTGAATATACACTGGATATGTGATGCTTTTCTAAACACACGAAAATTTATGTAGTCCCAAAATAGGCCTTAAAATTACACCCTCTAGGTTTTTTCTCCTCTACTCCAGATCCCCTGTCCTCATCTTGGCCCTCTGTGGCAATGTGAGAGTTCAATGCAATTTCACAACTGACCCCAACCCATTCTTTCCACCACCACAATGTCCACAATGAGACTTATGTAACATTCTGCTCAAAAAGGTTGGGTTTGGAACCTGTGGAAGAGTAACTATGGAAAAGTAACTGTGGAAGAGTTACATCAGTATACACTCATTTCTTTCATTGAAATTGGAGTCACAATGGAAGTATGTGTACCCAAATGACAGCAAAGCATCCTGAATACTGAAAGATGTAGAAAAATATGAACTAAATCCAAATTCATTTGGATTAATACACTTTGAGAGATAGATACCAAAAGAGGGATATTTCTGGAAGAAAACCAAAGTGTTCTGTCCTTTTCATTCCATTTTAGTTAGTAACTGGAAAAAACAAAGATGATCTGCCTTTAGAAATTTGTCCAAAAACCATTCAACAGAGTATAACCTGGGTCCCTAACTACGCACTAGGATTTGGGGATCACAGCATGGACAATGCAAAAAGTGACATCTGGGAATCCAGAGTTAGTTTTATTAATTATGTTGATGATAGGAGGCAGAAAGAACTAAAGGAAAACAGAATCAAGAGCAAAAGCACACAGATATTCATTAGACTAAATTCATCAGGTATATGTGGCATTTGGGTCAAAAAAAACCCATAACAATCTGGCAATGCTATCATAGAATACAAAGCACTATGCAGCTTATCAACTAGTGAAAGACTTAGTGAGATGGCCGATATAATATGGCAATGTGATGTAGTTCCCCCTCAACTAACGCAACCTTAACAGCACATCGTATAGACATAAAGATTCAGAATAAACTGGCGACCACTCCCTTATATATTCTGCAGTGGTTCTTCTGGAATCAGAGGGTTTTATTCTCCACTGGGCATGCAAATTAGGCCACAGGCAAGCAGTGCAACCGAAAGAGATCTGCTAAGATTTTTTTCCAGCAGAAGTTTACCTAGGACCTTCTTTGTTTTAGTCACTAATTTTAGTACAGGGCTAACTAATGAACACTGCAGACAAGGTCCCTGTTCTTAAAGAGAAGTGAATGGTGGAGAAACAAAAAATAAACAAATAGTTGGTAAGATAACTTTACATGGTAAGTGCTGCTTTGAAGCCCATCCAAACCCATGTTGCACGGGACACCCTGGAAGGAACTAGAGATACGATGCTTAAACTGGAAAGGGAAAGAGAAAAGTTCCACACAGATGTCTTATTAAAAGCTGAGGATGGGCCGGCGCCGTGGCTCACTAGGCTAATCCTCCGCCTAGCGGCGCCGGCACACCGGGTTCTAGTCCCGGTTGGGGCGCCGGATTCTGTCCCGGTTGCCCCTCTTCCAGGCCAGCTCTCTGCTGTGGCCAGGGAGTGCAGTGGAGGATGGCCCAAGTCCTTGGGCCCTGCACCCCATGGGAGACCAGGAAAAGCACCTGGCTCCTGGCTCCTGCTATCGGATCAGCGTGGTGCGCCGGCCGCAGCGCGCCGACAGCGGCGGCCATTGGAGGGTAAACCAACGGCAAAGGAAGACCTTTCTCTCTGTCTCTGTCTCTCACTGTCCACTCTGCCTGTCAAAAAAAAAAAAAAAAAAAAAAAAGCTGAGGATGATTTTACGTGAGAGACTAACTAATACCTTCTATAAGGATCTGATGAACAGAACCATGACCAATGAGAACTATGAAGACAGAATTGACTCGACATTCGCTAACACTGCCTATAAATTGAGTCATCCCAAAGGAAATAAAGGCTCCTCGAAAAGATATGTTCTTCAGCCATCAACCTACCAAAGCAGAAACTGTATCCCACTATGGTCAGTAGTTGTAGGCCTTTGGCTGATAGGCCCATTCTCTGCAGGTGCCTCTGTTAGCTTTTCTCCCTTAGCTCAGGGAAATATAATGCCCTCCCCATCTGGCCTGAATGTCAGGGGCATGCACATTGTAAGAACATGTCTTACACACACTCCTAGCACAGCACATGGCACCAGGAAGCACTTAATAAATGTTCACAGAAAGGAATTGAGGTATCAGATGAATAGTAAGTCAAGGATTTTGAAGATGCTCACCGTCATGGGGTTCTGTAATGTACATGTACTTCAGGTAGTAGATTACAGTGAATCTCAGCTGCTTTCTTGAAAATTCCTCCTGAATATTTCTCAAATATATTAAAACCAATAAATCTTTTAAATACAACTTTCTCTCCAAATTTATTGTTCCTCTTCTCACATTAAACATCCTGTAAGGTGGCCAGGCATTTGTTATCCACTTAAATCAGGGACCTGGGCACTAGTTTGGGTTGATTTCCTCTCCCACACCACTATACCACTCTCTCTAATTCCTGAGGATTTTCAGTAACTATACTGAAACCAGTATCTCTATGCCAATAGCCTCAGCTCAGCCTCTCATCATTTTTACCTGGTTTTTGGGTCAAGAATCATTCATTCGGCTGGCGCCGTGGCTCACTAGGCTAATCCTCCGCCTTTGGCGTCGGCACCCTAGGTTCTAGTCCTGGTTGGGGCGCTGGATTCTGTCCCGGTTGCTCCTCTTCCTGTCCAGCTCTCTGCTGTGGCCCAGGAAGGCAGTGGAGAATGGCCCAAGTGCTTGGGCCCTGCACCCGCATGGGAGACCAGGAGGAAGCTCCTGGCTTCGGATCAGCACAGTGCTGGCCGTGGCGGCCATTTGGGGGGTGAACCAACGGAAGGAAGGAAGACCTTTCTCTGTCTCTCTCTCTCTCTCTCACTGTCTAACTCTGCCTGTCAAAAAAAAAAATCATTAATTCTTGACACAATGATTTACAAAGTGGCAAAAATAAAAAGCACACAGGAATTTATTGGTATGCATAACTGTAAAGTCTATTGCTATGCTGGTTTCAGACACAGCTGGATCTAGGCTTTAGATTGTAGGAGTTCAAATATTATCAACAAAAGTTTGGTTTCTCCATCTTTCAGTTCATTTTCCTCTATCAGTTTAATGATCAGAGGGTCATTTCCACATAGCAGGAAACATGGCCTTGGAAGCCACAAAGCTTTCATCTTGAATGAAAAAGGAAGGGAAATCAATGCTGAGAGTCCATGTGCGCAATTTCACTGGAGAAGCCTGATGGGTGCACCTTGGATGATGTGTGTGCCCGCATCAACCACAGTGAACCAGGGATAGAGTGCTCTCATGGCCTGAGTTTGGATCACCTGTCTACCCCTATGTGAGTGTGGCCAGGCAATAGGAGAAGGGCAATTCTCTCCAAAAAAAGTTAGACAAAAAACAATGCACATCATCCTCCCTGGTTACCCTCTTTTAATAATTTCCTAATGGCCCCATGCTCTCCTACTTCTCTATTCATGCTCTTCACCTGTGAAAAAAAAAAAAACTACCTAACTGGCAATTATAAGTCCCCATCTTCTCTCCTTAAAATCTTAAGTAGCTTTAACTGGATTGCAAAACAAAGGCAAACTCATTAGATGCTGGCCCCAGCCTACCTCTCAGTTTTATTTCTCCCTGGACTGCTCTCAAAGCCAAAGCCCCACTGCCCTGAATCGTGTTCACTTTTTGCATGAGGGCATGTGTGGCTGGTCTATCCTGGTCCACACCATGAAGGATCACCTCTGTTGTCCCCTGTTCCCATGTTCCTTGCATCTACCTTCCATTATGTCTGGGTCTGAAGGTATCCCTATTAGATAACAAAGGCAGGAACTTTTACTAGAATATAATTTTCAAATAAATAATCTATTATTATCTGGAAGGGAAAGATTGGCCCCTAGAAAGCCTTTTGCTCCTCACTAGACAGGATGTATCCACATGTGCTCTGCATACACCCGTCTCTGTAGCTCATGTATTTGCGTACATGCCTGTCCCCATCTAATCACCCGGAGGCTCCTAGAGGACAAAGATCCAGTCTTATTTCATCCTTGTATTTCTGGTAATTGCCCATGGACAATAGGCACCTAATAAACCCTTTTAGGATAGAACAAAAGGAAGGACAAAAGACACAAATAAAAGGAGGGAAAGAAAAGGAAAAGATTTCCCAAGGCCAATCTTTCCCTTCCAGATAATAATAGATTATTTATTTGAAAATTATATTCTAGGTAAAAGTTCCTGCCTTTGTTATCTAATAGGGATACCTTCAGACCCAGTCATAATGGAAGGTAGATGCAAGGAACATGGGAAGAGGTGATCCTTCATGGTGTGGACCAGGATAGACCAGCCACACATGCCCCCAGGCAAAAAGTGAACCCAATTACAACAATGTGCAGCGCCATCCACAGGGTGTGCTGAAGCTACCCCATTGCTGGCTTCCTCCTGTCTGGACAGAAAGGAAAGTGAATAGAGAAATTTTAAAAGCTGACCTAATTGCTGAGAGCATTTCCAGTCTATGTCTGAACGTATTTTAATTATACCTGGACACAAGAGCCCTCACCCAGACATATCTGCAGTCCCGAGCGGACTGTCACTATGGCTGTAAAGATTTGTCTGAGGTCGCCGTTATCTCAAGAGCCTGACATCACACTGATCATTAAGCAATGCATGCGGAGGAGCAGCTGGGCGTTACCATGGCAACCTGCACAGGGCTGCCGCAGAGCTTGGTAACAAGAGCATTTTATTATGGGTCATTAAGGGCAAAAGGCTTCATTTACATTATTTCCCGTAAAATCCTATTATTTCAGGTGCTGCAGTCCATCTCCATCTAAGCGACTATTCTGGCAGAAATCATCAATGTGGGTTATTAGGCAGAGAAACCCATAGTAGGCTCCAGGTCAACTAGCCCACGCAGTGTTCTGGAGATGAGAAAAGTATTTTGCCTGAGGGGTGTGGATGTGGAGTAAAGAGGCTTCCAGTGTTCTCTAAAGGCAGAGAATTCTTACTCTGAAAAGTGAAACTGTTCTTTTTCTTATTATTCCACTTGCCTGAGTCATGCTACAGCCTGGCACTGATAAGGATTCTTGAGTTCTGTAATCTGCTACATGAACAAGTATCGACAGATCTGGCCTGACTGCTCCTTAGCCTCATCAGCTGCTCTCTCAGGTGTCTTCTGTGCCAGAGCAGCCAAAAGACAGGCAGTGGTGGCTTTTATCTGTGCTCACACACCCAAAGCTCTAGCAGTCCCTAAGTGTCTCTCTCCTGTTTATCTGTGCTTGGGAGTAGAGAAATAAGGCATTCAACCCTAACCAGTGTCTTCCTGGTATCCCAGTGCCCTGGCCAGTCTTGCACACTGACATGGAGTGCAAGGGCAGTGACTACCTCTGAACTGTAACAGCACTCAGTCTACTGACTTAGGCGAGGGAGCCAGGGAGGTCACTCATCCACTCACCCGCTGCCTGTAATTAAGGATATCAATTCTACAGAGGCCCTACCACAAATATCACAGAATAAGATGCTTAGCCCATGTGACCTAAGGACAGTTAATTTAGGCTTTCCTGCAAGCTCACAAGTCCTCTTGTGATCGAGAAGACTGGGGGGGGTTTTGTGCCCCCAGGATGACAGCTGAGAAGTAGAGATAACCAGGCAAAGGGTCTAATCCTCGGATTTTCATAATCGAGTACTGTTAAGAAAATACGTGAAATGCTTCCCTGTTCAGAAAGCCAATCGCCTAAGTAAGTGGAACAATGGGCATGTCATTGAATTAGTTCACAGTTTTACTGGCATGTGTGACCATCCTCCAAGGACAGCGATAATCGACTTCAGATGAACCAAACAGAGCAGTGGACAGCAAGTGGTAATTACAAGCACTTTGCCTTGTAAAGAAGATGCTACAGAATGGCAGGGTCATATATTTTTTAACAACAAAGAACTGTTCTCCTCTTAATATTCATGAGACAGGTTAGAGCTAGAATAAGTGGATTTTTGTGTCAAATTTAAATCTTTCAGCTACAGAATTAAGGCACTTCTAATATGAACAGTGCAATCTCTTTCAATGGGGTTGAGTGATGGGTGAATTAAGATAATCCAGGGAACAGACTTGGGTGTTTCTCTTATTGTGACAGAGGGATAAAAGGATAAGTACAGGTCAGATCTCCCGTTGAGCAGTGTGAGCCAACCTTTGGACCACTGGCATCACTTCAAACCCAGGAGATACTACTTAACGGATATGATCAAGAGATTATTTTATAAGTTGCTTTCCTTTCCCCAGCAAATGGGATGGGATGACACTCAATTTGGAAAATGAAGCTACACAATAGATATATAGTGTTAGGTACACAAATACACACAGAACAGAGATAAATATGAGTTTTAACTGGTATTATTATACCACAGTTACCTCTAGCTTAAAGAGTTGCCACTGCCTGATGTGTCAAACACCCCTTTAATGGGATTTCCATTCAACAAGTCCCTTATAATTCTGGAGACAAATCCTTCAATTCCCTAAATCAATGCATACACTACTCATTAGAGTTAAAGGTGGCAAAGTTCTGAGGACTGGGGTTTCACAGTCAGCTCCCAATGGACGGATTAAAAGATTGAATAAATCACAATAATTATCTCACATCAGTTCTGGTATGTGTACAGCTAACTCTTACATAGGTTTTACAAAAGAAGGACTGTTTTTCTTGGATAAAGATAACTGAATAAGACTAATATTTACACATAAAATCAACCCTTTGTAGCCCACATTTTTAATCCCCTTTATCTAGAATACACTGAGATAATATCTGTTTGGTATAAAGTTTGAGGTGAAATTTGTAGGATACGTTTGGATACTGTCAACAGAACACACAGAGATCATATTTGAGGAATAAAAATAGATTGAGACATAATAATGACAAAGAAAAAAGGACAGAAATAAATAAAATCCAATTCAAAAAATGGAAAGGTATTTAAATTTTAATGGTGGTAGTGAATTTTAAATGTGCCCTTTCATTGTGAAAACCTGACTTCTAAATAGTAAAGGGGTTACGGTGATATGTATAACCAAAATTAACAATGGATTAATATAACAGCTTGAGTAAAGTGAAGTAATTTAACTATCATATTTTAAATTATTAAAAATTAAAATAATCCTGTCTTGAATTAAAGGACTGAACTGCCTGTGGATATGTCTTAGAGAAGATTATTCTTTTTTACATTATTTCTTTTATTATTAGTTGTGAAGAAAACACAATTTTCCAGGTCATTCTCTCCTCAGTTCCTTATCCAGAGTGGAAAAGCTGCCATACTGGTCATTTAGCATTGGGCTTCTGAAAAACTAAAAAGTGCTCTTGAAAATGAAAAGTTCAGTTATTTCAATCTTCTGACATATACAAAAGTTATTAAAATAATTTTCTATTCCTTTCTTGAAAAAAGAAGTCATATCCATTTGTGAGAGTAATTGGAAACCAGCACTGAATCCTGATCTCACATTTTTTGTAATGCTCCTTCAAAATTCCCAGGCCCACACCTCTTGCAAATAAGAATATGTGGTCAAAGAGAAACAGACATTACAGTTCCTGAGAATGAGACCTTTTGTTCTTTGGATGAAATGGTCAAAAGTATCAAAACAATCCCCTTACAAAAAGTCTGATGAGGCTCACTTGGTTAATCCTCTGCCTGCGGTGCTGGCATCCTGTATGGGCACAGGGTTTTAGTGCCGGTTGCTCCTCTTCCAGTCCAGCTCTCTGCTGTGGCCTGGGAGGGCAGTGGAGGATGGCCCAGGAGCTTGGGCCCCTGCACCCGCCTGGGAGACCAGGAGGAAGCTCCTGACTCCTGGCTTCGGATTGGTGCAGCGCCGGCTGTGGCGGCCATTTGGGGAGTGAAACAACGGAAGGAAGACCTTTCTCTCTGTCTCTCTCTCTCTCACCGTCTGTAACTCGACCTGTCAATTAAAAAAAAAAAGTCTATGATACAAAGAAATGAAAAGACAACCTGTGTCCATAGGTTGGAAGAATCAATATTATCACAAATGTCCATAAAGTCTAAAGCGTTTTACAGATTCAACGCAATCTCTATCAAAAAGCAATACTAATTTTCAAAGAACTAGAGAATACTCCAAAAATTTGCCTGGAACTGTAAAAGACTCTAAATAGCCAAAGCAATCTTGAGCAAAAAAAGAACAAAATAGGAGACATACAGCTGACTTCAAAATATATTGCAAAGTTACAGTGATTAAAACAACAAGATTTTGGTATAAATACAAACACGTAGACCAGTGGAAAAGAATAGACCCTAGAAATAACCTTCACACACCTACAATCAATTGATCATTGACACAGGTGCTAAGAACACACTTTTTTAAAAATTTTTTATTTAGTAAATATAAATTTTCAAAGTACAGTTAATGGATTACAATGGCTCCCCCCCCATAATTTCCCTCCCACTCACACCCCTCCCACCTCCTGCTCCCTCTCCCATTCCATTCACATCAAGATTCATTTTCAATTATCTTTATATACAGAAGATCAATTCAGTATATATTAAGTAAAGATTTCATCAGTTTGCACCCACACAGAAACACAAAGTGTAAAATACTGTTTCAGTACTAGTTATAGCATTACTTCAACTGGTCAACACACTAAGGACAGATACCACATGAGAAGTAAGTACACAGTGACTCCTGTTGTTGACTTAACAATTTGACACTCTTGTTTATGGCGTCAGTAATCTCCCTAGGCTCTAGTCAAGAACACACATTAAAAACAGTATAAAAATGGTGCTGGGGAAACTGAATGTCCACATGCAGAACACTGAAAATAGATCCCTGTATCTCACCATGTACAAAAACCAATTCAAAATGGATTAAAGACCTAAATATAAGACCTGAAACTTTGAAACTATTAGAAAAAACATAGAGGAGATACTTTGGACTTTCAAATGGGCAAGAATTTTCTGGATCAGACTCCAAAAGCATAGGAAATAAAAAAAAAAAAATAGACAAATGGGATTTCATCAACCTAAAGAGTTTTTGCACAACAAAGGAAACCATCAATATTGTAAAGAGACAACCTAAAGAAAAAGAGAACATATTTGCAAGTTATATATCTGACAAAGGGTTGATAGCCAGACAATATAAGGAATTGAGACAACTCAATAGCAAATAAACCAGAAAATCCAATTTTAAAATGGGCAGTAACTCTAAAAAGGTATTTGTCAAGAGAAGGCATATAAATGGCCAACATGTTTGGGCCAGCGCTGTGGTGTAGCAGGTTAAAGCCCTGGCCTGAAGCACCGGCATCCCATATGGGCACCGGTTCTAGTCCCAGATGCTCCTCTTCCGATGTAGCTCTCTGCTGTGGCCTGGGAAAGCAGTAGAAGATGGCCCAACTTCTTGGGCCCCTGAACCCACGTGGGAGACCTAGAGGAAGCTCCTGGATCCTGGCTTCGGATCGGTGCAGCTCTGGCCATTGCGGCCATCTGGGGAGTGAACCAGCAGATGGGAGACCTCTCTCTCTCTGTCTCTATCTCTCTCTGTAACTCTGTCTTTCAAATAAATAATAAAATAAATCTTTAAAAAAAGGCCAACATGCACATGAAAAAAAATGCTCAAACTTATCAATCAGGTAAATACGAGTTAAAACCACAATGACACATAGCCTCACTCCAGTTAGACTGACCATTGCCAGAAAGACCAAAGTTAAATGCTGGTGATAACATGAAGAAAAGGCAACACTTGCATATTGTTGGTGGGGATATAAATTAGTACAGCCACCTGGAAAACATATGGAGGTTCCTCAAAAGTCTAAAAATAGAAATACCATACGACCCAAAAATCCCACTGGTGGATTTATATACAAGGACAATGAAATCTGTTGAAGTGACATTTGTACTCCCATGTTTATTGTATTATTCATAACAGCTAAAAAATATTCCAACCTAGGTGTTCATCAACCAATGAATAAATAAAGAAAATATGGTAAATATACACAATAGAATACTATTTTGCCATAAAAAATGGATCAAATCCTATCATTTGCAAGAAGATGGATCAGACTAGAGGTAACTATGTTACGTAAAATAAGCCAAGTTCAGAAAGACAAGTACTACATGATTTTTTTTTAAACTTTTATTTAATGAATATAGATTTCCAAAGTACAGCTTATGGACTGCATTGGCTGCCCCCCCCCCATGACTTCCCTCCCACCCGCAACCCTCCCCTTTCCCGCTCTCTCTCCGCTTCCATTCATATCGATTCATTTTCAATTTTCTATATATACAGAAGATCAGTTTAGTATACATTAAGTAAAGATTTCAACAGTTTGCACCCACACAGAAACACAAAGTGAAAAATACTGTTTCAGTACTAGTTATAGCATTAAATCTCAATGTACAGCACATTAAGGACAGAGATCCTACATGAGGAGTAAGTGCACAGTGACTCCTGTTGTTGACTTTATAAATTGACACTCCTGTTTATGGCATCAGTAATCTCCCTATGTCCACTCAGGAGTTTCCAAGGCTATGGAAGCCCCTTGAGTTCTCCGACTCTTATCTTGTTTAGACAAGGTCATAGTCAAAGTGGAGGTTCTCTCCTCCCTTCAGAGAAAGGTACCTCCTTCTTTGAAGACCTGTTCTTTCCACTGGGATCTCACTCACAGAGATCTTTCATTTAGGTGTTTGTTTTTTTTTTTTTTTTTTTTTTGCCAGAGTGTCTTGGCTTTCCATGCCTGAAATACTCTCATGGGCTTTTCAGCCAGATCTGTACGCCTTAAGGGCTGATTCTGAGGCCAGAGTGCTGTTTAGGACATCTGCCATTCTATGAGTCTGCTGTGTATCTCGCTTCCCATGTTGGATCGCTCTCCCCTTTATTTATTCTATCGGTTAGTATTATCAGGCACTAGACTTGTTTATGTGCTCCCTTTGACTCTTAGTCCTTTCATTATGATCAATTGTGAACTGAAATTGATCACTTGGACTAGTGAGATGGCATTGGTACATGCCACCTTGATGGGATTGAATTTGAATCCCCTGGTATGTTTCTAACTCTACCATTTGGGGCAAGTCAGCTTGAGCATGTCCCAAATTGAAGTACTACATGATCTTAACGACATGTGAAGTCTAAAAAAGTTGATCTTACAGAAACTGAGAGTAGAATGGTGATTGTCAAAGGATGGGAAGAGTAAGAAGAAGCGAGGGATAGGGAAAGGCTGATTAATGAGTACAAACAATTAGAAGCAAGAATTGATGGTATTCTATTGCATAATAGACTGTCTATAGATTATAATATTCTGCTGTGGATTTCTTTTTAAAATGGAATATTTTGAATATTTTCACCATTAACAGTGTTTAAGGAGACATTATGCAGTGTTTACATGTACAGAAACATCACACGGTGCCCCATAAATATGTATAAATTTTATGTGTCCTTTAAGTTTTTTTAATGGCGTCTTTACCGGCCAACTGGCAGTCAGCAATGGTCAGGCTGGAAGAAACCCTTTAAATCACAGCAATCTCCAGCAGTGATTAACAAAGAGATCTATAAACAAAATTGCATAGGCTACCACAGCACGGTAACAACTAAAGAGCTTGAGTCTTGGGATTTTTAAGGTCTTCACAAACATCATTTAATGATTTTCTGCAGTATGCTGGTAGGGTTGTAGGGACTGGCACGGTGGCCATGAATCCAGATAGGGATGCTAAGCCATTGTAGTGGATGTGGTATTTCTACTGATAGTGCATTAAGCCATATTCCTTTTAACTTAATTTTTAGGGATCTCAAGTGCACAGCACTTTGTTGGTTATGCTCATCAGTCATCATGCTCACCATTAGCGTCTACCTGAGAAAGTTCCTTGATTTGTTTTTATTCTTTTCCCTTCACTTCCCATCTCCAAATCCATTCCTTTCTCCCCCTACTGCAAAAGTATGCCAAAGTATGTCCTGTCTTTCCAGGTCCACCATGTAAATGTGTGCATTATGATCCATTGATTTTTATCCCTAGAAGTCTAGTCCAGAGGCAAGCTTGTACAGATTGACAATGAAGCATGTACAAGTCTATCCATCACAGAGTTGTTTAGGGAGTAATGAGGTGTTGGGAGTCACCTGTGTCCATCACTAAGTCGAAAGATACACCAAAAATGGCATATTCACGTGGAAGAATACCATATACCAGTTGGATAGAATGAAGTAAATTATCAGACAGTAGCAGAAAAAGAAACAGAATGAGATGCAGAACACAGTGTCATTTACGTAAAACTTTCAAACCATAAATGTAAAGCAACATGATGCGTTTCTCAAGAAACGTGTTTATCTCTCATTTTTAAGGGAAAAATATATGTCATTGATTAAGAATGATGGGAAGAAGGAAGAGGAGAAAAGGAAAAAAGGCAAGGGTGAGAGAGAGAAAAACAGAGGGGCCTATAAAAACCAGTTATTAATCATGTACCAACATGATGCTAAGTACCTCACAACCATTTCTTATTTCAAAACTACAACAACACTAAATAGTTTTTTCCCTTACTAATAGTTGAGGCAAATGAGGCTCGGTGAAGCTAAATGTCTTACCCAAGCTTTTACTGCTAGAATGTGGCAGAGCTCGCTTACCAACGTAAGTAATCTGGATGAGTTGCTAAGCGGTTATGAAATGACTGTGTCTCTGAAGAATGTACTTATGGTGGATGCAGGGTCACTCATCAGGAATTTTCTTATAGCCAGCTTTCTCTGCTACAATTCTATGCTCAATTATCAACTGCTAATTGTTTTTTCTTTTTCTTTTTTTGCTCAGATATCTAGATTCCAGGGATTGTTTAGAGTGGAACATGGAGGTTTAACAGACATTAGTACGCATGTATACCCTGCTCTCTAGAAATACTTGTATTTCTGTCAGACTTATATCTTGTGTTTCATTAATTTGGTGAAACTGAGTTAATCTCTAGAAACTAATCTAATAAGCCTAGATGCATTGTCAAATTTAGTTTCTAGCTGTGAGTGCAAGAAAGTGGTTCCACAGTGACTAATCTGCTATTATTAATCCTGAAAACTCAACTTGACCCTACACATTATTGCTCTTTAAACTCCATAGAATATTTTCAGTAGATTATTAAGACTCTGAGCATTTGTTTTATGTCCCTTATTAATATAAAATTTATCTTATATTATGGTTATCTTTATAGTATGGTTGATCTTTCAAATATTTAAGAAAAATGTCAATTAACAGGAGTAATCAATTAAATCTCTTCCTTAGAAATTTTATGGGATGTGTCCAGGTAGCTAGAGATTAAATTTAATGATGAAATTTCTTGGATTTCAAAGAGGTAGACCACACAGCTCTCACTGAGTTGACCCTTTACTTTCTCTATAATTGCTTCATAAAATATGTCTTAAGATCTCTAGCAGACGGCACAGCATCTGTTCCTGATCAATGAAAGAAACATGAGAACGATCAGCAGGGTTTATTCATGGGATCACTGAGTAATAGACATGCTTGAGGTTTTTTACTTTTCCATTTAGTGTGTTTAGTACATAATCCTGAAAGAGAGAAGTGGGACGTTCAATTGGGATGACATGATAAAAAGTATGGCCTAAGAGTAGGCCATTCAGCCTAGTGGTGAAAACTGCCATGTCCCACATCAGTACCTGGCTTCGATTTTTGGCTCTGGCTCCTGACTCAGCTTCCTGCTAATGCAGACCCTGGGAGGTACCAGTGACGTCTCAAATAAATGGGTTGCTGCAACCCACCTGGGCGGTCTGGACTGTATTCCTGGGCCCTGGATTCAGCTCCAGTTTAGCCCCAGCCATTGAGAGAGTTTGGGGAATGATGGAATCAGTGGGAATGCTTGCTCTTGCTCGCTCTCTCTGCCTCTCAAATCAATAAAAATTAAAAATCAAATTGATAATCATGTATGAATCCTCAAAAGCTAGGAAAAAGAAATTTGGGGCAGAGTGGGAGAAAATATGAAATTTTTCTTAAAGTTTGATATTCCTAGTTACAGTAATAGAAAAGGAACAGAATAACAATACTATAGGGCATATGTGACGCTTTCTATCCCTCAGAAATTTGCTAGCACCTGCTATAAAAATCTTACATTTGAACTAAAAATAATCTAATTAAAACATTCTACCCGGACGTTATTTCTTCATGTAGAACAATATTTCTTCACGCTTTGGTGGCTATGAACTTCTTTAAAAACTTCATGAAACTTAAGGATTACATTTTTTTTTCAAAATGCACATTCATGTATCATTTTGCATAAAATTCCAAGTGTTCATAATTCTAAAACTCTAGGACCTACATTAGAAAGATCAAACTGAAATACAGTAACTTAATCTAAATTCTCCCTACCAATTCAATGGTCTCTGTGAAATATTTTGACTTTTATGATTTTTGCAGGTGCTCACATGTTATGTACAGTGAAAACCAATCATCCTACTTCAGGCAGTGTCCCATTTTGACATAATTAGATTCTATTTATTTAACTGGAGCTGCCATTGAATTTTGCAAATTGCAGAATTATGACACTTCCAGGAACTAGTGCCAAAGGACACACACACAAAAAAATCTGGTTACCAAGGAAAAGTCTGATGATGCCTTATGCTTATAAAAGAGAGTTGGTATTAATCAGTGGCTATATAAACCTAATAGTAGGGAACAGCAAGTTCACCAACATTTCTAGCTTTCTGAAGAAGTCAGTCTAGAAGAGTGCTCCCATGGTGTGCTTGACACTCAATTAAAATATTCTTGTCTAACCCCCACGACAGGAACATCATTAAGGTTTAATGTAATCACGTCTTGGCAGCAAATAGAAGTCTTATTTCCCAGGTGCACTGAATCAAATTGAGAACATTTGTTAAGTGATCAGATCAGTTCCTTGCGTCTTGGGATAATCTAATGAGAAGCATTTATCCATTAGAAAAAGCACTGGCTTCCAAAGCTTACCTACTATTCACCTGATTGTTCAGCTCTGTTCCTTAGGGTGCTGCCAACAAACCAAGGGTGCAATGGAGACCTAAGATAACGTTAGATTCTGTTCATTTAGTTCAGACATGCCTAACAAAGGATGTTACTTTGTGTATTCAGATTTGTGTGGATCATACTATTTATAACAATATGGGGGTATTTCAAAAAGTTTATGGAAAATGGTATTGAAAGATAAACTTACTTTTTGTGCAAAAAAAAATTAAAATGCATGCATCATTTTCTGAGAATGCCATTTCCCATTAACTTGAAGACCTCTTATTGGACAAATATAAGCTAAAAGATACCAAGAAGTGAGGAGGTAATGTGAAGAAGCCTGAAACAGGGGATCAGAAAGACCAGGTTTGATCCCTGGCTATGTCATTTAACAATGGCATCAACTTGCTCATGTGTGAAGACAGATTACTTATATACATAAGGGATTTATTTATATAAGTAAATAAATTACTTATATACATAGGGATTTTCTGAGTGTTTGCATCATTTTTTGTATTCATGTGTCTGTATCATATCCATGAGTTTCCAGCACACATCATTGTGAGATATGTTTTTCTCTACATTCCAAACATACTTCACATTTGATTTTTGTATTTTTTTCATAGTATGAGTGTGTACAATTTAAACCTCAAATATTACTACAAGGCCCCAACACAACAACAACAAAAGAAGAGTTTCCTGCCAAATTCCTGCTCTTCACCTGTCGCTCCCCCTCTTCGTGGAGGAACGACACTAAACCCTGCCTAGGCTTCATATCCGAGTCACGGCACCATTATGTCGCTCCCCCTCTTCATGGAGGAACGACACAGGACCCTGCGCTGTTCTTTCGTCTGCTCGGCCCTCCCCGGGTTTGCTGCTGGTTCTTCCCGGGTTGGCTACTGTCCCTTCCACCTCCGTGGAAGGGCAGTTCCCCCTGGCCACATTCCCCACTTCCGCAGGGGAGCGGCACACCGCCGGCCGGCTTTCTCGGGGGCTGCACAGGTTCCCTTAGATGTTCCCCTTAGATGTTCCCGGTGCATGCCGTCTCTCTCCTCCTTTATAGTCCTCCTCCGCCAATCCTAACTCGGCTGCCCACATGCCGAGTACGCTGCTCTCCAATCAGGAGCAAGTCCTACAGTTTATTGGTTGAACTGGAGGCAGCTGTGCGGAAGCTGTTTACTTCTCTCCCAGCGCCATATTGTGGGAGAGCAGATGCATAGAATAAGTCTTAATTCCAGTAACTCAGTCTAGTCCGGTTTGCTCCCCACATTCACCGGCAACTGCTTTCAATTATCTGTTTGTTTTTTGCCTCTTTTCTCCATTTTTGCCATATACTTACATCTATTTCTTGGTGTTTTCCCACATTCAGATATTGTATATTGAATTCCTAAGTTGGAAGAAGGGAATTTATTTCCTACTTCACCATCAACACACACACTATTCCCTCCTCTACCTTCCCCAAATAGATTGTATCACAACTTGTGATTGAAGAATTCAGTGCTGACGTTATAGTAATAACCATGTTCAGAGCAGGGCTATGTTATCTACTGTGATTACATCACTTTCTCGCACGACTTTTTCCCATGTTATTTTTGGTTGGCACGTTTGGTATGTATTTATTGCCATGTATGTGTTTATATTTGGTATGTATTTATTTTACTTATTTGAAAGACAGAGATACAGTGAAACATAGATCTTCCATCCACTGCTTCACTCCTCAGATGTTTTCAACAGCCAGGGCTGGACCAGACTGAAGCCAGGAATCAGACCTTAATCCAGGTATCCCACATGGAGGGCAGGGATCCAGGTACTGGAGCCATGATCTGACGCCTCGTAAGGTGCATAATAGGAAGAAGCTGGAAACAGAAACAGAGCTGGAACTCAAACACAGGCACTCCGCAAGGGATGTGGGTGTCCCAAGTGGGGTTTTAACTGCTATGCCTGCTCCTATATGATGTTTTCTATTTATTTACATCTCATTAATACCTCTTCCAAATTTCCACCTGCATAATGTATCCTCTCAAGTTGATCAAATATATCAGGTAAAAGCAGTTTAAATTTCTTCTTCCCACAAGTTCCCTACACTCCTTTGTCTTTGTGCCATTGTTGCTGTTGTGACTATTTCTATGGACTCTTAAGGCTTTACCTTTGCCAACAGCCTGGTAATTCCCTTTGCTTCTGTCTTGTGATAGCGCTTCTGCTTCCTGAATTTCTCTTCTTGTTTTTTTTCTTAGTTTAGATACAGCACATTACTTCTTGCTTCTTAAGAAATTGGGTATAAAAGTTTAGAGACTGACTACATTTAAACATCCTTCATCCTTAACTGACAGTTTAACTGGGAATAGAAATATGGGTCAGAAATGATTTTCTTGCACAAGACAAGGCGTTCTCCTCTTCCCGCTTTTAATATCATCCCTAAGAAGACTGATGCTATTTTGATTCTTAACCTATAGTCTGGGACCTATTTTTTTTTCTTTCTGGAAATGAATGTCCTAAAATTTCAGGATATTGTGAACTTTGTTGTCTTTTAATTTTATTGTGCTGCTGTGTACTTGAAGGGCCCTATCATCTGAATTCCCACGTCTTTTACTTTGGAGGAATTTTCTTGCATTACTTCTGCAATAATTTCTTCATTGTTGTTTTCTATTCCCTTTTCAAAGAACATTTCAAACAGTCCCATTTCCAGTCTTATTCCCACACTAATGGCATAGGAGAAATTTGGTACTGTTAGCTCTAGCCTTGAGCTCTCTCCCGGGTCACAAGGATCCCGCTGTCAACAGTCACATAGCCAAGCAAAGCAAGGACCCTCACTCCACCCTCTGTCTTCCCATTCACCTTCCTCCTCCCTTTCTTTTCCTCATTTGTCTTTCTCATCTCTTTCCTTTATGACTTGGTTCCCTTCCTCTAACTCTGCCCTTGTCTCTTAAACTTCATCGTTGGCCTCCACCCTAACGCTGCTGAACATCTGTCTTTATTTTATTTCCATGACCTCTCACATGTTCTTTATAGGCTCAACTGTCAAGTTAAGCCACAGACCTAAAATTCTGGTGCTGGAGACGTTCCATTCACAGATGAGGAATCAGGCCGAGAGAGGCTGATCTGATTTGTTTGTGGCAATGACCAAACTCTAATCCAGACCTACTGGCTCTGAATTCATCACCCTTCCCATGACACAATAGTTGAGGAGACTTCAAAGCCAGGGAAACAATCCTCTGTGTGTTGTCCCTAAACATCATACGGCGAAAATTCTACTAAAAAGATAGATTTTTAAAATTGTGTTTGAGTTAACTAAGTCGTTAGAAAAAAAAAAATCTCTGTATTTTCCAAAGGCAAGATAAAACACAACAGAAAAAGTTTCTGGTAGTTGCATATAATCATTGAACATATTATTTGCCATTCATTTTGGTTTTTTTTTTCAACTTTTATTTAATACATATAAATTTCCAAAGTACAACTTTTGGATTATAGCGGCTTTTCCCCCCATAACCTCCCTCCCACCTGCAACCATCCCATCTCCCACTCCCTCTCCCATACCATTCTTCATCAAGATTCATTTTCAATATCTTTATATACAGAAGATAGTATATACTAAATAAAGATTTCAACAGTTTGTACCCACACTGATACACAAAGTATAAAGTACTGTTTGAGTAGTAGTTTTACTGTTAATTTGCATAGTACATTAAGGACAGAGATCCTACAAGGAGAGTAGGTGTACAGTGACTCCCGCTGTTGATTTAACAATTGACACTCTTATTTATGACGTCAGTAATCACCTGAGGCTCTTGTCATGAGCTGCCAAGGCTATGGAAGCCTCTTGAGTTGCCATTCATTTTGCTTAGGTTATCTTAATTAAGCATTATAAGAACTATATGCCGGCTGGTGTAACCGGGTTAAACTGTTGCCTATGATACTGGCATCCCTTAATGACACTGGTTTGAGTCCTGGCTGTTCCACTTCTGATCCAGCTCCCTGCTAATGCGCCTGAGAAAGCAGAGGAAGATGGCCTAAGTGCTTGGGCACCTGTACCCACATGGGAGACTTGTCTGAAGCTCCTGGCTCCTGGCATTAGCCTGGCCCAGCCCCAGCCATTGCAGCCATTGGGGAGTGAACCAGCAGATGGAAGTGCTCTCTCTCTCCTCTCCCTTCTCTCTCTGTAACTCTTTCAAGTAAACAAAATAAATCTTTTTGAAAATGAACTATATGTAATCGATACTATTATTACTATTATAAGCCCTGATTTGAGGTATGATGAAATGCAGGGCATTAATTGCTTTACTCATAGAAACACAGGAAGGACTCAGCTGTTCTGCCTGGTTCTCAAAGCCATGCTCTCAGCTAATCTCCCACGGTGCTTCCTGACAAGCATTGTCTAAGGGATTGACAAGCTTGCTAGACAAGCTCAAATAACCCAAGAGCTTGAGCAATTTAAAAATGGCCTCATATGTTCCATGCTTTCCGCCTGTTTAGCAATATCAACATCTTGTACCTCTTTGTACCTTAGAGGGTTGGGTTCTGTTCTCGCTACATCCCAAGTCCTCAAACCATCATGAGAAAAGGAGACCTGGGAGAATTAGACTTTTCCAGGTGGTTTCTAGGCTGGCTTGCCTCTTTTCAGATGAAAACATTTAACAAAGTGATCGTTGTAAGGCTATTTTATTTATTTATTTATTTTTTTGACAGGCAGAGTGGACAGTGAGAGAGAGAGACAGAGAGAAAGGTCTCCCTTTGCCGTTGGTTCACCCTCCAATGGCCGCTGCAGCCGGCGTACCGCGCTGATCCGATGGCAAGAGCCAGGTATTTATCCTGGTCTCCCATGGGGTGCAGGGCCCAAGCACTTGGGCCATCCTCCACTGCACTCCCTGGCCACAGCAGAGAGCTGGCCTGGAAGAGGGGCAACCGGGACAGAATCCGGCGCCCGACCAGGACCAGAACCCGGTGTGCCGGCGCCGCAAGGCGAAGGATCAACCTAGTGAGCCGCGTAGCCGGCTGTAAGGCTATTTTAACACTTACACCTGGCAACCTCTTAGGGTTCATTTAAATGGAAATGATTTTCATCTATCAAAGTTCCTAGTCTGTGCTTTAGTTACCATGACTGCTGTTTGAGCTGTAAATCTGGTTTCACTAACAGAGGATAATAAGTGCTGTGGCCAATACAACTCAGCTATATAACAGCACCAAATCTGGATTCTGACTTTAGGCATGTATTGACCAGCTTGTCAGAATTTCAGCTGGCGTTGTACATGGGGGTGGGCAGACGTGCTGCAATTTAGACAGAATTGCCTTTTTAAAAATCTTTCTGTCAAGAGACTTCATCTTAAACTTGGAAAACGTACCAGGTACACGATGGACTATGAGAGCTAAATTTCAGCAAGTACAAGTTGTAATTCATCATCTTTTCTCCAAAGGCAATTTTTGAAAAGCTATTTCTGTCTTCCTTTAGGATGATGTGTTCTTCTTTGACTACCACACCAATTTTATGCCTTATTGCCAACATCTTCAGGGTATTATTTTTTCTATTGCTTTAAAGTATAATGAACCACATATCAGATATTATAAGGTATGTTCTAGTTAAGTCTATTACCTGTTTCATAACAAGTAAGGTGCCCAGCAAATGCTCTTCTGTCAGTTCCATGGTGAGGAATAATACTTCATATTCAGGTGGCCCCTGGGGTCTTCCTGAGTCAGTCTGGAACCCAGGAAGATCCGTTTTTGTTGCACTGAGTATGGTCACCAACAGGTGATCCTGGGTGATGAGTTTGGCTGGTGAGAGAGGGTCAGCAAATTCTCTGAGCATACTGGGTGGAGCAGTGTTTCCCTGCACCCCCAGACTCATGTGCACCCAGAACCTCAGAATGCAAACTTACTTGGAAATAGAATCTGCAGATGTAGTTAAGTTGGGTTAGGATGAAGTCATACTAGATTAAGGTGGGGCCTACAGGAGGAAAGACAGAGAAATATCACACACAGCACATGATGACAGAGGCAAGCACTGAACTTGGGCATTTATAAGCCAAGGAACATTGAGAGTCTCCAGAAACTGTGAGGAAGAGTTCTCCCTAGAGCCTTTAGGAGGACGATGGCCCTGTCAATGCCTCAGTGTTAGACCTCTTGCCTCTAGAACTTTGAAAGGATGTAATTATATCGTCTGAAGCCACCCAGTTAGGGGAAACTTGTTATAGCAGACTTAGGAAACTAATAAACTGGGGAACTCCTGAATGAAGTGACTGAAGAGAAGGAAATGCAGCCAAGATGATCCAAACCCCGGGACTTGTGGTGCAGGACTTCAAACAGCCAAATGGCAGGCAGTGGGAAGGAGACTGCCATGGGGACCCATGTACAGTGATCAGAGATGGGATCAGCTCGTTTCAAGCAAAAGTGGAGCCACAAAGGCAGTAAGGAAAATGCAGGCTTGATGTGAGCCTTGGAATACACAGTCAGAACTGCAAATTAAAGAACAGACTTCAGGAATAACTGGGAGTGAAGAGCCTCAGTACCATGTTATTCTTCACAGCTATACCAGCACAAACAAGCACAGGACCCCCAAAGCCAACCTGACACTTTTGCAAATAGTTCAACTACAGCAAATGTTCTAACCATCATGTTTAATGCATACTAGGGGTCTTCTAGAACATGTGCGTTTCAGTGAGAAGCAGACCCCACTCCTGCTACGGTGAGGAGCTGGACACCAACGATAGTGTGACTCTGGCTATCAGGCCTACTTTCAGCTCCTCACTGTGCTGGCCGGTGAGGATTTATAAATGACTTATGCTCAGCTTGCGTCAGTCCAGGAAACAGAATGAACAAAGTTGTTGTACATTAGAACAGAAAAGGTAACCGCTGCAATTTTTTTCTAGTTCTGCAAAATCACAAATTACTAGGGAAAGTGTTTGGAAGAGCTGCTTGGGATGCCTTACATCCCATACCAGAGTGCCTGAGTTCAAGTCCCAACTCAACTCCTGAGTCAAGCTTCCTGTTAATGTAGACTCTGGGAAGCAGGAAGTGATGGTCCAAGAAATTACATTTCTGCCACCCATGTGGGAGATCTGGATTGAGTTCCAAGCTCCTGGCTCAGCCTTTCAAAAAAGAAACACAAATAAAATTTCCTTCAATCACAAATTCCTTTTCAGACTAATATCCGTTCACACAGACTTTTCCAGTCCCAAACTCTGAAGGCTTTTAGAAAATCATGATTTTCTTTTCTTTTTTTTTAAGATTTATTTATTTTTTACTTGAGAGTCAGAGTTACACAGAGAGAAGAGAGGCAGAGAGAGAGAGAGAGAGAGAGTTAGAGAGAGGTCTTCTATCCACTGGTTCACTTCCCAGTTGGCTGCAATAGCCGGAACTGTGCTGATCCAAAGCCAAGAGCCAGGAGCTTCTTCCGGGTCTCCCACGCAGGTGCAGGGGCCCGAGGACTTGGGCCATCTTCTACTGCTATCCCAAGCCATAGCAGAGAGCTGGATGGGAAGTGGAGCAGCCAGGACTAGAACTGGCAGCCATATGGGATGCCAGCGCTTCAGGCCAGGCCGTTAACCAGCTGCGCCACAGCGCCGGCCCCAAAATCATGATTTTCTAATGTAGATGCTAACCAACACCTAAACAGCAGAGTGCCTGCCACACCCAACCACATGGCCATGGTTCTTCCCAGCACTGATCCCACATTACCTTCCTTCCTTCTCTCTATTAAAACCAATGAAACTGGCCCAAGCCTCGTTTATTCTGTTTGGTAATGTTTCAGTTTTTTCCAAAGTAATAAGTTACATTTGATCCTACAATAATTAAATCATAAAAGGAACAATTGAGGATATTTGCTTTTTTGAACTGGATGAGATGAATGGTGAGTTGAGCGTGGGATTCAGCTTCCAGGAAAGGCGAAATGAGACCAAAGAAAGGGAAAGCTAAAAAAAAAAAAAAAAAAAAAAAAAGGATGGGTGGGGCAAAGAGAGGGGAGAAGAAAGGATAAAACAGAAAAACAAGGAGCCAGCCATGTATCTGCTGTAATTATTTTCATCAGCATTTAATCTTTTAAATTGTATGATTCAGTTATACTAATTAGGATCTTGAATGAAACCACAAAATAGAATATGAACATGTGAAGTAAGTTAAGCATCTCAGAATTCAAAGTTATTATTTGGGGAAACAGACATTTAACTTAGTGCTAAGATTGCTGCATCCCACATTCTACAACAGAATACCTGGGTTCAATTCCTGACTCTGACTCCAGCTTCCTGCTAATGCAAACCCTGGGAGGTGATGTCCCAAGAAATTGGATTCCGGACACCAACATGGGAAACATGGTCTGCATTTCTGGCTCAAACATCAGCCAAGCGCAGCCTAGCCCTGGCTGTTGCACGTATTTGGGGAGTGAACCAATGGATGGCGTGTCTTTCTCCACACCCTCGCCCTCTGCATCAATCAAATAAGTTTTAAGTATTATGAAACAAAATTATTTATTACCCTATCCAGTGTCCTAGAAACTCAAACATCTAGTTTTACACGATGCTCAGGTATTATGAAAACTCTCTAGTTTGTTTTGTGAAAGTAATCAGAATCTTCCTGAGGAAGTGACTTGGGTATTTGTTGGAAGGGCTAAAATGGCATTAACTTGGGAGGCTCCCAGGTGTTTCCCTCTACAGGTATTATCTGGCACTACCCTTACACTTCCTGTCCTAGTCCCAGATACTGACTGTGTGACATCTTGCAACATTAGGGAAGCTGCCTGAGTGTCATCAGTATGCATGTCAGGTTACAGAATTCCACTCTTTTCTCAAAACTTAACAAGATGCCATTTCTTTCCTGAGCTGAACCGCTCAGTACCTTGCCTTTCCCATTCCTCATTACTCACAATCAGAGCTCATTGATGAAATGATAGAGAACTTGGGGGATTTGAATGATGGGGACTATCCGTTATGAAACACTGATTTGTGTCTTTTAAAGAAATTGAAACAGCTTAGTATAATGTTCTTTTCTCCTCTATAAAATGTTTTAGTCTGGCAAAGCTGACATAAGACTAGCACTTACTTAGTATGTTGCAGGTGTCAAAACCACCTGGAGGATTTACTAAAACAGACAGAGGGGTCCCATCCCCAGAGCTTCTGACTTAGCAGGTCTGGATTGGGACCCAAAGATTTGCATTTCTAACAAGTTTCCAGTTAAAGCTGCCGTTGCTCATCTGAGGCCAGCACTTTGGAAGTCCCAGGTGCAGTGAAGGTCCAGGTACCTGTGAGGTGGGGCGAGGAGGACTAACTCAGCTTGGCTGGCATGGGACTGCCCCAGTTTCAGGACTAAGTCCTCCATGCGTAAATTCACTCAGTGTGAGGCAAGCCTGGGCCAGGTGATCACCCTATGTGAGACTGAATGTATTTTCTAGTTTAAGCAGCAATTTTGTAGTTTTTAGTGATTTCTGAATACCACTTTCAAAAATGCTATATTATGATTTTATATTCACATGACCAATGGGTTTGAAGGCACTCCATGAGTCTGGTATCTCTATTTCTAAAAATATGAAGGCCTCATGAGACACATTTTATATAATAACAGTAATGACTTTCACTGAGGCCCTGGAGCTCTGTGTGGCACTGTGTAAGCACTTTGCTATGCCATATCTAATTCCTACAATAGTACAGCTTATCTGGAATTATAGTTAATACAGGAGGGAAAAAAAACTCAGAGAGAGTACAGGTGACACTGCTGGCTACTCTGCAGCTGGGATGTGAGCCCCCATCTCTCTTCTTCCAAAAGCCTACATTCTTTTCTGTTGATCTGAGTGGGTACTTGTTATTCCCAAGATTTGATGGTTGCTATCACTCTATAGGCATAGATGTTCAAGGTCATCCTATAGAGGCTGATTCGTTATTTTAAAATGCAGTAATTCTGAAATTATTGTGCATATCACCATGTAAATATGGCTATATACTACAAATAATTAGGAAGCCAACCAGAAGACACAGGAAAACAATTATGCTTCTTAAAATAAAAAGTCACCAAGAGCAACTTTATTTTCCTATTAAATTTATATATATGTAAGGTACAATATAATAAAATTTGGAAGAATGTATTTAATTACAATCTCAGTTTTTTAATCACATTTGAATAATCATCAGACATTACTTGTTGACTGTCAGTCATTGTTTATTGATTATCAGTCATTGTTTATTCGGTGATTATCAGTCACTACTTATTGCAAGAAGACCATCTTTGCTCTCCTTGAGCAATTTTAATTCATCTCCTACACTTTCTGCTCATAAACCCTCCTTTAACATTTCCTTACAGCAAGCATAGAACTAATTCTTCACTGAATGTCAGTTTTGTGACTCAAAAAAAGGGCACTCTTCTCATTTTTGTTATTTGGATATATTTTGGGTCCATCAGAAATGATCTGGAAGACTTACTTTTATTATTTCCTTGCACAGAATGTTCTCAGTTCTGGCATCCTTTCACATCAGGTGAATATTATGGTTTATAACACTTCATACTCATATTTTCTTCCTTCCTGATTTCTGTTAAGAGAATTACTTAAATTGTTCAGTTTTGCTTCTAACCATAAGAAAATATAAGTTCTAAAGATAAAAAGATTCCTGGCACCTGTGCTGCTACTTCATCAGTCCCCTAATCCCACAGGACTACTTACTGATGGGGGGCCCCAAAACACTTGCCCACAGTGGAAAATCCAACAAGAGGGCAAAAAAGCACCCCCAGCCCAAAAGCTGAATTCTCGAGGTGTTACTACTCACACACATCATCCTTCAAACTCGTGGGCCACTGGGCCCTGGGCCTGGACTGAGCCTGGATTTTCACTACCTTGACTTGGTCTTGGCCTTAAAAACATGGTGTGTGTCTCTTTCAGCTTGACCTGGTCAACAGTCAGAGAGCTCAAGCTACAAACTAGTTACTGCATAACTTCCATTGCACCCCAGATGTTACGTAAGAGGAAGGTGAACTATGCACACAGTCCTAACCTGAGGTCCACAGGTGCTGTTTGGGTTGCCGAAGCTTTCAAAGAATGTGACAATGGGTAGTAAATATGGCACTGGTATACCAATGAGTTAAACAAACATATGACAAATTCCATTGTTCCAGGCTTAGCAAATAGCAACCACATTCTCTTTCGTTTAGGTCAACATTTAGAAGTCAAGTATCTTGAACCACACATTGGGCAAAAGAAATTTTGTTTCTTTCTTTTAAAAATAAGAATAATTATCAACAGAAAACAGACTACACATAAATGTCCATCATCATAAAAGTTTTTTACTTAATATGTCTCAAACAAAAAGTATTCCAACAAAATGTAACATTTCAAATTAAGGTAGTTATGGAATTATCTTAGTGTTTGTTTTGTTTTAAATGCAAAATGCCTTTTGCTATTTGCTCATGAGCTCAAATTACCTTTTTTTGGCATAGACATTTTAAACTCTGAACTGAACCAGATAAAATTTGCTGGTGATTTCTTCCTCATTAGGGCATAGACCAGCCAGGTCCCTGCCTGACCTTGGTCTTCCCAAGGTCATTTCCTGGCCATGGTCAGGCACAGTGGAGGGACACAAGGCTACCCTGACATCTTTGTTTTAGAGAATCAAGGGCATAAACTTCCTTTGAGTTTCTGGTTGGTAAGTTCCAAGAAATATTATCTATTAGCATCTCAATATTGCTGTAAAAGAGCCCAAGCTAGGCATTTGCTGAAGGAATTTGTAACAAGTACAAGTTCTCCCCCAAGACTTCATCCCCAACCATGTCTCTGAAAGCAAGCAATTGCTACTGAGGAATTGTTTCTTTGAAACCTGTGAGCAGCAAGAGGAGCAGTATTTCCATTTAGATGCCAGTTCAGTGATGTGTGTTCAATCATAACATACCAGCATTACATTTTCTGAATGGAGTATCTGGTGGCTACCCAGAAAGATAGGGAAGGGTATTTTGAGCCAGAAACACAGATTAGAGAATTACATTTCCAAATGACATTTAGAAAGTTCAGGATTATTTAACCTGACCCAGGCTGAAGTTTGTCTTTCACTACCTGGGAAGGAATGTTTTGCTATTAATAGTATAATAACATTACATAGTACATTTTAACGTACTAAAAAGAAAAAGGTTATAACTACATTCTTCTGCTTTATTTATATAAATCTTGAATGGATGAAGGAGTACATATGTTTTGTTTAGTAGTGAAGTCTTGATTTTTTAAAATGTGTGATTGGTGAAACTTTCTTTTGTGATAACAAAAGTTTTAAAAGTCTCTGTTTAGAAAGACTCAAAATTGGGGCCAGTTTCATGTCGCTGTAGTTTCGGCCACCGAAAACTTACGTCAGAGGGATATACCTGCACATCCAGTTTCAAGTCCAGCAGCCAAGGTGTGGGGTATAAAAGGAACTTTCTCCAAGGCTGACGGTATGTTCCTAGTGTGTTTTCTTAGTGTGCCACATATTTGTATAGTGTTTCACTCTCTCCAAAGCATGGCCCCAACCTTCTGTAGCCCGAGGCTTTCCCAGACCACATCATCAGGAATACAAACTAAGGTCATAGCAACAACAACAAACAGTGTTTCCTGGTTCTTTACCCATGATTTCACAAATCCCACTTTTACTTTAAATTTCCCCTAAACAATTCCTAGGTCAACTCATGCCTATTCATGAATAAAATCCTTCCTGTATGCTGTGGTATCTCCCATTCCCCCTCACCTCCACCTTCACACTGGGACATTATTTACACCGTGAGCCGGAGATTCAGAGTCAGAGCTGGACTCCAGTTCCTTGTCAGAATTGTGACTTTGAATACAACATTTAACCTCTCTGGGGCGAAAATTCCTCTATGCCTTCATTTTTTACAAAATGAGGCTTTTACGGAAGTATTTTATAGAATTGATTATTCAATGAAGTAATGTATAGTCAATGGTCATTATTTAGGATAGTTCTCCATGTAGATGTCACAAACACTGAATTAGCAAACTGGTAATCATTGAATCATTGAGTTCATTGAATCACTGCTCCTTGGAGAAACACAAGGGTAGGTACCTGTGAGTTTGTGATCACATTTTCATCAACCATGAGGCAGTAATCAACACTCGACCTTGGTTGATGTGTGTTTCTGCTTAGAAACATCTTAGGTAATATATACTATTGATTAATTAACATGAAATTCATGGCCAACACCACCATAACCCAGGCCTGAAGGAAGCTTATCTAATACATCTGTTGTTCTCTGTGAGGCACAGAACAGCCTTCTAGGGCCTGGGAACACCAAACAGCACTTAGCACTATGCCTGGGAACTATTTTCAACAGTGAACTTAGCAACAGAAAAGCACAAAAATGCAAAAGGCGAGGCAGTAAACAGACCACTAAAATCATCCATTTACAGTATGAGAGCTCATACAAGAATGCAGAAGGTCACCTTGCTCCACCTTAGCTGAGAACAGGCATGTGAGGGGGAGGGGAGGAGACGTGAATTGTCTCACCTCTGTCCTTGTCCACAGACAAGTTCAAGATTGCTCTAAGTACTGATCTTGGCATCACAAGTAAATTCTAGCAAGAAGATGAATACAGATGCTGAATAATGAGGATCAACTCTATATAAAGAGCCTAGCAGGTTTTTTTTTAATCAGGGAGTTCCCCAATAAATGTTGGTTGTTGTTTTATGGTTGTTGTTAAGCCCCTTCCCAAGGCCTAAGACTCTGCGAAGCCACCTCTCACAGTGGTTGAAGACCCTTGTGCCACCTACTGTTGATGTCAATCAAGAGATATTTTTTCTTCTCCCAAACAGTAGGCTGACCTTGCCTATGGATTATGCCTTGTATCTCACCTAGGAAAAACACTGTGAAACCTTTCCCTAGAGGATTTGCATTCCACCAGGAATGGGCTCCTACTGAGTCTACTTTCCAAGTTCTCTAGGGTCAAATACTACTGAATCCTTAGAAGAATATCATGCAGATCTAACTCAGACACCTCTGCACCTCCCGTGCTCCACCTCTGTGCCTTTGAATCTCAGGAGGTGTTTATACTGCATATGCAAAAGGTGCAAGGCATAGAGGATGAATTAATGACCCATCATCAGACAAACTCCACACACACTCAAATGCTTCCCAGTTTCTCATACAAAAGGTACACTCAGATTTTCACTCCCTTCTTCTGTTGGCTTTTGTTTTGTTTCTGAAGTTTCTCCTTTAGCGCTCTCACTCTCTCTCTCTCTCTCTCTGGCCTTGCATGGTCGCCTATTCTTGGAGCGTGTTCATGAGTTAGATTTAATCTCTCCTTTGATTGCCCTTAGCGTTTTGTCTTTCCCTCTCCTCTTTGACTCCTTGATATCTGGCTTATTCACTGTCTCAAGTTCCAACGACTCCCTCCTCCAGCAGATCCCCTTCCTGCAGATCTTTCTATATTTGAGCTTGTTGTTCTCTGGCTCGCTTCACTTCCGAGAATGGCCTCCTCCCTATGCCCTTTCGTCCCCTGTGGCACTTAGACCGGGGTGTTTGCTCTGGGGCAGGCCCAGACTGTCGCCTTTCCGCAGCAGGGGGGTGTCTTCTCCCTGCTGTTTTCTTCCTGTGTTTTTTGTTTAGTCCTAGCTGCTTTCTCAGTTTCCCACTTCCCCTTCCTCTCTTATCTCCATCTGAAATCCATCATCCTTGATTCACGTGATTTGTAGGTTTGAATTTTGTGAAAATTGGATTGTCTTAAAATAGACCCTACTGGAACATTCTGTGTTCCTCTTCGGTTGCACCGCAAGTCACATCCTGACCTCTAAATTGCAACTACACACAGGCAGTCCACAGTGATTGCCTTCAAGGTATGTGTAGACTTGTCTTTCACTACTAGCATCATAAGGACCTGATGCTGTTAAAGTTTGTGCCCAATGTTAATTTACTCTATGACTTAGGCACTGTGAACCCTGCTGCTTCTAATCTCTGTGTTGCCCCATCTGTACCCCATCCTCACAATTACTTTCCTGTAACTGGCTCTCACTACGGTTGCCAAGGACTTCCTAAAACAGCCATTGATGACTTTCTTTTGGTCCCATTCTATTTGTCTTCTCAGCTCTTTCCACCACTGTTCATTCTTTTCTTTAATGAGTAGTCATTGAGTGGTTTCTCTGAACCAAGCACTGAACTAACCATTTAGGATAGGTTAATAAAGCAAAGATGTTTGTCCTTACAATGATTATATTTTATTGCAGTACTGGGGGCAGATATAATACACAATGTAAATGATTAGTAAGCAATTAATAATTGACTACATAGACAAATTTGTTAAGAGGATTATCTGGGATTAATATGTGCACTATTAATAAAAGTGCTAGAGAAAGGAGAAGTAAAGTAGGGTAAGGGAGTCAGGGAGATGCAAAAAGTGGGAGGTATCGGTGTTCAAAGGGTGACCAAGTTGATGTCATTAAAAAGTTTACAACGAGTAGATGTGAAGGGGTTAAGAGAGGAAGATACACGGGCATCTGAGAGACCATGTTCCTGGCAGATGGGATCCTTAGTGCCAAGGCCTTAAGGTGGGGCATTTAAAGAAACAGCAAGGTGGCCAGTGTACTGGAGAGGAGCAGACATCTGTAGGACCTGATGTTGTCTAAGGCTTGTAAGTTGCTATTGATCACACTGTCCTGGGATCACAATTAAAATGCTCTGTGCTTGTTCTCCGGTTTCTTCTCCTGTTCCCTCTTCCAGGGACACACGTCCTCGACCAGTCCCCTCACAGCTGGCTTTTCCAGTTGGTCCTTTCTCCTCCCCCCTTGCTCCCTCACAATCCCTCCTTTTTGGACCACATCCATTTCCTTGGGTTCTACTGTATAACTAATTCATAAAACAGTTTCCAAGTTTCGCCTGCCTCTAAGGTACTGTTTCTAACTTGAAGTCTTACCAACATTTTACATTCAACTTGTAATATATTAGCTTTCTCTCAAGCCCATAATTCCTTGGGTCTTTTCTGTTTCCATTAATGAAAACATGTTTAAAATTTCATAGTTGCCATCCTTAGCCTTACTGAATCAATGCCTAATGCTTTTAAGCTGTCCTTTTTAAAAGACAGTTTAAAAGGAAACTTCACATGGGTATTACATATCCAAAAGAACTGTAATTTGAACTAGTTTGCCAAGTCACTTTCAGATCTTTATAATATTGTCACTCATGCCTACTTGAACTCTGCATTCTCAATATTTTTGTAATAAGTCTAACAAATTTGGAACTAATTATTTGAACTGGAATTATTCAAAAGTCTGTAACAAAGGGCAATTCAAAGGTGTGAATTAGACAAGGCAATTGTGGCTTTGTAAAAAATAAAAAAATAACAGGATGAGTTGCAAGCTCTTCTTTTGGTGCCAGAAAACTCAAAAGGAAAGAGACATACAGATCTTCCATCTGCTGGTTTACTCCCAAAATGTCCACAACAGCCAGGGATGATCTGGGCCAAAACTGGGAGCTTGAAACTTCATCTAAGTCTCCCATATGGAAGGCAAGGACCCAAGTACTTGAGCCATCACCTTCTGTCTCTCAGGTTGTGCATCAGCAGGAAGCTGGGATGAGAAGCAGAGCTGGGATTTGAACCCATGTATTTTGATATGGTATGCAGGCATCCCAAGCATTTTTATTGCTGTGCCAAATGCCCACTCTAGTTCAGTTTTTAAACCAAAGTCCATTATTCATTCCCATGCACCCCAGAGCCACAAGGTACTTTATTTAATTTCTTCCTGGCACTGTTCTTTTCCATGACACTTCTTTTGCAATAACAGGACCCCTGGTTATCCCCTTCCTAGCATATCTCTCCTGTTCTCACCTTCACTCCCTCCTCTCTGTCTCCTGAGAAGCCAGCCATCATGTAGCCTACATTTCAACAGAGAGGGAAACACAGTTAAACACAGCTGCTCCCTCTTGATGAGCGAGGACCATTTCTCCCTCTTAGTAGTGCTGCCTTCCTGAAGCATGTCGTAAATTCTCCATTTCTGTTTGCATAACTGTCCATTCTTCTTCCTTTAGGGAGGAAGCAGGCAGGCTCCAAGGGGTTGTATTCACTGCAGGCAGCACAAGCTCTGAATGTTATGCTGGCCAAGATTCAAAACTAGGGGTAGAATAAGCTGCTATCGGCAGCAGGTTGTCATGCAAGGGCTGGTGAGGGTGAAGGTCAGGAAGTGGCCCCAACGTTATCAGACTAAGGAACCAGGCTCACAGATCATGCCCACTCAGTAGACATGTCCAAGATGTTTCTACAAGGTCTGAATTTGGGGGCTGAGGAACAGAAGGAGATGACAATTGTGAGGCAGTAACAGCAAGAGGAAACAGAGGAGAGGCAGAGGAGATTGAAGAGGGTATAGGCAGAAATAAGCCAGAGGGGCTCCCTCCCTCTGATCCCCACTCAGGCTCTTCACAGCTCCCCACCCTATTTCACCTCAGTCTAACAGTGAGACCAGAAACTGATGGTTTGATTGATGTTACCAAAGCATCCCAAGTAGACTTAAACTCAGCACAAAAGGCCAGTGCAGGTAGGTGTATGAAGATGCCCCTTGTATAAGCTAGGGTCTCAAGGTTGTGATTTCTTAGTAAAAATCTTGCTAGGGGCTCTGGTTCTGAATTTGTGTTCTTCCCATTCCTTTTTCTGAAGCCAAGAGATCACAGTAGAGTTGCTGTGAATTCCCAGCTCAGGACCTCCTTTAGTGCCTCACTGCGTAAACGGTGAACTTGGCACACAGTGGTTCCACCCAGCTCCTAACTAGGTTGCACAATTTGACACCTCCTTTCTGAGTTGTCCCACTTGGAATTGGTACTAGTTTTCAACAGGTCTCACTGTATCATGATCTCCAGGCTCCATTCTACACCCTCATGGGTAGGAGGCACCCAAGACACAACCACAAGGCAGCAGCAGGTGTGGACGGATTGTGCATTCCCTAAGTACAGTTCAATGGGATCTGATAATTGGCTGTGGGTCTGAAGAGGAGAAAAATTTACACAAAAAATATACATTTGAGGTATATCCCTCAAATTTGATAGGATCAAAAACCTTGAAAAGCTACAATCATTGTTCATTGGCTTGACATATTGTGATACTGATGGAAATTAGGATAACTACATTGACTGACTAGCAGACACTAATGAATGAAATCAGAAAAAAAATATTTAATTTAAATGAGCAACAAATGTTTCATTGTGAACTTTAAAAGTTGGTCAATTTGGCCAACATTTTAAAATATACATCTGGGTGTATTCTAGAGCAATACATTTGATTCTTCAGTTGGCCATCTCTGCCAAGGGCATCCTGGGTTATTTAGCTATTGTCACATGTCACTGACTAGTTAACCTTTTAATTGTTCCCATCTTGTGAAGAAGAAAGACGGGAAGAGTTCAAAAGGAGACATTCCTGGAAAAAGTGTAAAACTTTGACATAACTTCCTGTACCATCCTCTTGTTCTTTGCTGAACTGGACTGAAGAGCCAAGTGCACAGATGTGCTTAGTAGGCCAGTGGTGCCACATGCTCCCAGAGCCTTGGAGGTGGAACTGTGGGTACACCAAACTCACGCAGAGCCAATTCTGAACACACTGCCCAGATGGTTCCAATAAAACTCTCCTTTTACATGAAAGGAAAAAAAAAATCTAAACAGCCTGTCTATGTATGCTATTGTCCCGGGCAAGCATAGGAAATCAGGTCTGAATCACAAATTGAAATCCAAAGTACTATATTTAGTTGACAGTGTCAGCTGTTATTGGAAACTTGTCCTGATGTCTGGGCCTCTTGGCCAGAGTTTCAGTCATTCACTGATCATTGACAGAGTGGGTGAGACATGACTTATTTACAAGGTGAGTTTGAGGCTACGCACCAGTGGCATAATGAACTTGCCCCAACTCCACAGAATGATCAAAGGCCAGTAGCTAAGAGGCTGTGACCAAACACAGCTCTCACCCACATCTTTCCCATCTCCACCCCTCTAGAAATAGGCATGGCTTTATTAAAGAACTTTCTTGCTTGGTGCTATTATTTAAGTATGTGAAAAAGGCAGCAGTTGGAAAATTAAGACTTTTTAAAAAGGGCTTTTGTTAAAAAATATAAACGGGACTTGCCCTGGTGACATGCTGGTGCTCATGGATCACACAGACTTTCTGTGGTCCAAGCTTTATACATATTCCCAGAAATGTGGCAAACCTTTCCGCAGGGGAGGCTTCAGGAAAGGCCTGTTTCTGTTTTTAGGATTTCATTTGCCCCCAGGATGTTTATCAAGATCCTTGAACCTAGAGACCAGCGAATGGCCAGGAAGGGGCAACAGGCTCAGAAGCCTCTGGGTGCTGGGGGACGGGTTGGGGGTGGGTAGCTCTTTCAGCTTCTCTCCCCTGAGGCATGGTTTGTCACCCTGGGCTTATACAGTTGCCAGGCCGCTTCTTGCTTCTCAGGTTTCTGGATTCCAGCTCCACATACCTGCCTACTGCCAGGAAGCATTTTCACCCAGGCTGACCTGGGCTAGGAAGGATTTTCTTTCACTCAGTCAGAGTGGGAACCACAGCCTAGTTAACAGAGAAATCCAACTGCATGTCTGAAGCAGTTCAAGTAATTGAAATAAATATTCACAATGGGTGGGAATGTGGAGGCCAGTTCTTGGTTACTTAGTGAATTCCAAATATGGGCAAAGACAATCAGAGCTGGTTCCTACTCTCAGGTGCCCGGGTTTTCTGTTGCACTGTGTTATACAGATACTGGACTTGAGGCCGATGCCTCTGTGTTCTCTCAGTGCCTCGTTATCATCAAATACTGAGTTGCCAGGAAGGCGATTTGGCAATGTGTGTCAAAAGCAGTAAAAACACATCTCTTTCTGTGCAAGTGATCCCACATGTTGACGTATTTTGAAATTTATCCTCAGTAAATAATCACCATACCTCAAAATTTAGATAACTGAACAGGCTGTTGAATTAGATCCAGTGTCCAATAAGAGGAGTTTGGGGATAAGTAACAGTTAATCCACATCCCAAAATACTCTACAGTGATTTTAAAACTTTGAAGGATGGTTAATTGCTTGGAAAATATACCAAAGCACAGAAAGAAAAATATAAGGTATAGAGGAGGAAGGAGGGGGGAGTGTTGGAAAAGGGCAAGATTGGAAGATAGAAATCAATTAATCCATTCATTTCTTAACACACTGAAATCAAGTATTGATCCCCACTACACCATTGAAATTATGTTGGTAGAGGTCACCATGTGGCTTCCCGTGCTAAGTCCAGTAGATTCCTTCATGGTCTCTTCTACTTGGACCTCTGACAATATTTCACAGAATTTAATGATTTCTTGCTGAAATTTTCTCTAAAATTTTTCAAAGATGTCTTTCTTAGCTGGCTCTCTCTTTCATTGTTACTATTCCTTTCTCTTCTCTGTTGGCATCTCTTACTAGGCCTGGCCATTTTCACAGATCTGAAAAAAAAAACCTCTTCTCATCTTTCAAGACTCAGCTCAAAGTTTGATACCACTGTAAGTCTTTCTTCACCGATTCAAGTTATCTAACTGCTTCCCTTGGATGGAAGTGAACTTATACAAAGGTTACTAAAACTTCAGCGCTAGGGGTTTTCATTTGCAAAGACTCCTTCCAAGACCATTGGCCCCCTGTGTTCATGAGGATACAGATCTTTATAAAATTCACCCATGTAGTCTATTTAAATTGTGATAGGTTAAGTCAGCTGCCCCTATTCTAACCAGCCCCTACCTCTTCTGAGGGCATTTGGGGGATCCAGCTCAGGCGAAGTTGAGTTAGTGAAATATTAGGTTTTGTGGGATACGTGTGTATGGGTCATCTTCCATGTACAGTTAGGTGATACTATATGACAAATAGGAATGGCCTTCTGGAATACTCCTGCCCATGGGGCAGCTTTGCCCTGCACTATGACTCTCAGGGCAAGGCCAGAGCTACATCACAGTAAAAATGACCTTCTGTGTCTATCACAGGGACTAAGAGGGTAGTCAGGCAAAGCAAGGTGTGAAAGATACTAAACTTTCCAGTCTTTCGTAAAACTGTAAGTGAACAATGTGGCCTTCAGTCATACCTGGTCAAAATAATCAATAATTAAAAATTTTGCTATAGGACAGAATGAATTATTTCTGATCCTTCTGTATAAAATTATATTTAAAAGTCATCCCTGAGGCAGCTGACTCTAGTGGTTAAGACACTGGAGTCCTGTATTACAGGTCCTGACTAAGTCTCAGCTCCTGTTCCTGACTCTGGTTTCCTGCCAATGCAGACCCTGGGAGGCACTGGGTGATGGCTCAAGTAATTGGGTCCCTACCACCCACATGAGAGATCTGGATGGAGTTCATGTCTCCCAGCTTTGGCCTTGCCCAGCCTGGCTGTTGTGGGCTTCAGGGAGTGAATCAGCAGTTGGGAGATCTCCCTCTCATTCTCTCTCTCTCTCTCTCTCTCTCTCTTTCTTTCTCTCTCATTCTTACTCTGTCAAATTTCAAAAGTCATTGTTACATGAAGAGGCAGAGCATACAGTCAATATTTATGGGGGAAAATGTAATAGAAGGTTGTTAAGCAGTTAGTTAATAAAAACACTGTGCCTCCTCTCATTTTTGTGATGCTTCTGATATTCATCAGATTTTTAAAAGTTGAGATTTATTCTCTTACTATAAAGATAATTTCTTTTAAACTTATATTTGTATTTGTAATTTTATACATTTTTTCTTAAAGAGAGTGTCACAAGTCACTCTCTTAACACCTGGCAAGATACACATGGATGCCCCTACCCTACACTGCAGACCCCACATGGTAGCTTCAATTCTTCATCTTGTTGCCTCACTACTCAGCCCAGGCCTAGATGCCCACTGCATACTCAAAGTTTTTTGAACAATACATCATTCTGAAAATCTTAGGATGTCATACTACAGATTCCCTTTCTCTTGACGCAGTCCGGGGCTAGGGGGCGGGGGGCAAGACCTAAAGCCAACTAGGCATCCTAGAACACCAGTCCTAATTCAGAGAGATTACATGAGCTACACGCACCTCTGCTCACACAGTGCTTCCCCTGTAGCCTCTCGTTTCATCTCTACAGCATCCCCAGCTCCAAAGAACTGTGACAGAAAAAGACAGGTTCAGGGGAGGAGCTCCACAAAGAGGTCTATGGATTCAGCCACTTGCTTAGTCTGCAGATCACACACCCAGGTCTGGATTTCCCCAACTCCCTGCAGTCCCTGTTCTGAGAGACACCTTGCTTTTCCTGTGGGGCTCCAGAAACACTCTCGTAATTTTGCATTATTCCCCTTCTGAATCACTGTTACTTAATCTATTGCTTCCTCTGGGCTTTATGATCAGAACCCCATAAGCTCACCACACCTTTGACCTCCACCCTTGATCAAGTTCTTTACTTCATTGATGAACAGTCTTTTCTCTCCAGACCTTTGTGACCATCAGGAACAGTGCTCTTCTTTCACCCTTTTGAGTGTTCATCTGTCATCTTCAGACCCTTATCTCAGCATATCTCCCTCTCTCTCTCTCTCTCTCTCTCGCTCTCTCGTGCTCTTGCTCTCTCTCCATTACAAGCACATCTCCTGAGAATAATTCACATTTCTTCCACACATTGCTCCTCTTGCACAACTCTGCCTGTCCCTGATCCTCTGATTCTATCAGTCATCTTCAAAATAAATATAAAACTGACTTCCCAACTCATTTCTACAAGACACTCATGTACTCTATGCCTCTTTCCTATGGGGGAGTGGGTGACACAGATAGAGGAAGAAGAAGGAGAAGAAAGGCCTAGACAACCAATTGAGTTAATCAACAAAAACAAAGATAGGATAAAAAAATGATAAAAAGACAAGGAGAAACCAACCACAAAGAAGGCAGACTCCTCGATAAATGGAGGTGGGGAATATACAAGGCAACCACCCATGATCTATAGGAGGCTAAGTTTTAAGGTGATAACTTTGTATTGCTTACAAATGATGTCAGAGACATCCAAATGGCCCTTGGCAGAATACAGGTTCCCTATCCCTGAGAAAAGATTTGGAAAAATCTTCTTGTGAGTGGTCTTTCAAAAACAACTGTAAGGTAAATAGCCATGAAGCATAGAATAGAGAAGCACAGAATAGGCAAGATGAAGACCATACAGAAGTTCATGGCCCTCAGAAGAAAGTCCAAGTAAAGTGTAGATGCAATTCTGGGCCTTAGGGGTCCATACTGGGCACAGTAAGGAAGGAAACCCAATCACCAAGACATTAGTGTTGTAGGCAGATTACTGCCACCAATGGTTTAAAAATGAACTTTATAGATCTTCTTAATATACAATATTTTGAGGTCTAGTTTTTTTGGTTTTAAATTTCTTTTAAAGTTTATTTGAAATATAGAGGTCAGAAAGAAAGACAGAGAGCTTCCAATTGCTGGTTTGCTCCCACAAAGCCCACAGCAACCAGAGATGGGCCAGGTCAAAGCCAAGAGCTCAGAACTCAATCTGGGTCTCACACATGGGTGGCAGGAACCAAAGTTCTTCAGCCATCACTTGCTTCCTCCAGAGTGGAATCGGAAACGGAGGTGGAACTTGAACCCAGGCACTCCAATACGGCATGCATGTTTCTCAAGTGGGAATGTAACCACTACACCAAATGCCTAATCCAGATCTGGTTTTTTAAAAATTAGATTAAAATAGAAATGCATTAGCATAAGAAATATATGAATCTTACAAGGGAACAATTAAATTCATTTATGTAAAATTATTTGGAGGTACACTCAAAGTCTGTTCAATTTTGAAGATATATAGACAATATATTTCAAAGGCAGTAAGAATATTTGCTTCTTGCTTTTGAATAAATTTGTTATGATGCCAAGAACCAATTACTCATAATTATATGTTTTTCAGAATAATTAATTCAAAACCAATTAGCAAGGGTCTGAACCTGGATTTTTTTTTCCAGTTCCCTTAACAAATTGGCTGTGGGTGTTTCTTGAAAGGGAAATACAACACAATTACGTTCCACCTTTTCAGAGGACCTGACATGCTGCCACCATTGCACAATGAAGCAAACAGGTTTTTCTACTAAACCAGGCAAAGCTTATGCTTAAAGAACAGAGCATCCCAGGGGAGCGTCCAATGCTGAGAAAAGCAAGGTAGACAATCAAATCTGCATCATCTGATAGTGGCCAGATTTGGGGGATGGCAGTTCACACACACTGACAGTGCTTCCCTACATTTATCTTAGAAAGCTTTCCCTACTCAAGGTCCAAAACAAATACATGCCCCTTTGACAAATGAAAGATTCCACTTGGGAAACAGGAGTTGAAGGCTTTTACCCCTTCCGTATCACATAAATCACAGTATCATGGAGTAGACAAAGGTCAGTGACTACATCCACACTGTTCTTCATCCTCTGTCTTGCCCCCACTGGGACTACAGAATTTCTAGGGACTGGATGTCAGGTGTTAACTAAACACAGTGATCAGTACTGCTTTTTGTCAATGCACAAGGAAGCCTCCAGAAGCAATCCAAAGAGTAAAGAAACAGCAAGATGAATAAAACAAAAACGTGCTTCCTTTCTGTTATGTCCTAGATTGTGGTGGGCCCTCATTAAGGATTTGTTTAAACCCACTGTACAGCATTGCATGGAGGTGCATAGAAGCAGACTATGGAGAGAAAAGTTTTCTGGCTGTTAGAAAGAAATTATTCTCATCTTCCTCCATTCCCTCACCTTATTCTCACATCTGTGTCCTGCTTCCGACCTTGGCATAGTTCCCTGACAGGAAGGACACAGATTTATGATTGTATGACCTCTGAAGTCTTTTCCCAGGGAGGACAGCCAATCTTACAAAAAGAGTTGGACTTCCTGGGAAGGCCCTGAATAGCCCCACTGTTGTCTCAGGAAGATGCCCATGTGTTCAGTTAGTACGTAATCAACCACACCCCCAAAAATCTCAAGCAAAGGCATACTACATAAAGTTCACATTTGAGTTGCTTTGGACAAGTTTCTGGAAAGAACCAAAATGTTCCTTATTACGGGCTGTTTCCTACAAATGAAAATTGGCATCACTTGGTTAACAGTCAACACACTTAGCTCTCACTTCCTTAGCTGCAGTGCAGAGGTTAAGCCATTAACCAGCAGTAGAGAATTAAGCATGAACCAGTGGCTAAGTACTATGACCAGGGCCACCTGGTCTATGAAGGCACATCAACACAGATCCTAAGGGGAATTTGGGAAGAATTTCATCAAAGAATTAGATCCTGAATGCTTGAATAAAAGGGAGATGTCAAAGAAACTGAAGTACTTCTGATAGTCTCACCAATTGTATATTAATTCAATTCAACATATCAAATAATATTTATGCAGGCAAGATTCAAGATTGAGATCAATGACATTTTGAAGACATGGCCCCACAATTCTTCCATATTCCTTCTTCTGAAAGACAAATCTATGTCCCCTCTCTGTGAATCTTAGCTTTATGAATTGAGTAATCAAATTTAGAGGAAGAGGCACTATATTGGTTTTCATACCCAGGCTTTAAGACACTGGGTTTTTATTTCCTGTCACTTGAGATGCTCACACTAGAGACCCAACGACCATATTGTAAGGAAGCTCAAGCAGAATACGAAGAGAACCACATGAAGAGGAAGCAAGGTCCAAAGCTCATAGCCTAACCCCCAAGCTGACAGCACCAACTCATCAGGTATGTGAGGCAACCATCATGAAAACATCCACCAGACCCAAACCAAGCTGCCCAGCTTACCCCCATGGTAAGTAGATGAGCTGATCTTTCTGAGCCCTTGGAAAATTACAGATGTCCTAGTAAACACATTGTCTGTTGTAGTTTTAAATGTCTAAGTTTTATTGTACTGTGATATGTCACTGATAAGTCAACGTCCCACCAGACACCTTTAGGCAATCCAAAGGTTAAAGGTGATTATGCCTTCATCCAATACCAGTGTTTTTAGTCTAAGAGAGCAGATTCAGGTTAAGAAATGCATTACTTTTCAGCAAATATAAATTTGATGCTGGAAGTTTTGCAACAATCTCTGTTAAATCAATATCCTGCAGGCTTAAAAATTGAAAATAATGATACTTATAACAAAAATATAGCACTAGAGACCAATTCAAGCAATCTTCTTCCTAACATGGGAATGAAATTGCTGTTACCTTTGGCATGTTTGTCTTCAATTGTGTATTAATCCATGAAGGACTATTTTAATGGTTTAATTCCTCTGGAACATTAGATTACATGGAGAGAATTGTGATTACATAACCATGAGATGTTCAGCATGGGACAGAATACATCCACTACCCTCACAAAATTTAAAGTAAATGAAACTCCAGAGGACCTGACAAATTTACTACAGCATATCTTAGATACTTACAATGAAGTTATATTCATTTATTTGTCCATTTGCTTGACAAACACATAATGAGTTCCCTCCATATGCCAAACATCTGTTAGGGACCCACCATAAAGCAAAATAAAAAGGCACACAATGGATAACAATGACAGCAATGATAATCTTCTGTCTCAGCACTTTGTACTGCTGTAACAGAATACCCGAGACAGAGTAATTCATAAAGAACAAAAATTTATTTCTCACAGATCTGAAGGTGAGGAAGTTCAAGATCAAGGCACTGGCAGGTTCAGCTGTCTGGTAAGAGCTTTATCCTCCAAAGGAAAGGAACACTGTGTCCTCACTCAGCAGAAGAGCAAACCAGCAAGCTACCTTGATGCAGAACGCAGCCTCTTTTATAAGGGCCTGGCCTCAACCCCATTCCTGAGGAAGGAGCTCCCTGGCCCTACAAACTTAGTGCTATCACATTGGTAACACCTGATTTTCAGAAGGGACATAGTAAAGCCATAGAATCTTCTGAAAAGGAAAACTTTGTACCTTTTCCATCCCAGCTGGATTTAAATACCTTCTATACTTGTCTACAAAGCATGCCTGCCCATATATCTGGGGAAACTATGCTCATGGACCTTGCATATTTCTGAAGCTACTCTACAATGGGGCAGAACTACCAACAGAGACTCATGCATTCCACAGCATTAAGGGGATGAACACCCTGGAAAATACAGTGCACTGGCCCAATTCTTTTATGTTAGCCAGTATGGTGGTATTTGCTATTTTTCCCTTCTTTTGTGTTCTTACTTCCACTAAAAACACCGTGATTTTTGTTGAAGGAATCACTGTCAGAGCCTATGTCTGCTGCTGCCCAGGTTAGCCAAGGTTACCCATTCCACTCTGCTCTTCTTGTCTACAATAATTGGTTTGGAGTTGGGTAGGAGACATGAGTGAGGAATATTGGGACATTCTTCATGGCTACCAGGAATGAGAACCTATCTTTTACCTTGGGTTTCAAAGCTGAGGGATGTCAGTCTGGCACTCATGGGGCAAAACAAAGGGGTGTATCTGACATCAAAAGAACATAATGCAGAGAGAAGCAGAAAACAGACATGGCAAAAGTCATTAGGTACTGGGGAGGTGAGAACAGGCTACTTGAGCTGTTATTTCCCATTATTTTGCTTAAGTTTATTTCAGTAGTGTTTCTGTCACTTGTCATAAAAAATCCTAAACTAGCTAATCTATCAGATAGATCTATTTGGGGCCAAGAAACAGTATTTTCAAAAGTTAAGTATTATTTGAAACAGGAGGTAAAAAAAGCCCCAGGCCTGAGGCCTCTCCAATGAAGGTGTTCCAGGCAGCCTAAGCTAAATACAAGAGTCCTGAGGGTGCCTGTGATTTGGCATCAGGGAACTGGTGGAGAGCAATGGGAACCAAAGGGATAGGGTGACTCCCAGAAACTTTTCACTTGTGCCCGTGACCTTGATGTGTCACGACTATGCATCAAATAGAACTTATGTTTTTATAAAGATCTACAATACTAGGTGGTTGGCACTGTGATGCAACTTCCTGTTAATGCACCTTGGAAGACAGTGGATGATGGCCAAAATACTTGGGTCCCTGCTACCCATGTGGGAGACCAGGATGGAGTTCCTGGCTTCTAACTTCAGCTTGGTTCAACCCTGGCTATTGTGGCCATTTAAGGAGTGAACCAGCAAATGGACGATTGATCTCTCCTTCTCCCCCGATCTCTCTCTCCCTCCTGTCATTCTGCCTTTCAAATAAATAAATATCTTTTTAAAAGATCTACAATGCTATATTTCACTTAATCCTCACAAACATGCCAGGAAGTTCACCACTGTCCCTTCCTAGATGTGATGTGACTTATTCCCAGAAGCTGGAGGGACATGAATTCAAATCTAAGTGATCTGACTTCAGATTTCATGCCCTTTCCATGACTTCACACCTATCAGAGAAAATGAGGGTAATCTCTGTAAAGAATTTTCTTTGGAAGAAAAAAAAAGAAAATAGCAAAATCTGATATCAAAATGTTGTCACTATTAGTATCAACTGAAGATGTAGGAACTACAAACTGTCACCTTGAGACGGCAAGCTGAAAAATGCTTCCTATTTCATCAGGTTTATCAGATAACATTTCTAAACAGTTACTAGATTTTTCACCTCTGTGAGTATGTAATCTTCCCCCTCTTTAGGACAGATTAGTTGGCCAAAGCTGGCACTGTGACAAGGGTCTAAAGGATGGAAGGGAGACAGGACTGTTTGAGGAGTTCGGGGAAAGTTTAAAAGGCCCCACTGACATCCCAGTTAGGAATTTATAGCAAGATGATAAGCTGGAGAAGCCAACATCGCCACAGAGAAGACTTTTCTATATCAATTTTGCCCAATTTAATCAAGAAGCTGGCCAAGAGAATACAGTGATGGTTTTGTATAAGGAAAGGCCTGGGAAAACAAGAAGAGAAAGTCAAAGAAACGCTATGTGGATTGTAGGTGGTGGACATGGTGCAGGGTTATGGGAAGGAGAGAGTAAGAAGTTGGAACCCGAGTTCCCACCCTGGGGATTAGTGCAGAACCTGTGGAAGGCTGAGATGGACATCCTGGCTGAGGGCCTCTTCCCACTCTACTGTCTTACAGACAGAGGCCTAGCACAGGTGGGAGGGTGGAGAGAACAGTTAAGGAGGGAAACCTTTGCAGTGTCTGTGTAGCATGCACAGTAGATTGAGAACTGTAGGCCCTGACATAATGGGACTAGGATAGGAAGCAGGGCAGATAATCCTAGAGAAGCTCTAGGGCCAGGGTCACACACAGCAAATGTGAAAAACTGTGATTTGCCTATCAGGGAAGGCCAGGAACAGGTGGGTCAACAGAAGGAGGCCCAGGGCCACTACAGGTTAAAAAAAGAGACAATCTGAGGCCACTAGCCATGGAGAGCAACCAGAAACCCACCAGGCTGCCCAGTCAGCAGGTGACAGAGTCCACTGAAGGTCCAGTGACAGGTCGGGAGTCCCCTTCTCCCCATGCACTGAGCCACTCCTCCATTATCCAGAGACCACCTTAGACAGCGTTCCAAGAAAAGGCGGAGCATTCTGAAGTCTAAGCAATTATCCCTAAGCATTGACTTAACCCTAAGGAGACAGTTTAAATGACTGGACCAGATTATACAGCAATTAGTGTGTGTGTGTGTGTGTGTGTGTGTTTTCCTAGCATCCAGTAAACTGGAGTTTCCTGAGGGCTTTGTACCTTCTTCATCAGTCTCTGTATAAATCCCTACCTAGGCTTTGATGCTTGCTTATTCTCACTACCACAGAGTGATTTGACTTGCTTATTTGGAACACTGTTTTCTTGGCTTGCTTCAGCAAGAGAAATCACCTGCAGAATTTGTTAAAAATACAGATCTTTATATTTGATATACAGTCCCACCAGACCTACTGATTACAATCTCTATTTTTTATAAGCACTCCCAGCAACTCCCATGACCAATTCAACACATGCAGCTCTGGATTCTGGCTGGGCTTCCACGTGTTAAATACAATGGCATAGCCCTCCGGACTGCACAGCTTAGTGGGCTGATCCTGGTAATGTTTGTACCTATCCTGTCAATGTGGTGTTGTTCTTCTTGAACCAGGATACTTCATGATTATATTTCTTTCTCCTCAAATGTTTTGAGGCCCAGATATTATCACCTCCTTATCCTGCTTACAGAGAACCAAATTAAATTCTCTGAATTTGATTAAAAGTGTTAAACCCTTTGTGTTTAGTCATGCAGACAAATCAACATCTTAAATGGCTTCGTTCTATACCTGAACCTGGCCATCAGGATTGGTTTGTGAGTGAGTGGTGCCAATCAGAGAAAAGCTGACTAAGGTTCATGCTCTCTGGTAAGGCTAGGGCTACCCTGTCTCTACCCCAGATGTGAACAGGAAAGCACAGATAGACACTGTAAAAGCAATTGAATACTAACCACAATTTTGGAGGAAAGACCCAAAGTCTGCATATTCCACCAACTCACTTGCAAAGTTTATAAACCATTAACCAGACCAAGAGCAAGAACCTATGCTCCAATTAGACATAGTCTGGACGCTGGAGAATAACGAGATATGGTCACAAGGAATCATGCGGGACAGGGGGCAACAAAAAGTTCATGGTTTAAAGCCAAGTGAGGAAGAACCCTTGGCTTGCAGAAAAAGCCTTTCTCTTCCAAGCACTGAGTAATCAGGATGAGCTCCAGAAGTGCAGTGCAGGAGATGCGTAGTCAAACGGAGGTCAAGATCATTTGGAAAGGAACAACAGAGGATGAGTAAGACTGGTTCCTGTCTGCCTATATTCAGTGAACTTCTCACACTATGTGAGAGACGGCCAGTGTCTGATCCCAGTCCAGAGAGGGCACCAGGAAGGAGCCACCCGCCCTGCTTCTCAAGGATCAGAAAGGAAATGAGGCAAGTGAACCCAATTTGGAGGAAGGAGTAGCCTTCTGTTCCCGGGCAGTCCCTGGTGTTTACTTGCTTTCATCTCTCACCGTGTTCCGACGAGGGTCTGCAGCAGTTTTGAGTTGGGATGCTCCAGGTGGAGACGTGCTGTGAATGTACAGAATCATGTGGGCAATGAATACATTCATGTCCCATCCAGGTTCCTGTCTCCTGCAGAGGTGGAAACATTAAGCGGACACTAGTACAGTATACAAATAGGAACAGAATTTATTTAACAGTGCAGGAATAAACACACATTCACACGCACGTGTAGGCTACGCTAACCTAGAGAGGAAAACTAGAGAGAGGAAAAAAAAATGGATCCAGTACCTCTGAGACAGAGTGGGAGAGATTCGTCCAGTAGGCAGTGGAAAGACAGAAACCGAAAGCTGCACACTCGAGTACACTTGGCAGTAGAAAACAGCTCTCTCGGGGACGGCGCTGTGGCAAAAGGGGTAAAGCCACTGCCTGCAGTGCTGGTATCCCATATGGACACCAGTTCGAGTTCCGGCTGCTCCACTTCCGATCCAGCTCCCTGCTATGGCTTGGGAAAGCAGTGGAAGTTGGCTCAAGTCCTTGGGCCCTTGCGCTCGCATGGGAGACCCGGAAGAAGCTTCTGGCTTCCTATTGGCACAGCTCCACCACGGGAGCCATCTGGGGAATGATCCAGTGGATGGAAGACCTCTCTCTCTCTTTCTCTCTCTCTCTGCCTCTCCCTCTCTCTGTGTAACTCTGACTTTCAAATAAATAAATAAATCTTAAAAAAAAAAAAAAGGAAAATAGCTCTCTCCCACCTTCCATTCTTTTTATGAGGAAGGGGAAGGTACCCACCCCTAATCGAATATAAAGGTGGGGTCTGAGCATGCACCCTGGTCCCCACTGGGACAGGTGTATCCTGGGAAGGTGGGCATATCAAACTGACATTTAAAGAGACAGCAGGATTTTGCAGGTATAGAAGAGTTCCAACAGGCCTAAACTCTAACTAGTTACACTGCATCAAGAGAACTGAAGAGAGGAAGGAATACAGAAAATACTGACAAATGAACACAAAGGGCAGGGTAAGGAGAAAGGAGTGGAGTGCGCAGTGAGCTGGGTAGCAACACTGTCACCTGTGGGTGATTCCACTGGTCCTGGGGGAATGTGATGAGGACCTGGGCTGTTGCTGGGTCAGTGGGTCCCGGATGGAGACACTATAAAAACAACTTTTAAAGAGTGGCTCCAACATGGGACACGGTGGGTTAGAGAAAGATGAGATTGTCAATGATAACTGCAGTTTCTGGTTTTGGTACAGATTAGTTGGAAACATTATTAGTCATAAAGAAAATACAGGGGGGCCGGCGCTATGGCACAGTGGGTAAAGCTGCCGCCGCCTACATTGCCAGCATCCCATATGGGTGCCGGTTCGAGACCAGGCTGCTCTACTTCCGATCCAGCTCTCTGTTATGGCCTGGGAAAGCAGTAAAAAATGGTTCAAGTCCTCGGGTCCCTGCACCTGCATGGGAGACCTGGAAGAAGCTCCTGGCTTCGGATCAGCACAGCTCCAGCTGTTGCAGCCAACTGGAGAGTGAACCAGCAGATGGAAGACCTCTCTTTCTCTCTCTCTCTCTGCCTCTCCTTCTCTCTGTGTGTAACTCTGACTTTCAAATAAATAAATAAACCTTTAAAAAAAAAAAGAAGAAAAAGAAAATACAGGACAGCCATCAGGTCAAAGAAGAGACATCCATGCAGGGATAAGAAGTCACCTCAGAACCAGTGTGTTCCCAACTAACCAAGACAGGTCACGAAGGAGAAACACCTCCAGAGCGGATACCAGGCAGAGCTGGGAGCTTCGACCCCAGCCTCAGGCAGGAACAGAACAAGATGAGTACCATAACTGCTTCAACCAGGAAAACGAAACTAGGGGAGGAGCTCCATTTGCTTAAATTAAAACCTACTTCTGCCTTGCTGACTCCAAAGATACATCGTTCTGTAACCAAGAATGCCCGTTGAGGCAGGAGTGGGGCACATGGGCAAAGAATCTACAAACTGTTTAGGGCTTGTGCTTGTTTCTCAGAGGCTGTTCTAGGAAAGCTTATCTTGCAACATTGCTGGCAGGGGGGCTAGAGGACCCCTAACAGGGAAAGCTGCGAGAGACCCATCTGTCGGGTTTTTGAACACGCAATGTATGGCTATGTCTGTTGCCTGAGCAGGATGGGCTCAGAAGCTCCCCCTTTTTCTACATACTCAGCATTCCCTGAACCTTGCAGCAAAAGCCCCGGCAAAGCCCTTCTCAGAGAGGCAGGTTGTCTTCGTTGTTGTTGTTGTGGTTTGTTTTAGGGAACTATACCTTCCTGCCATCCCCTTCACTTGTCACAGGTAAGTAAAGCTTTCAGCGGAGTGGCTCTTGGGTTGTGGCTGACTGGTGACCACCGAAGGGTGACCACTAACGGCTTTGTCCTGTGCTTCCAGGAGTTCTGGTGCTGTAACTGCTTTATTGCATTGTTTGTTGAGTATCAGAAACTTCTGTGAGCAATGGCACTGTGACAATAGGCTGGAGGAGCGACAGTCTTGCAGGATAGAACCTTCAAGTCTGGCTCCGGAAGCGGGCAGGAAGTGAGGAGATGCAGAGAATTACTGAAGCTCAGAGTCAGCTAAGGGGCCATGGGAGCTGGCCCGAGCTGCAAACACCTAGAGTTTTTATTATTATTATTATTATTAAATATTTATCTATTTATTTGAAAGGCCAAGTTAAGAGACAGAGAGACAGACAGACAGAGAGATCTTCCATCTGCTGATTCACTTCTCAAATGGCTGCAATGGCCAGAGCTGAGCTGATTTGAAGCCAAGAGCCAGGAGCTTCCTCTGGGTCTCCTGCATGGGTACAGGGGCCCAGGCACTTGGGCCTGCTTTCCCAGTGCATTAGCAGGGAGCTGGATCAGAAGTGGAGCAGCCGCTTAAACCCAGCGCCACAGGTTGTGACTTTAGCCACTATGCTATGGCGCCAGCACCACACCTAGAGCTTTAGCCAATGGAAAGACTGTGCCCAACCAGTCCAGGCTTCTATGGTTTGTACTGGTCAAGCTCCTGTGCAAACTGTGAGCATGCCTCAGCTGAGCGCATACACTGCTTTCAAGACAAAAACGGCAGCAGGTTGTATAGGAAATCGACAGCCAGGAAGGACATTTAAACTATTTAATAGGCAGAATGGCAGGGTCTGAGTGATCAAAATGGATGTGGGAAAGAGTCTGAGCTCAGGATTGGTTAGAGAAGTGTTTCAGTGGTTGAGGGTGTGGGCCTAAGAGGCCAAACAAGGGAGCTGTCTGGGGGGACAGAGAGGATGAGGTGGATGGGAAGCCCCCTACGGGGCATAATGAATATTCCTTGGTAGCTGACCGGAAGCACATGTAACTGACAGCAAAGCTGTGGGCCCTAATTCTAGGGAGACTGGTGGTGCCCTTACGGAAATGAGCAATTCAGAGAAGTTCTGGAGTGAGGGAGGGGGAGAGAGGGAACCCAGCAAGGGTGTTTGGGTTTAATGGACTAGGGTGCAAAATCAAAGGGAGGGTCACAACAACCAGTCTGTGAATGCGGGACCAAAGCTGAAGCCATAGATACATCAGAGATGGAGATGGAGAACTGGATCAATCTGATTTAAATGCTTGCTGAGCATAAAAAGATGTGGCTTAGTAGCTACTGTGGATACTCCAGGGGTGGATGGGGATCTTGGTCGTGGCACATACTTTCTTGTTTCCTGAGGCTCTGTGGTCCTCTTGTTCCTCACAGAAAGGTAGGCAAAGCACACAGAACAGTACAGCCCCTGAGCCATATACCCGGGCTGCACTGTTCAAAGCTGATCTGTCCAAGAGGCAAGGCAAAAGAAGAGCCCAACAGGTGTGCTCTGTAGTGCAGTGGGCTAGGTTGCTGCTTGGGACACCTGCCTCCCATATCAAACAGCCAACTTGAGTACCTACCACCAAACACTTCTGATCTAGCTTCCTGTTTTATACAGTATTTATCTCACTGAAGCCTTTGAAAATCCTTGTAAAATGGAGATCTTTAGTACTGTATCGTGCATGTTTTGCAACTGAATAAACTGAGGCACTATGTGCTCAAGTCCTTTGCAGTAGTTAATAGGTAAGCTGGACCATGAACACAAGTGGTCCAAATACAAACTCAGCCCTTTTTCTACGCTGACAACTTACTCAGGCATATTATTTTCTATTGTTAACGATAAATCATCCTTCCACATCCAGCACTTTACCTAGTTATAAGGAAGGGATTGGAATAACTATCTTCATGGAAATATATCTAAGAAAGTTTATATAAGAGATAAAAAGTCAAGATGAAATAGAAAAGAAAAAGAAAGATTTATGCAGTGGTTAAAACGTAGACTTTGAGTTTCCCTGTCCAAGTTTCATACTGAATACTGCAGTATGTTTGGTCTAAAACAGGTTTCCAGAAACCTGCTGGAGGTGAAGCACCTCAGCTCTGCCCTCTCTTCAGGTGTCCACCGCAAGCTGATGCTCCCCTCACCCCCTTCCTAGTCCTGCTCACAGCCACAGCCCCGCCCCTTAACACCACAGGGGAGAAGGAGCTTAAACAGGTAAGAAAGAGGCAGTAAGTGAGCAATAGACAGAAACCTTCCATTTAAGCCTTTGCCAACTGTGGCGAGGACCAAGCCACTCTGTTTTGCTCAAAAAGTATTCCTTGATAGGGAAAAGATTAGATGCGTTGAAAGGAAAGCACATGAAAAAAGGATTCTGTGTTTCCATCTAGATCATTCAGCCTCTCGTTCTTAAATTCCCCGGGAGCGCCTGCTAGAAGCCAGAGAAAGAAAAAGGGGAAAAAGTGAATGGGAGGGGAGTAGGATAATTAGATGGGGATCCTGTCTCATAAATTTTATTCTCAAAATACAGTGTGAATAATCATATAAGGGGATGAAACAAGAATAAATATGGGTATTACAACCTCCTTTGAAAATTGGACTCAAACTGTTTCAAGTCATTTTAACAATCTTGTGGTTTCTTCTATAATGTATTTTCCAAATCGCTCTAAAAAGCCTCCAGGCACACATACAATGAACTCATTCAGCCGAGTTCTTAAAACAATTGATAAACGTAATAAAATGAACACTGGCTGCATCGAATGCTAACTCACATTGAGATGAGTCCTTGCCCTTCTATGGCATTTATGGTGAAGTCACTGACCTCTGGGTAAGGATTAATTAAACCTCCCAACTGGAATGAGGGGCATACTTCCAGGAGAGTACAATTAAATCCTGTTCTAAAGTACCTTCTCGTTCAGGGATTGAGTTACACCTGGGTTGGACTATGCCCCCGGTGTACCTACGAATGTACAGCACATCTTTCACTCTGCAACCCTGAGTGCTTCTAACACAAGGTTATCCTTTGTCCAGGAAAACTGATTAAGTAACTGACTCAAAAACATTCCACTTCTCCTCGTCTATCCCCTGCCACCTCTCGGTTCCCAGTCCCAGATGACATCCATCTAATCCTACATTTAAAGTATTACAGGATTTGGCAAAATGATACAATAATTAATTTCCCAAACTCAACTGCTTTTCGTTTCTCCAATCTGCCTTCAATAAAAGATCTGTACAGAATGTCCCATGGCTGTAGGAGCTCTTTCAAACTAAGGGTTATGAGATTAGTCTTTCTTTATGCCTTCAGTTCTGGGATTTATTTAGTTATGTTATATTTTTAGAAACCATATTTCTTAAAGATATAATTCCTCTCTAATTGCAGCTCGAGGTCTATATGACATAGGCTGTTTAGGGAATGGACTTAGAGCTTAAAGCAGGAAATGGCCACATACCTATCAGATGGCAACAGTAGTGCTTTGAGCTACCACCGTTCTCTATGACATCTGGACAGCAACCTTAAATGCAACATCATCTATTCAGGTAAGGCTGGGACTTTTATTCAGCCATCTTTCAGGCCTTCAGGTCTCATTTCTTCTCTGCCAGGTTCAATCTGATCCTCCAACTCGCGAGTGCCTCACACCATGGCAATGGCAGAGAAGTTCCTTGCCCACCTAGGCCAGATACAAAGTCCAGTTTAAATGAAAATCATGACCACGTGCAAATAAGAAACAGAAATCACATCTACCACTCATTCCAGGTTCAAGCAAGCTCGGACTGAGACAACCAAATCTAAAGACGGTGAGAGAGTTTTCTGAAAAGGAAATCAGAAACTTCAGGACATGTTTTAAATGATAAAATGTAAAAGAATGAAAGGGCTTGTTCAGGGAGAAAAGAATGTGCCAGGGGCAGGGAAACAGTTTCAGAATGCCATGTGTATGCCCAGGGAGCTGAGCCGTGAGCATGCAACAATCTGCTTGACTGAAGGGGACAAAATTAAAAAAAAAAAAAAAAAATTTAGGCATTACCCAAAGACTCCCGTGTGATACTCTCCCGGAAGAGGAAACACATCCTTAAAAGATGAATGGCTCTTTGGTTATTTTATTTAGTGTCTAATATTAAAGTTCCTCAGAATTTGTTCTTTTTGTATTTTTATTTGAAGTGCAGCAGACAGAGGTAAAGAAACAGAGAGAGAGATCCTCCACCCACTGGTTCACTCCCCACATGCCCACGACAGCCAGGGGTGGGACAGGGTGAAGCCAGGAAGCAGGAACTCAGTCTGGGGTCTCCCACGGAGATGGCAGGGACTCACGTACTTGAGCGATCATCTGCTGCTTCTGGGGTTGCACATTAGCAAGAAGCTGCAATCAGAAACAGAGAAGAAGCCGGCGCTGTGGCGCAGCCGACTGATGCCCTGGCCTGCAGTGCCGGCATCCCATATGGGAGCTGGTTTGAGTTCCGGCTGCTCCTCTTCCGATCCAGCTCTCTGCTATGACCTGGGAAAGCAGTGGAAGACGGCCCAAGTCCTTGGGCCCCTGCACCTGTGTGGGAGACACAGAAGAAGCTCCTACTTCTAGCTTCAGATTGGCACAGCTCTGGCCGTTGTGGCCATCTGGGGAGTGAACCAGCGGATGGAAGACCTCTCTCTCTGTCTCTACCTCTCTCTGTAACTCTTTCAAATAAATAAAATAAATCTTAAAAAAAAATATATAAACAGAGACAGAAATCAAACCAGGCACCTCAACATGGGATGTTTGCTACCCAAGCAGCCTGTTTCCTGCTGTACAAAATGCCCCCTCAAACTCCCGCTCTGACCCCAATGATAAAACATTGATGATATTTCCATGTTGCTCATCCCTAAAGCACAATGGGTTGCTAATGGCCCTCTTGCTCACATATTAAGGGAGCCATAGAGATGATATCCTAGAAGTACATAAGCAGGGAGCTCCTACAGAGATGTAGCCCAAAAGTGATACCTTCAACAAGAACATGGGAGGTCAGTAAAGGTCCCGGTTACGGCACGCAAAGATTAGACATTAGAAGAACAAGCAACTACAAAATCTGAATTCATGTTTCTGGGGACGCCTCCTCCATTCAGCACCGGGCACTGCTATCTCTGTACCCGGAGCACAAATCCACTCCTCAGGATGAGCCTACACATTTCTGCACTCACACACAGTGACAACAGCGGAACCAATCACCCGTTCAAGGAATCTTTTTGAAAGCACAACAAGCTCTGGAGATCACAGTGAGGATGAGGTCAGCCGGACTCTGAGTGGAACTGAGAGTTCCTTCTCTTCTGACCGCTGCCTACGTCACCGTTAATCCTACTGCCCAAGGATTTCCGCACTGGTGGAGCAGAAAGTCCCAGGACCCCGGGGAGCCTCCTATCTTGGGTTCTGGACCACTGCACTTCTCTCTCCGCCTCATCTCAGCAGCAGCCCACAGAGCTCAGCGGCTTTGCCAGCAGGTCTCGGTTCAGAGTCCCTTGATCATTCGCTGCAGACAACAATGTCCAGCTGGCTTCCATGTACTGTTACAGTGTGTTTTCCCTGTCTGTCTTCTGCAGACACAAAGCAGTAGAGCAACATCCACAAGTTCAAGCACTTTTGTACTGACTCAGTAAACACGTTAAGTCTTCTTAGGGGGTAGGGAGTGGAGGCCGCTGTGTCCAGGGGTGCAGGCTGGGAGGATACTCTGATGGGGATGGGCAGGCGATCCTCTGTCTCCTACCCTGCTCATCCCTCCAAGCATTTGAAGACAGTCAGAGTAGTTGGCACCAAAACTAAAGGATGAAGGGATGGAGAGGGACTTGAAGAAGTCGGTTTTGTTTTCTTTTGTTTTAAATTCAAAAAGCAGAGAGATAAAGAGAGTTTTCATCCCCTGGCTCACTCCCCAAATGCCCTTAAAACAGAGGGTGTTGGAGGGGCAAAGCCAGAAATTGGGAACTCAGTCCAGGTCTGCTACATGGGTGGCAGGGAACCAAGTCCTGGAGGCATCACTGCTGCCACCTAGGGTGTGCATTCCAAATTGGTACCCTCTTCCTACTACAGACACTGTTTGCTCCAGAAGATGGCCTTTGAGAAGCCCGCTGGAAGCCAAGTCCTCCAGACACATACCCACGGTCTCCACCTGCACATAGGCAAACACTTTCTTTGTTTTCTCAGAGGTGGGAAAGGAGGTGAGGATATTGGTCTGTCATCAGACAGTATGACATAAGCCATCAGGAGAAATCAGAGAGCATAAAAACAGAAAATAACCACGTTCACATGTTCTTGCCTTCATTTTAAATTGTTTTCAAAAACGGAAGATGCACTGCTCTCTTCATTTTCTAAGAAAAGGAATCAAATCTGCATGGTAAAAGATGTTTCTTCTGAGGACAGGGAAATAGAACCCAGATCCCTTCTTGAAGTTCTGATTTGCATGTTTTCCCCATTCTCCACTTTAGGGATATTTCTCTTTTCCATCTAAACCCCAGAGGAAGATTCGCTCCAGCTCAGGTTTTTGCCTAGTATCTGGTCCTCATCGAGAATGGGTACTGGAATCTGAAGACCAAAAAGCAGAAGTCATGTCAAGGTGACACAAACTTATCTGTGTAAAAAAGAAAAAGCACCAAAGCTCTCTGCTCTCCCCCCGCCCCCAAAACCCCATGTCTACCTCCGTGTCTATCTCTCATACACACACAAACACACAAACTCAATGTTAGCAATCCTAGGATACCTTTTGAAGAGACAGAAAAGAAGAAATCAAACAGAATTCATTCTTAGGAGAAAATAGATGCTTATATAGTGTGCCTTATGAGCAAAAAGAATTCCTAGAAAGAAAAAAAACAATCAATTGACAACACAATAAATTATTGACACTGCCTTTTTCTTCTTTGCACAGAAAGTGATGAAGACAACATCAAGAAAAGCTGCTTTGAGTTTCCTAGAGATCAGAACTAACAAGTCAAACAGGTTCTTCCCATAAAGCCAGTGCTTCCCCTCCCAGTGTATCCGCCTTTACTTCCACAGCAGCCATTCCTGCTGGCAGATGCGGAGTTTGTTGTGGAGTCAGCCTGGCCCACCTTTCATTCTGCAGGCTTCTGACAGGCAGGGGTGACAGAGGATTGAGATTCCTCCCCTCCATCAGCCTGCCAGGCATCCCAGGATCAGACCGCAGCACCTGTAACAGTGCTTCCCCAGGGCCTCAGCACACCGACCAGGCTAACATCAGGGGAAAGAACTTGACAAAAATGTGCCAGGTATTGCATTCACTTGCCAGGGTCAACAGGGACTTCTCCAGGCCTCTCCTTGTAACCTGGGGCATGCTACCCTCAGTTCAGTTCATGGTTAGGGTGTATGCACACACACACACACACATGCACACAAAGGAGGCTTAAAAACAACTGCCTTTTCATATTTATCTTTTTTCTTCTGTATTTCATCAGCAGTCAAAAGAGAATGCTCTGAGTCTCTTTAGAGGGCAGTCCCCAATCTCACCTGGTACAATTTCCTTTGTCAATGCCAGCACAGAAATGAAATCCATTCTTTGAGTTCAGACAGTCAGCACAAGATGCCTGAGTGACAATTACACGACGTGGTCACGAGAAATGCCTGGGGAAATCATACTTCTAGCTTAATCTCAGTGAATAGGAAGAAGCACTGAAATTGCAGGTTGATGTACCACCTCATACCCACCTGCAGTTTCAGCTTTTCATTCTCAAAAAACTCTTTGGAAGATGGGAAATAATATTAAGGTACAGTTGAAATCTCCATGACTTGTAGAAAGGATTGGTGGTTGGTAAACCTGGCTTGGTGGGGGACTGAAAACTTTTTTCCCTCCAGATTCATCCAGGGAAAAAGCAAACTAATTGCCAGTGTTGATTTCCAGCAGAAAACACCTGTCGTTTATTAAAGTGATTGTTGCAAGGAAATGCTATTTGTACAACCCAGGTGTTAACCAATGGGAGAGACGTCCACAGGAACTTGATGCCTGGGTGCTTTGATTTTAAAAAGCGAAGTTTTTCCTGGTGCTTGTCCTTAGGGAAGGTGACTTCCTCCTCCAGCAGGATGTAGTTACTGAATCGAGTGTTCCCTTGATGCTGCAGGTCACCCAGGTGTTTGCTGAGTGTGCAGATCACCAGTGACTCCAATGACATTTTTCATTCAAGCATGTGTGCTGGAGCCCCAGGCACCTATATTTTTTAACAAGATCTTCAGGAGAAGTTAAATAACTTGTCTAGCATCATATTATTGGCTAATGGCAAAACCAAAGCTGGATCCAGGTTTCTTAACCTTTAGATCAACAATATTAGCAACCCTGTGCTGCATTCAACATTACTAAGGAAACACAGCAATTAAAGTTGTCAGGCAAAGAAATGCAGGATGGTATTTCTTTAAGGCAACCATGTTTCCATAGACGGCCATGGAAGTTGAGGGTATCACTGAGTCACTATTTAAGGCTCTAGTTTGGAAGATCATGTGCTATTGTAATTTTAATAATTATTTCTACTTTACAAGTTTTTGATAGAACTCAGCTATTCAGCTACATGCTCAAATCCCGAGAGTTCAATGGCCAAAGCATCAAAGTCCAGGAATAACAAGTTCAAAAATGCTGCCTGTTCTGGCTCTGACCTCCAGCCCTGCTTTCTTTCATGATCTGGATCACAGAGGGAGGAGTCCCATTTGTTAAGGAGGAAGTGTATCCATGCCTCTTGCCCCTGTAGTAGCCACAAATCCAAGACAGGGTCTTGCTTTGGCACAGTGACTATTCACAAGCAAGGTGGTCTATTTCCTCAATGTTACACATGGTACAAGGGGCTCCCAGACACTTTGGCTGGGACCCTTTGGATTATAGTCCTTAATATTTCCTGTGAGTACCTGGGCTGCCCCCAATGGGTTTGGGTAGGATCTGGATAGAGTTGGGTAGCAGGGTCTGGGCTCCAGGACATCCTGCAATGAAATATAATTTGAAGGCAATCCAGAAATTGAAGCATTTTTATAAATACATTTTCTTTTAAAATATAAATTTTAGTTCTAATATTTTCTATTTTAAAAAGAGATTTATTTATTTATTTGAAAGCCAGAGTCTCTCTCTCTCACACACACACAAAGAGAGAGAGAGAATTATCCATCCACTGGTTCACTTTGCAAATGACCATAATAATCAGAACAGGACCAGCACAAAGCCAGGATCAAGGAACTACACCCGGGTCTCCCATGTGGGTGTCAGGGACCCAAGTATTTAGGCCATCTTCTGCTTTCCCATTCACATTAGCAGGGAGCTGGACTGGATGCAAGGCAGCTAGGACTTGAATCTGTGCCCCGATGTGAGAAGGAGGGCCAGGGACGTGCTTTTCACAGAGATTCTGTCCTGTTTGGCTGCAAAGGGAGCTGAAACGAGGCCAGTGCAATTATGCAGGACAGCCAGAATCAGGCAAACAGAGGTCAGACCAGGGTTTAGGCTGCAGCATCAGACTATTTGTACCATGGCCTGCCGAGCCGGGTCCTGAAGGCTGGAACCCTTATGGTAGGAAGAATGAAGCCCCCACAGATGTCCAGAACCTGTGACTATGTTGTGACCTAACACAGGGGAATTAAGGTTGCAGAATGAATTGAGTTGCTAATCAGCTGACCTTAAACTAAGGATATTATTCTGGATTAACCAAATAGGTCTAATGTAATCCCAAAGGTAGACGAGAAGGTTGGAGTGATGTAATACATGAAGGGATGGATCCATTTTTGCTGACTTTGAAGGTGGAGGAAGGGGCTATAAGCCAAGGAATATAGGAAGCCTCTAGGAGCTGGAAAAGGCAAGCAAATCGATTGTCCCCAAATATTTTTAGAAGGAACACAGTCCAACTGACACCTTAATTTTATCCCAGAAAGAAATGTGTCCAATTTCTCATCTGTAGAACAGTAAGATGTTAATATTTGTTTGTTTGTTTTTTGGCAGATGTTTGGCATAGCAGTTAAAACGCCACTTGGTGATCCTGCATCCCATATCACAGTGCCTGGGTTTGAGTTCTGGCTTCCTGATAATGTGGACTTTGGGAAGCAGCAGGTAATGGCTCAAGTAATTGAGTCTTGGATTGAGTTCTTGGCTCCTTGGCTTCAGCCTGTCCCAGCCTCAGCTGTTGTAGGCATTTAGGGGAGTGAATTAGCAGATGAAAGATCTCTTTTTTTTTCTCTCAGCTCTCTCTTTCTATCCCTCTATCCCTGCCTTTCAGGTAAATAAACAAATATGTGTTGTTTTTAAATAACTAGGTTTTTCATATCAGTAATAATAAACTAGTATCTCTTCTCATGTTTGTAAATGCATAAATAAAAAGCATTACATTATAATGGAAAGTAGTTAAATTGAAACTCAGTTATTTAAACATTTTTAAAGTTATGTAAAATATACTCATGTATAGCCCTTTATTAATTCACTAAATAATATTCTATTTCATGCTGGTATAATAATTACCAGACTTTTGAAGTAGTGATGGTCATCAACAATATTCTGCGATACCTGCCACAGCTGTGATATGATGATAAATTACTTGTGATTTCCAATTATGATGGTCACAGGTATGGTTAATATTGTTGTAGCTTATTGCTTACATTCATGGTGGAAGGAAACACCAAATGTCCTTCAGAGGTTAGTAAAAATTGAGATGCAATTTTCTCATTCAAGTTCATGGACTACTTAATTCTGTCCAGAAATCCATTAGGTGTCAGACTGGGGTTGTGACCTGCTGACTTGGCTGTGGTTAAAGCAAACTATTTCAGGACGAGCGTTTTGGACGTCAGGACAAGCACTTCGGACGTCAGACGACATCCTGGAAGATCTAAACACAAACAGCTCGAGAGAACATCAGAACCCAGGAACAAAGCCAAGGAGATGAGAGCAGCAGAGTCCCATGTGCGAGCCTAAGGCACACCTGCTGGGATGTGATAAGCTCAGCCAGGGGCAGTTCTGATCACTCCTATGCAGTTTCTCACTGGAAAATTCTGGGCAGATGCAGAATTCTCTTTATGCACAATATGTTTATAAAAATGCATCAATTTCTGGGAATTCTCTGAGCAGCCCCCACAGAAGGGAGATGATCCTATACCTGAAGGGGCTATCATTGAACATTCTAGGGATATGGTACCTGATTTGGTACCTGAAGCTGGGCTCCTTCAACCACCAGAATGGAATCAGGGTGGAAACAGTTCATAAACTATTCTGTTTGCCTACATGTTATTTTAGAGTGTAACTTTTCATTAGACTATAATTTTCCACAGATGTATTAGTCCGCTTTTCAACACTATAATGAAATACTTGACTAGGGCTACTTATGCAGAAGAATAGGTTTATTTAGCTCACCGTTTTAGAGGTTCCAGATCCCAATGGCATGGTGTGAGCTCTGTGGTGAAGGCTGCAGACAGCAGTCAAGACAGACAGCAATAGTGGCAGCATGGGCAGGGTCAATGATTGCATCCCAAACCATTAAGGAGAGAAAGCTAGGTGGCCACCCATAATCCCTTTTAAAGGCACATCACAATTGATTCAAGGACATAGCATGAGGTCCCACCTCCTAAGGGTCCTTGGCCCCTCCCCATACCACCAGTCTGGGGATCAAGTTCCCAAAACATGAACCATTGAGGGGACACTAACCATATTCAAACCACGGCAATAGGGGAATATAGATAGACAGATAAAGATCTTAAGCTTATTGAATACAGATAGTTCCATTATCCCAGAAAGTTCTTTTGTGTGGCTTTCTAGTCAAAAACTAACCTTCCTTTGTAAAGGCAATAACTGTCCTGACTTCTAGTATTTCTTAGCTTTCTATATCCTTGAACTTCATTCAAATGCATTTTATAATATGTATTGCCTCGTGTCTGTCTTCTTTCATGCAGCATAACAGCTTTATTGAGATAAAGTTCAGATACAATATAATATACCCATTTAAAGTATACAGTGCACCTTCAATATCAGTGAAAATTGATATTGTTGGTAAAATGTATCAGTTTATTCATTTTTATTGCTGACTAATGTTCCACTAACTATATGGATATACCATAACTTATTAATATATGCTCGATGGGCTTCTGAGTTATTTTCAGCAGTATTTTATATTGCTATGAATAAAGCTCCTACAAAGAAGGGGTTTTTTAAGACTTTTGGTGGACGTATTTTACGTCTCTCAGGTATATGCACAAGAGTAGAAATGCTTTGTTATAAAGGGGTAAACATAACGTGGTAAGAAACTGCCAATGGAGGTTCCAGGGTAGTTATTCCATTTTACACTCCCACCAGCAGTAAGCAAGAGTTCCAGTGGTTTTATATCTTTGTTACATTTGGCATTGTCTTATTTTCTATTTTTAGCCATTCTAGTCGGTATGAAATGGTATTTCTCTGTGGTTTTAATTTGCAATTCTCTGATGAAAATTTATATTGAGCACAACCCAATCTTTCTTACCACTGCCTGTTTTATTTTGTCAGTATTTGAGGAAGGAGAGACTCTGGCTACAGTTGAAGTTATTTTTGGTTCACCTTTGGATTCAATTTAGGAGGTTGGAATTCATTTACCACAAGGACACAATGTATTATGTTATTTCCTTTCTGTTTACCATCCTCTTCACTGCTGTCTTCTTGGAAAACTTTGGGTTTGGAAGGCAGAGAGAGAATTGTTGAACCAATTCTGTTCATCAAGGCTTCCTTTGGTCTACTGCTATTTAGCTTCTGTGCTAGACTCACAGAAAAATGTGATTTAGGTTTTGTATGAGTATTTCTCTGTTACCATGGGAACAAAGGGCTTTCATCTCTATCTGTATCTAGCTTCTGAATGAATCAGTAGCAACAAAAATGAGGAAATTCCAAAAATTATGAAAATTTTCAGCTGCTCTTGGAATGAGGTCTCTCAAAGGCACTAAGGTTGCACTGTAATATGCAGGGATTAGTGGGACCTAAGAAGTGGCTTCACTTTTCTCAATACAGGCACCCTCCACCACAGCCCAGTCCCCTGTATGCTCATCAGCCAGCACAAGTCATATGACTGTGATGATTCCCAGTTTTGGATATTCATCCTCAGGCTAAAGGAGAACCCTGCAGCAAAGTATTAGTATTGTTCTTTTCCAGTTTTTGTAAAACAGCTATAATGAGATAAAATTTACATGCTATACCATTTGCCCATTTAAAAGCATACAAATAAATGAATCTTAATTTATTCACAGATGCATACAAATGTCACCACAATAGATTTTAAAATATTTTCATCACCTCCAAAGGAGCCAGTACCCCTAAACTATCACCCTTTATTCTCCATCTTCCCTAACCCTAACCACTGATATCCTTTCTATCTCTACAGCTTTACCTATTCTGGCCATTTCATAAAAATGGAACCAAGTAAGCTGTGCTCTTTTGGGACTAGTTTCTTTCACTTAATGCAATGTTTTCAAGCTGTATTCTACTGGGGCATTTGTTAGCACTTCACTGCTTTTCATGATTAGTGATAATCTGTTAAAAGCAATGCCATCTCACTGTTCCAGGTGATCAGTTTCAGTTCACAGTTGGTCATGGTGAAGGGACTGGGAGTCAAAGGGAGCACATAGACAAGTCTAGTACCTGCTAACGCTAACTGATGGAGTAAATAAAGGGGAGAGCGATCCAACATGGGAAGTGAGATACTCAGCAGACTCATAGAATGGCAGATGTCCTAAATAGCACTCTGGCCTCAGAATCAGCCCTAAAGGCATTCGGAGCTGGCTGAAAAGCTCATGAGAGTATTTCAGGCATGGAAAGCCAAGACACTCTGGCAAAAGATCTCTGTGAGTGAGATCTCAGTGGAAAGAACAGGTCATCAAAGAAGGAGGTACCTTTCTCTGAAGGGAGGAGAGAACCTCCACTTTGACTATGACCTTGTCTAAACAAGATAAGAGTCGGAGAACTCAGAGGGCTTCCATAGCCTTGGAAACTCATGACTGGAGCATAGGGAGATTACTGATGCCATAGACAGGAGTGTCAATTGGTAAAGTCAACAACAGGAGTCACTGTGCACTTACTCCTCATGTAGGATCTCTGTCCTTAATGTGCTGTACACTGAGATTTAATGCTATAACGAGTACTCAAACAATATATTTCACTTTGTGTTTCTATGGGGGTGCAAACTGTTGAAATCCTTACTTAATGCATACTAAACTGATCCTCTGTAAAAAAAAAAAAAAAAAAAAGAAATTATCAACTCCCAACTTGACTCTCACTGGGATTAAACATGACAATAGGTCTGATCTGATTTCATCATCATTTAAAAAATCATCTATTATTTTTCACTTTATGTTTCTGTGTGGGAGCAAACTGTTGAAATCCATACTTAATGTATACTAAGCTGATCTTCTGTATATTAAGATAATCGAAAATGAATCTTGATGTGAATGGAAGGGGAGAGGGAGTGGGAAAGGGGAGGGTTGTGGGTGGGAGGGACGGTATGGGGGGGAAGCCATTGTAATCCATAAGTCATACTTTGGAAATTTATATGCATTAAATAAAAGTTTAAAAAAAAAAAAAAAGGCCTTTGAACATGTCCACCACCTTGGTAATGTTCCAGAACCAGCTGGACCAGAGTAGTCCAGTACGCTACAAGATCTGTGAAAACCTGGCTATTTTCTGGAACACAAAAGTGTGTGGCCAGTGCTGGTGGACCCAACATTCCACGGGGGAAGCCCTAGGAATGAAACTGTTGATCTAAAAAGAATAGATCAAATAAAGTCTCTGAAGTATAAAAAAAAAAAAAAAAAAAAAAGAAATGCAATATTTTGTTATTCATTCATCAATTCATAGAAATTTGGGCTGCTTCCACTTTTTGGCCACTATGAGTAATGCTACTGGGGCCAGCGTTGTGGCATAGTAGGTCAAGCCTCTGCCTGGAGCACCAGCACCCCATACAGGTGCCAGTTCGAGTCCTGACTGCTCCATTTCTGATCCAGCTCTCGCTAATGGCCTGGGAAGGCAGAGGAAGGTGGCCCAAGTGATTGGGTTTCTGTATCCACATAAGACCTGGAGGAAGCTCCTGGCTCCTGGCTTTGGATGGGCTCAGCTCCAGGTGTTCTGGCCATTCGGGAAGTGAACCAGTGGATGGAAGACCTTTCTCTCTCTCTCTCTCTCTGTAACTCTGCCTCTAAAATAAATCTGGGGCCAGCATTGTGGCTCAATGAGTTAATCTTCTGCCTGCAGTGCCAGCATCCCATATGGGCACCGGTTCGAGTCCCGGCTGCTCCTCTTCCAATCCAGCTCTCTGCTATGGCCTGGGAAAGCAGTAGAAGATGATCCAATAGCTTGGGCCCCTGCACCCACATGGGAGACCCAGAGGAAGCTCCTGGCTCCTCCGTTGTGGCTATCTGGGGAGTGAACCAGAGACCTTTCTCTCTGTATTTCCCTCTCACTGTCTGTAACTCTACCTCTCAAATAAATAAATAAAATCTTATAAAATAAAATAAATAAATCTCTTAAAACATAATGCTACTATGAACATCTGTGTACAAGTTCTTGTGTTTTAATTAAAACATATGTTTTAACTTCTTTTAGGTATATACCTAAGAGTAGAATTGCTGGGTCTTATTGTAATCCTATGTTGAATTATTTGCACAACTGCCAAAATGTTTTCCAAAGTTGTTGCAGCATTTTACAGTCTCGCCAGCAGTGTATGCACATTCCAATTTCTCTACATTCTCATCAACTGAATTTTTATTCTAGTCTTCTTAATGGTTGTGAAACATTGCCTCATTGTGCTTTTGAATTACATTTCCCTGATTATTAATGATGCCAAGCATCTTTTTGGTAACTTCTTGCCAATTTATATATATCTTCATTGAAAAAAAGTCTATTAAGATCCTTTGCTCACTTTTTACAAATTTTTAAGGTGGTAAAATATATATAACATAAAATTTACTGGATGATCAAAGATTTGTCAGATAATGTGTATGACTAACAACAAACTGTGACTAACTCTGGAGTAGAATTGCTTTGCTATGGGAGGATATAGAAATAAGCTAGAGAAACCACACTTAAGTTTCATGCTTTGAGCTGTTGGCTCTGAAATACTGTCTGATGATAAACAACTGGCAATTAAATACATTTGATATTACCTTTGACATTTCTTTTCAACTCGAGCATGTCCCTGAGAACCCTTTCATACTTAATTTGGAAATCACCATTATAAGATCTTCTTGCCATAAAAATTCCTACTCCTAGGACTTCTAATTGCTATCAATTTCATGCAAGAAGTCTCAGCCTATTTCCTACATGTATACTCTTCTCATCATCTGAACTTGGAGTGCTCCCAAACTATGCCCAAGTTTAGTACATTTAAGTGAAGTAAAGCAGGATGAATGTTCAAGAAAATCTTTTTATCCAAAATAGCAGTGAGCCTCGTATTGGAAGGTCACCAGCAAAGACTATCAAGAAAACAGAATTTAAAACTTGTAGTTAGGACTTAAATGATATGTTTTTACACAGCACCAAAATTCACTCCTGTAACTAAACTATTATTTTGCATGACTGTTCTGCAACCAATCATGAACTTCTTGGGGACAAGGACTGCGTCATATTCATTATGTGTCCTCAGCACCTAACCCACTTCCAGGCATATAGTGGAAAGTCAATAAATAGAGTTGAATGAGTAGATTATGAGAAATCTTCTGTCTCAGTCCATTTTCAGTTGGTATAATAGAATACTTGAGACTGGGGGTCCATAAATAAAAGATGTCTCCTTTGCTTCACAGTTCGAAAGGCTGGGAAGTCCAAGACCATGGCGCTGGCATCTGCTCAGGGGTCTCATGCTGCCTCAACTCAAGGTCGAAAGCAGAAGGTCAAGTAGGTACATGTAATGAAAAACACAGGGAGCAGCCCCTGTGTGTATTTTTCAATCCTGTCCTACAGGAGCCAGAATTCATTCACAGGAGAAAGACATTGATCCATTCATGAGAGTTCCCAGGAACCAAACGCCTCTCACTAAGGTGGACACCTCCCAGCGTGCAGCAATGGGGATCAAGCCTCCATATGAGTAGTGGTGGGGGCAAACCACATTCAAACTGAGCAGCATCTTTTCTGAATTATGCCAAATGCAGGTTCAGAAAAAGCCAAGGAGGTCAAAAGCATATGGTACTACTGACCCCTGAAGGTAACAGGTTAAAGACTACAAGACCACGTGTGTGTTTCAATGGAGCTAGAATGTCCTAGATTAAATTATGATATGAGCCCTAGTGGTGGGGACAGTGGGAAGTGCGAGAAGAGCTCTTCAGAAAGAACCTTCTTACCTTTGTTAACACTATGATCCCAGCTCTCCAAGAAGTCCTCCTTCAGTGAAACATGGCTTCACTTGGAGTTCACTTATAATTCAGCCCTTAAAGCAATAGGAGGTGATGGGTCCATTTGGTCATTGGAATTCCCATCCCTATGGGATGACCATCTAGGTGGTTTAAAGGCAGCAAAATCTTTAGGAAATGGACAAGTGGGCAAAATTGATGTCTGGTTTTAAGCAGTCTCCAGTTTACCTTTCTTGGGGACATTTTACAGCATGGTTTATTTTTCCCTTCATTTAGAGTCGCATCCAGTTCACAATGGCCCATTGTTGAAGCAAAGCCTCCTTCCTGCTCTTAAATGCCAAATAACTGCAGAAGGTTGGCATATTCTTTCCCAATGTTACTCATAGGTCTTTTCAGTGGAGAGTTTGACGTTTCTTAAGCAATGCCCGAGATAACAAATTCTTCTTAGCTATTTTCATGCAAAATTTACTTCTATTTGAGTAAAGTAGAAAAAAACCTAGAAAACTCTGAATTTTAATATTCTCATATTGAATCAGATTTCAAATAATTAAAATTGAGCTTGAAGGTAGACCTGGAGCAAGTTACTTAGCTCTTGGTGCCTCAGCTGTACCATCTATCAAACAGCAGGACTGGACTCAATGATAAAGTTGTTATTGTAGGACTGGCATTAAGGAAACAAAATTTCCTACTGGCTTATATTTTTTAAAGTAAAATTTTCATTCAATTTTAACACATGTAAATAAAAGTATGCATATTTCAATGATTTGCTTAATGGCTTACCACAAAGAGAAGTCTAGAATCAAGCACCTGCCAGTGCCGCGGCTCAATAGGCTAATCCCCCGCCTGCAGCACCAGCACCTCGGGTTCTAGTCCCAGTTGGGGCACCAGATTCTGTCCCAGTTGCTCCTCTTCCAGTCCAGCTCTCTGCTGTGGCCTGGGAAGGCCGTGGAGGATGGCCCAAGTGCTTGGGCCCTGCACCCTCATGGGAGACTGGGAGGAAGCACCTGGCTCCTGCTTCGGATCTGCACAGCACGCTGGACATAGTGGCCATTTGGAGGGTGAACCAATGGAAAAGGAAGACCTTTCTCTCTGTCTCTCTCTCTCACTGTCCACTCTGCCTGTCAAAAAAAAAAAAAAAAAAAAGAATCAAGTACCACTTTGATGAAGAAATCCAACATTACAAGCATCCCAAGTCCCTCTCATGGCCTATCCACCTAACCATATAAAATATAACCATTATGTAACCATTATCCTTACTTTTTTTAAAAAAAATTTTCAGGCCGGCGCCGTGGCTCACTAGGCTAACCCTCCGCCTAGCGGCGCCAGCACACCGGGTTCTAGTCCCGGTTGGGGCGCCGGATTCTGTCCCAGTTGCCCCTCTTCCAGGCCAGCTCTCTGCTGTGGCCAGGGAGTGCAGTGGAGGATGGCCCAGGTGCTTGGGCCCTGCACCCCATGGGAGACCAGGAAAAGCACCTGGCTCCTGGCTCCTGGCTTCGGATCAGCGCGGTGCGCCGTCCGCGGCGGCCATTGGAGGGTGAACCAACGGCAAAGGAAGACCTTTCTCTCTGTCTCTCTCTCTCACTGTCCACTCTGCCTGTCAAAAAAAAAATTTCTTTATTTGAGAGGCAAAGTTACACAGAGAGGGAGAAACAGAGAGAAAGGTCTTCCAGAAGCCAGGAGCTTCTTCTGGGTCTCCCACATGGATGCAGGGGCCCAGGCACTTGGGCCATCTTCTACTGCTATCCCAGGCCATAGCAGAGAGCTGGAATGGAAGAGGAGCCAGGACTCGAACCGGTGTCCACAAGGGATGCCGGCGCTTCAGGCCAGGGCGCCAGCCCCAACCCCATATCCTTATTTATAAAATCACACATTAGTTTGCTTTTGAATTACATAATGAAATTATACTATATGTATTTTTCATGTCTGTAATTTGATACAAATCAAAATTCAGATTTTTCAGCATAGTTTGATGACCAAGACACTGGACACTGGGCCTCTATGCCTAGGCCTCTGTGTCATTCTGGATTATTGAGTAGTGTGTGTAGTCGTGTGTGGAGTAGTGTGTATTTTGAGTGGAAACACTAAGTACACACTAACACAGAAAACTAGAATTTCACATAATCTTTGGAAGAGCTGGAGGTGCAAATCAAGAAGGCCATTTTAGGAGATCTGGAGGTACAGGTATCCCAGGGAAGCCTCGGCGGATGACCTCAGCTGCCCAGTCCAGGGCATCCACAGCCAAGGGGAGCCACACAGGAAGACCTCAGTTTTTCCTTCCGGGGCTGTTGCAAGAGAAAAGTGCCTTCTCCTCTCCCGCCCTCCTAGGTTCACATCAGTGTCTTTCACCGGCAAATTTAATCAAGAATCTTACTGGAAGGGGATTCAGGAAAGTGTCACTCTGGATTCCTCGTCTGTGATCTAGGGGCAATGATGACGTCGAGCAAAAAGCAGATAATTTGGCTGAGGCACAGACAGTTTTAAATTGGCCAAGTGGAGAGAATCGGTCTGTCTAGAATCTGATCTTCTGCCTCTCTGAAGTCTCTCTGAAGTCGTCAGATCCATTTCCAACACAAATCCTACAGTGCCCTCCTTAGGGATACTTGAAAGCTTGCTCCTCTTTCACTTCTTTCAGAATCTGTGAATTAGAAGGTGCCTGTCCTCTTACATTGCAGATTGCCTAGGTAGCTTTTGAAGAAAAGCAGGCTGGTGCCGAATCATCTGAGGACCCCCAGAACTAAAGCAATATGACATATCACATTGAACATGGCCATTTCCAACAGATGTGGCTCTCAGAGGATGAGATCACCTTTTGGGGAAAGACATGGCTGAAAAGAATTATGATCATTCATTTTCTGCTAACAGAAACCATTCCCTGCATCCTCCCAACACCTAGGCTTCCGATCTTTGAAGCTGCCCTGTCCTCACGGAATTACCGTGCAGGTAAGGAGTTTTGTCTGCTTGCTTTTCTGTGCATCTAAATATCCTAACAATCGATCCCCAGAGAGTCGCAGTAACCAAGCAACACCAGTCATGCTCTAATTGCAAGGCCTTCAATCCACTTATACTGTGCTGTTCTAGTTCTAAATAAAAACACCAAAGGCAGAACTGCAGAAATTAGATTTGGGTCTTTATGACAACAAACAGATGACTGAGCCCTCCCCATCTTCTTACTATTGATTAAAAATTATGAGATAAGTGCTTTTAAAAAGATTAGAACCCCAAATCTCACCCAAGAATCAAATCAAAGCCAATAACCTGTTTTTCTTATGGGAAAAAAAAAAAGAACATGGAAAAAGATAGCTTTTGTCTACTGAGTTTATTTTATCCCAGCTGCTTTCTCCATTTATAATTTAGTCCCACGTGTGTTTTCAGAAACATTTCCAATTTGGACGGGTTTCTTGGACAGGGACTTAATGGACAAGGTTAAACACAGCTGTTCTGGTGCCTGAAATCCTTAAGAGTCCAGCAGGACCTGAGCTAGTAAAATAAACTCAGAAAAGGCTGTCTGGGCCAGGTTTTCTAGAGACAAAATGAGCATAAGTGAGCACGAAGTGAACAGGCCTCCTGGGCCAACGTCAGAGACAGCCCTAGGGACGGGATTTAGAATACAAAAGTCATATCTATAGTACAAGTGCCACAAGGCAGGGTGGACTTGGACATTCTGGCCTTTAATCATCAGGCTATCACAAGGACAAGTGTCCAGATGAGTACTCTCTGTATCAGCACTTTTTATGATAAATGCTTCATTTGCCAGGAATTTTGATATCAGGTTACTGATGATAAAAATGACACTCAAGTGCAAGGTCAAACTACAACATCTACAATTCCCTTCTGTTAGCCAAAACACATCGTCCTAATTATCCAGAGAGAAAGGAGTAATTGTTTTCTCAAACAGTGCCTTAATCTCTAGCGACTCACTAAGTACTTTTATACACATCATTTCATCTCCAGGGTTTCTGTGCCCTTGTTACACAGATGGATTGAACTGGAAACAGTTTCAGTTTGCCTGTTTTGGGTATCTTCTTCTTTCTCTGGGCTGCATTCTATCCTTTGTGGCCTGGCAGACACATTATCATTTTGCACTTCCAGGTACGTGATACCTCTAGAGAGGCCAAGAGACCAGAACCATCTTCTTATGCGCCCTGGTGTCTTTATCTTGATTCCAGGTTCTTGCGCCCAAAGAGATAAGAATTCAAAGCGGAAGCATAACACAGTGCACAAGTGGGGAAGATTTATTTAAAAGAGAAAAAGTGAACAGCGAACATACGTTCATGTGTGACTGACTATAGGCTGCCCAACATGGAGAGATACCTGTCACATATGGGCCGTGGGACTGCCTATGAGGATAGAGGGAAGGGAACCAAGCCCGAGAAGGATCTCCAAGTATGGTGCAGAGCAAAAGAAGGGCCTCTCCCATGTTATCAGTCTCTTTTCTATGAGGTAGGGGATGGTGTCTTAATTGAGTAAACATTTGGGGTGGGATCCACATGGAGCCCAGTGTTGGGAGGCCTTTTTGGGAGTTTAATTTCCATGTGGTCTTCCTAGTGTCTCCTCCTTCCTGGTCTGGGATGAGACACAGGTGCATCCTGGGAAGGTGGGCGTTTCAGTGTGACAGGTGAGGGGATAAAGCTACACTGTAGCCCTGGGAGAAATGCCAGCTCATCTACCCCTATGTAACGCCCTGCCTGGTTGTCCCAAATCAATCTTAGTTCCAAAATCTTAGATGAGAGCCCCTTGGTCTCCCTGAGCATCCCTTTCTTCCTGGATACGTTCTTGGTGTGTTGTCAACATTGTGGTGAGTCTCAGCAACCAAGAACAAATGAAGAAAGGAGATTGTGTGGATGTGGGATTCTAATACATGGTGGTAAGAATATGATTGAGAATGACTTTTTGTTGGCATTGCATAGTATGATTGAAAATGTACACATCATTGGATGCAGAAAATTCTGACTCTATTCCAAAGAAATCACTACATAAAAATGCAAAGATATACAAAGATGTTCATCAGAATTAGAAACCAAAATATCCATAAACATGAGAGTAGTTTTAAAAGATATGGAGTTTTCATCATAGAAGAGATTCTATATATCCACTAAAAGGAATCATTTTGATTAATATTTGACTTGAGTAGAAGCTGCATGATATGGTTTTGAAATGAAAGAATTATAAAGAAGTATATTTGATATAATCCTATTTATGTGTAAATCAAATAAATCCCACATTGTACTGGGGTCCAATCTCAGCACTGTGTCACTTTCATAGAAACAGCCTGGCAACCAAAAAGTGACACAAAGCAATTTCAGTCTTTGCTCTCAATTTTCAGAAAATATTAAAGAACATAGACTCCCTAACACACAATGCTGTTATCTTGAAATGTCCTCTGTATTGCAGCTGATTCATCTTGTTCCCTCTCACACTGTGGTAGTTCCTGAAGGCTCTCTCTCCCCGACACCCTTTCTACTCTCAACCCAAACTGCTCCATGATAGCAAACCAGTCAGTCACTTCTCTTCTGTCCCTCTGCCTTCTTCCTTTGGTTCTTTCTTCAGTGATTATCACAATCTAAATAATAAGGCAATGAAAGAAGAAAATGATAAGTGGGCCAAATTTTCTTCCCCGGGAATAAAAGGAAAAGAGATGGACAGAACTATTATACAAATATTGATTGCATGTATACACAGAAGCATCTGTAGGAATGTTGACAGAATTCTTAATAATAATTTCAGTTGGAAGTTCCCTGTTCATTTTGCTGTTATCTTTGTATCTCTCCTTATATCATTTGAATCATTCATGATGAACATGCTTTGTGTATCATCAGAAGTGAGAAGTACACTCATATCAACATGTAAAGAAAAAGGTTTTAGTGGTGCTCATAAGAAATAATGGAAGTGAGAAGACAGTTGAACTGTCTCTGTGCTCCACATAATAAGCTCCATGGTTTTGGTATGATTTGAATTACTCCTACGTGTTAGAGTTAGTCAGATTCTTAACAACAGTTCAACACTTCCCTATGTTGCTTCATATATTTTACGATCAATCAGTCCTGCTTCATTTGTAAGTACATGGGGATGTGATTTGCACAGTATCCAGTGACTAAACAAAAACTGTTCAACACTTCGAACTAATTATGATCTTTGCCATTTACTTGCCCTGGAAGCCATCCTTCTTAGGGAGCTCCTTGGTGAATGAGAAGTTAGTAAATATATATGCGTATCAATCTCAATCTCTCCACATCTACACATCCCCACACCTCTTCCTAAATACACAGCATTTATTTACTTTTATGATTGGAGAGCCAGACACATTTCCCTGAACACCTAGCTGGGCAGTGCCCAACATTCTGACTCATGAGTCTTCTCTTAGCTCAGGGAATTCAGAAGGGAAATTTGCAACATGGCCAGTGGGGCCCAATCACAACACTTTAATCACTAGTGCCAGACAAGTGGCGCTTCTGGTTCCCGAAAAAGGAGCTCATTAAATCAGACTCCTTATCCACAAGTGCCAAATGGCATCTTTGCTCATGGTTGGAAATTTCATCCTGGGATTTGCAGGAAGCAGAACTTGTCATCTCACGAGTTTTACACCTCAACATTCCTTTGGCATTGTAATTAAATAACTGAATGGGTTGTACTCATAGGCAACTTAAAGGAGGCCTCTTTGTGAGGAGAAAAGAAATAACTGTTGCTCAAAATCTTAAAGGACCTTGAGAAACTGGAGAAGTGATTGGAATCAGGTTTTAGTAGGCTAGTTGTGGAACAGATCATCCAGAGAGGGGAAAGTGCCATAGTAATGGCAAATTGCTCTTTGGCCTCACAGGCGTAGGTGGCAGGAATTTCACTCCAGTGATAGTACCTGAACATTAAGAGATATTTTTATAAACATAGCATAACACATCTGCTTTTTTCTTTTTAATCTAGAGGAGTGTATCTTTTTGTCATTAAAGAGCATCCTGAGTAGCCTTCAGTTATGTGAATGTGGGTGAGTGACCATACTTAACAAGAACTATTGTTTAATAGGGTCCTTCTGGTTTCAATGTTTTGGGTAGACCTGGGAGATATAACTTCTCTTTCCGGTAGGGAGAAGATCAACTCTCCTCGCAGCCCAGTCTCTCCCATCCCTGAAGGAACTGCTCAAGGGAAACATCACTTACACAGGGAAGCCTTCCGTGATTTTCTTCACTAGACAATTCTTCTATGTAATCTCACCTTGCACCACTCCTTCAGTGCCTTATCGCAGCTGTGGCTTTGCATTTACATTGCTATTCTTTGTTTACTGTCTCAGTCCCACTCTAGGTTTTAGGCAACATTATGGCAAAGATCACGGCTTTATTCAGCATTACATTTCTAAGACCTGGCACAGTGTCTAAGCCTGATTAGCACCAAATACATGCATTATGCATTATGTATGGAAAAAAACAGAGTTGAGAAGATCTCTTTGGGTTAGTAGCCATTGAGGTTCAGAAGCAGAGGAGATAGCCAAATGTTCACATTAAAGTTACCATGTGGCTGGGGCCAGTGCTGTGGCGCAGTAGGTTAATCCTCTGCCTGCAGCACCAGCATCCCATATGGGCACCGGTTCGAGTCCTGGCTGCTCCTCTTCCAGTCCCACTCTCAGCTGAGACCTGGGAAAGCGGTAGAAAATGGCCCAGGTGTTTGGGCCCCTGCGTCCTCATGGGAGACTGAGAAGAAGCACCTGGCTCCTGGCTTTGGATCGGCATAGCTCTGGCTGTTGAGGCCATTTGGTGAGTGAACCAACAGAAGGAAGACCTTTCTGTAACTCTACCTCTCAAGTAAATAAATAAAATCTAAAATAAATAAATAAATAAAGTTACCATGTAGTTATAAAGGGATAAGGTCAGTAGTTTGACCCTAAATTTGGGTTACAAACAGAAAATGGGATGGTTGTTTCATTCCTACTATGTGATAGACTCCACACTGGTCTTGACTCGTTCCTGGGAAGGCATCCTAGGAACTGGCTGGGTACATAATGGAAGAAAAACATCTCTGTGAATGGTGATGATGAGGATCTCAGGCTTATTAAGATCTGAAGTTATCTCAACAGGCAAGGGAGTGTCTTTGCCTCGGAGGATTGTTGAGGTGATGAAAGGACTTTGTCAAAGTATAGAGTTTTATGCAGTTCCATTTTCCTGGACAACGTACAGTGTTTACTAACAAAGTCAAATCACCTGGCCCCATATGAGGGACTGCAAGTCCAGTGATTGGTACCCCATTTTCATCTACCTTCCGTTCGTACAGCCATTTTCACCTGAGTCTGACCTAGGGGAGATTAGCACCCTGTGGAAGTCACCAGGGGAAGGAATGAACATCCTTGTAATTCAAAGGGCCCTGGTTAGTTTTCAGGAAGACAATGCCGCTGAGTACAACCCAGACCAACCTCAAATGACAATTTCCAGTCTATCTCCTGACACACTTGATGACCCTAGGAAGAGAATTTCCATCGCTGACTTCCAGTAAGGCCAACCTCTACCACAAGCTTTCCTTTCCTCACCACCATTGTTCACTGAGATGACTCAGAGCTAGAATGACTGTCCTCCTTGCCACTGCTTCATGTCAGGATACAAGACCAGGGTGACATGAGAGCTAAAAGAAGAAGAGATTGAATGGCTGGACTGTCTATCTTTATAGCCGCATTAGGACTTGTGTGGTGACATACCCTAGGAACTGCAAGTGCAAGATATTTCCACCCAGAACTAAGTAGAGGAACAGTCTTGTTATATAAGTAAAGACTAAATGGCAGCTAATCCATTAGGCTCAGTGCAACCTCTAGTTCTCAGTCCTAACCGTTATCTCCCAGAAATGTAGATTAACTGCATCATCCTTCAGGTTAAAAATATCCAAGTGATTCTCAGTATCTACATAATCAAGTCCAAACTCTCTTCATACTATTGTCTCATGCACGTTCAGATGTCCTTGAATTTGTGTTATCCATACTAACTTAAAAATTTCTTCTGACACATTGTAAGTATAAAATCATATATACTTAAAAATTCAAACAATATAAATAGTTCAAAGAAAAATATTATGTTCCCCTACTCTATCTTTAGCTCTTTCCCTCCAGAAATAAACTGTAGGAGTGAGAATTGTAGTGCAGTGAGTTAACCTGCTACTTGAGACACCCATATCCCATATCAGAGCACCTATTGGAGTCCTGGCTACTCCTCTTCCAGTCTAACTTTCTGCTAATGCATCCTAAGAGGCAACAGATGATGGTTCAAATGCTTAGGTCCCTGCCACCCAAATGGAAGACCCAGATGGAGTTCCTGGCTTCTGCTTTGGCTTGGCCCAGCCCTTGCTGTCATAGGCATTTGAGTAGTGAACCAGAAGATGGAAAGTCTGTCTCTCTCTCTCTCTCTCTCTCTCTCTCTCCCTGCCTTTCAAATAGATTAAAATACAAGTTTTTTTTTTTAAAGAACTAAACTATAATGCTTTTGTATGTGGTCCTTCAGCTCTTCTATATGTAAACTTTTATGTATTGGAGTTGCATCATATTTTAGTGAACCAATTAATGCAAACACACACAAAAATACACAGAAGCAGACAGAGACAAACAAAAAGAAATTAACATATGTCTTCTCTAGTAAACTGTGAGATTTGTGAATTAAAGGAGTATTACTCACTAGCTGATGAATCCCTAGGTATAGTTACATGATAGGAGTTCACTAAATGTTATATAAATGAATAAAGGAATGAAATAAAATTCCTAATTGTAATGTGAACCTGAAAACATTCATTTGATGTGTCCATTGATACCAGGGACTTTTGTTAGGATCTACTGCATGCTGGACATTGTGGTCTACATGACAGGGAACAGAGGCAGCTACATAAATAGTGGTGATAGAAATAAATGCCACGACAACATAAAAAGGCAATGCCCAGGCACTCAAGGGAAGCCAGAGAACATTTTGAGAGAGTAGCATAAGCTTAAAATCAGGCAATGGCCTGTTGATAAACCAACTCTTTGTGGGAGGGATGTGGGAAAACCAAATAGAAGGCTTCTCCAGCAATACCACTGGAATAAAGACATTCCAGCCAAATTATGGAAATGCATTTTCTCCCCCTAACATCATAACCTCCCAATTCCACATCATTTCAGCTACCGCCACCCCTCCGATGTCCTATACAGGGGAAGCAAACTGTTCTTTGGAAGGTTTGAGCCAGTGGAGACTGGGGAAACTGGAGAAAGACTTCTCACCCCGACCAAGCACACAGAGAACTGTTATCTCCAGCTGCACGTGTTACATCTGTAACTTGCTGGCCTCCAAGGTGTGTATTCCCTCCTAAAGGCCTTTCTCCCTTTTCTAGTCCCTAATAGCTTCTGTTCTTTATCAGTATGTCCAACATAGTTCTGCTGAATAGACTAGAAATCTCTCAGAAAGACAAGGAAACAAGTGGAGATTTCAGATTATAATTAGGGTTCATCTCTACCAGTTGACATCCCCTGAGGCTTCAAGGTGGATATTTAAAAACAAGTTCATATCAGGAATATGAGGCCTGAAGTCTGAGAGATGAGCCACAGTGTATTTTAAAAGGTTTTGGACACAGTTAGGATTATATTGTTCACTGGAGCTGAGCTGTGCCATAGGAAGGTATCATTTCAAGATCCTGTTTCAGTTGCCCAAGTGACAAATAACATCATACACGTTTCTGGAAGAAAGGCTTTACAATAATTTGTCATCATTATCCCAAAGCATTTTTAGCAGGATTATTTGGGTTTGGGCTCCAGTGTTTATCAAAAATATTTTTTAAATGGAATTAAGATGGTCAATCAAAAAATTATATCCTGCTGGTGCCACGGCTCACTTGGCTAATCTTCCACCTGTGGTGCCGGCACCCCAGGTTCTAGTCCCGGTTGGGGCACCAGATTCTGTCCCAGTTGCTCCTCTTCCAGTCCAGCTCTCTGCTGTGGCCCGGGAAGGCCGTGGAGGATGGCCCAAGTGCTTGGGCCCTGCACCCGCATGGGAGACCAGGAGGAAGCACCTGGCTCCTGGCTTCGGATCTGCGCAGCGCGCTGGACATAATGGCCGTCTGGCGGGGGTGAACCAATGGAAGGAAGACTTTTCTCTCTGTCTCTCTCTCACTGTCTATCTCTACCTGTCAAAAAAAATTATATCCAAGGACTGGCATCATGGCCCAGCAGGTTAAGTTACTGCTTGTGATCCTATATTGGAGTACGGATTCCGGTTGCAGTTCTATCTATTGTGCTTCAGATCCAGCTTCTTGCTAATGCCTAGGAAGGTAGCTGAAGATGGCCCAAGTACTTGGGCCACTGGAGTTCCTGGCTGTTGGCTTTAGCCTGGCCTGGCCTCAACCATTGCAGCAAGTAGAGGATGTATGTGTGGGTGTGTAATTTACTCTTCTCTCTCTATCTCTCTCTCAGTCTCTCTCTCTCTCACTCCCTCCCTCCCTCCCTTTCAAATAAATACATATTTTGAAAAAGAAAAATCATATTCACCACTTTGGGAGTTTGAAATATATTTTTCCAAGTTGAACCCCAATCTACAACATTCTCAATTCTCGATCATCAGATACAGACTTGCAAACCAGTGTGAGATTCTAATTCTACACTCAAAATAAACCATGAAAAATCAGTATGCCAGAAAAATATCTTCAGAGAGATAAACAATGCCTTTGATGATCAAAATAAAGGCGAAGTGGTGAATCCTAGTGACAAAAGTTACCCCAACCCAGTAAATGTCAATGAAATAGCACATTTTATTGTTTCTATTAACAATATTGATCCACTATCCCTAAAACTTAGCTGTATGTTCATTCTACTTTTTCTATGGAAGATTTCAGACTTGCAAAATTGTTAAAGTTATTGTTGGCAAGAAAAAGAATGCTGTGTTTTAAGAGGAAATGTAATGCATCCAAAAAGCCTGACGTGGGGAGGAGAGGAGAGTCCCAGCAGCAGATGATGACTGGGCTGGATGACCTTTCTGGCGGCATTTCCAATGAGGGCCAGCTGCATGGGCAGCCACAGGGCAGTCTCACCGGGCCCCACGTGTACAGAGGCCTCATCCAGGGGGGTTAATGTTGTACAGTCATCATCTTGAAATATTTCATCTTGTTTTTGAATGTGTGCTTTTCAAATGAAGTCTAATGAGACAGTGGCTTGGAGCCTTGCCCACCAGAGGGCACATCTCCTGACACTTCCCCAGGGGGTTCTCAGCCACCCCAATTTTCCAGTCCCTGGTGCCTGAGGCCATGCTCAGTCTCCCTTTCCCAACCCTTCCCAGAATGCTGCTGCCCTCTAAGCCCCATGGAGCCTGGGTACTGAAGGGCTGGAGTAGGGCTGGTGGGCCTCACACTGTCTTGGGGCAAGGTCCAGTGATAGCATCCCCACCCTGGACTGGCAGTGCCACAGTGCACTGAGCAGGTGACCTGCACCATACATTTCATGTGATGCGCTGTTCGTGTAGGACATATCAGCATCAGCAGAATTCAGGAAGAGTCCTTAGTAGTTGCTTTCATTTAGTCAATATCTTTTAAGGACCAAAGTGAGAAACCACTGAGGATGCCTTCCGAAAGGAAGCCTAGGGCCTGGTGAAGAAAACAGAGAGGAAGACAGGGAAAGAATGACAACATGGTGTTACAGTTGAGCTGTAGCAAGGATACAGTCGTGTCTCAAGGAACAGAGTGGTTTACCCTAGGGGACTTGGAGCAAAGTCTGAGAATTAACCTTGGTGGTGAAGGATAAGTGGTCGTTTTTTTAGGCATGGAGTGGGGGAAATCCCTCAGGCAGGGAAAGTACGTAGGAAGAGGTGGCAGGAAAATCAGTAATGTGTGCTTGGAGAGCTTCCCAGAAAGGTGCATTATTTTTCATACAGACTGAGTAGAGAGGAAGGAAGGGAAAGAGAGAAAGGAGGAGGAAGGAAATGAAGAAGAGAGGGAGGACTGAGAAAAAGGAGGAAGAGATTCAGAAGAAACAAGGAATGTTTCTGTCTGGAGTTTTAGCGTGAAATTGGGATCCAAGAGAAAATCGGAAACTACATTTTAAAAATGGGACACCAGTACACAGATCTGGGGAGAGATTTGGGGTAAAAGTGCATTTTTACAGAGTGAAGATACAAAATGCTTAAGGTTCTCCAGAATCCCCCATGAGATCTTTAGAATGAAATCTAAAATTCTTTGGTGAAGTACATAGCTGTATATATATATATATATATATATATATATATATATATATCTTATCTCCCTTTCTAATTCCTAAGAAAATTGCTACTCCCCATTATACATAGGCTTGGTGGAGAAAAGTCCAAGAAAGAAACTGTCATTCTGTTCCTATTCCCTACTTCTTAGCATTTCAGAGCTTCCTTGGCTTCTGACCATGGCCAAGCCCTTCTCCATTTTTCAAAGACAGCATTAACAGATTGAGTCCTTCTTACCTTCCCATCACTTGGTTTTTCGTAACTTTAATAAAGGCTTAGCTCTTTTCTTTTTTTTTATGAAACAGAAGAGTTTTATTTTTTAGTTTATTATTTTTTGTAACATTTTAATTTTTTTTTTTTTTGCTTTCAAACTTTTATTTAATGAATATAAATTTCCAAAGTACAACTTATGGATTACAATGGCTTCCCCCCCATAACGTCCCTCCCACCCGCAACCCTCCCCTTTCCCACTCCCTCTCCCCTTCCATTCACATCAAGATTCATTTTCATTTCTCTTTATATACAGAAGATCAGTTTAGCATACATTAAGTAAAGATTTCAACAGTTTGCTCCCACACAGAAACATAAAGTGAAAAATACTGTTTGAGTACTAGTTATAGCATTAAATCTCAATGTACAGCACACTAAGGACAAAGATCCTACATGAGGAGTAAGTGCACAGTGACTCCTGTTGTTGACTTAACAAATTGACACTCTTGCTTATAGCCTCAGTAATCACCCTAGGCTCTTGTCATGAGCTGCCAAGGCTATGGAAGCCCCCTGAGTTCACTGACTCTGATCATATTTAGACAAGGCCATGGTCAAAGTGGAAGTTCTCTCCTCCCTTTAGAGAAAGGTACCTCCTTCTTTGATGACCCATTCTTTCCACTGGGATCTCACTCGCAGAGATCTTTCATTTAGGTTTTTTTTTTTTTTTTCCCACCAGATTGTCTTGGCTTTCCATGCCTGAAATACTCTCATGGGCTTTTCAGCCGGATCCGCATGCCTTAAGGGCTGATTCTGAGGCCAGAGTGCTGTTTAGGACATCTGCCATTCTATGGGTCTGCTGTGTATCTCACTTCCCATGTTGGATCATTCTCTCCCTTTTTTATTCTATCAGCTAGTATTTGCAGACACTATTCTTGTTTATGTGATCCCTTTGGTTCTTAGTCCTATCATTATGATCAATTGTGAACAGAAATTGATCACTGGGACTAGTGAGATGGCATTGGTACATGCCACCTTGATGGGATTGAATTGGAATCCCCTGGTATGTTTCTAACTCTACCGTTTGGGGTAAGTCAGCTTGAGCATGTCCCGAATTGCACATCTCTTCCCTCTCTTATTCCCACTCTTACATTTAACAGTGATCACTTTTCAGTTAAGTTTCAGCACTTAAGAAGAACTGTGTATTGATTACAGTATTCAACCAAAAGCATTAAGTAGAACAAACAAAAAAAAATACTAAGAGGGATAACATATCAAGTTGCTCATCAACAGTCAGGGTGAGGGCTGATCGAGTCACCGTTTCTCATAGTGTTCATTTCACTTTAACAGGTTTCCCCTTTGGTGCTCAGTTAGTTGTCACCTATCAAGGAGAACAAGTGGTATTTGTCCCTTTGGGATTGGTTTATTTCACTCAGCATAATGTTTTCCAAATTCCTAACAGGGATCACTTTTCAGTTAAAATTTAAACACCTAAGAATAATTGTGTGTTAATTACAGAGTTCAACCAATGGTACTAGAACAAAAAAAATACTAAAATGGATAAAGTATTACATTGTACATCAACCATCAGGACAAGAGCTGATCAAGTCACTGTTTCTCATAGTGTCCATTTCATTTCAACAAGTTTCCCCCGGTGCTCAGTTAGTAGTCGCCGATCAGGGAGAACATATGATATTTGTCCCTTTGGGACTGGCTGAATTCACTCAGCATAATGTTTTCCAAATTCCTCCATCTTGTTGTAAATGACCGGGTTTCATTGTTTTTGACTGCTGTATAGTATTCTATAGAATACATGTCCCATAATTTCTTTATCCAGTCTACTGTTGATGGACATTTGGGTTGGTTCCAGGTCTTAGCTATTGTGAATTGAGCTGCAATAAACATTAAAGTGCAGACAGCTTGTTTGTTTGCCAATTTCATTTCCTTTGGGTAAATTCCAAGGAGTGGGATGGCTGGGTTGAATGGTAGGGTTATCTTCAGGTTTCTGAGGAATCTCCAGACTGACTTCCATAGTGGCTTAACCAATTAAAGGTGTCATGTGGTGAGATTAGATCCACATGAAAATTTCAGGATAATTTCCTCATCTCATCATCTTTAGCCTTAATTATGTAGCAGTAAATACAAAGTTCTTATTACCATTTAAATTAACATATTTGCAAGTTCCTTGAATTAGGGCTTTGGTATTTGTGGGGGTCAGTGGTAATTAAGGTTTACATCATGGTAGAATAGGTTAGAATCATCTTGGCTTCTGGGGTGGGCATTTGGCTCAGCAGTTAAGCTACCACTTGGAATTGGGATGCCTGCATACCATATGGAAGTGCCTGGGATAGAGCCCTGCCTCCAATCCAATTCACCTTCCTGCTAATGCACACCCTGAGAGGCAACATTGGATGGCTCAAGTACTTGGATTCCTGCCACTCATGTGAGAGACCCAGATGGACTTCTGGGCTTGAGGCTTTGCCTGATCCAGCCCAGATACAGGGTCTGTCTCTCTCTCTTTCTCTCTGTTCTTCAAATAAAATAAATAATAAAAATAAAAATGTAGCAATAGGAGAAGATTTTTAAAAAATAGAATTATATTCTGATGTGATGCCCCCTGAGAAGAACACAGCATTGTTCCTGGGGTACGGCTGTTGCAGAAGCAAGGCCTACTCTGGGTGTGGGGAATTACTGCGCAGCCCCTGGGTGAGGGATACCATTCAGAATGCACACAGATTTAGGTGTAGAATACAAAACTGAAAATGTCTAGGCTGTGGGAGATAAGGGAGAGAGGAAGTGTTCCACACAGAAAGTAATTACAGAGATACAACAGCTAAATGCAACACTTGATTCGGATATTTCCTAGCCCAGAAAGGGAAAAGAGACATGTTGGGGACAGTGGAGGAAAATGAAATGAGATCTACTGATTGGAGGTTAGTGTTGTATCAGTTTGCATTTTCTATTGGCAATATTTATGGCAACAGTGTTTAGAGATGCTGGGGTGAGGCTTTCCTCAAATGAATCAGCAAATGACTGATGATTACAGAGATTATACGCACACAAGAACAGAAGCATGAAGGAGTAAGTGCAGTAAAATGCTAATATAAGGGAATTTGCATGTGTGTTCTTTAAGTCTGAAATGATTTCAAACTGAATTACAGAACATGATGATATAGAGCATACGTTTATTGAAATGGAAAGCTTTCTATAATTTATTTATGACAATCATTTCATATATTTATATGTCAACAAAAATAATTACTTGGACATCAAATTATAGGTGATGGTTAACATTTTCCCTATATGTACCTGAATTATTGAACATTTTTATGAACTTTACATTTTTTTAATCAGAGGGAAATAAAAGATATTTCAATTTTAAAAGTCAAATTTTTAAACTCTATAATAACAACTTTTTATTTGCAAAGCTTTGCAAGTCCCTTTGTTTTTCACAAATGGCAGGACTTACTTCATGCATATAAGCACCTCGTCCTTAGGAAAGATACAGATGGACATAAAATCAGCCCTTAATCCAAAGCACATATTTCAAAAATTTCTAAGCAATGATCTAAAGTTGTCATTATACTCACTGAGTTACATATTAAGTATTCTATTGTATTAATAGCCCTACCCCTTGTAAACCAGCAGCTCAGAAAATTAAAATTAAATCCAGTGACATTTATACTTTGCAGCTGACAAAGTTATTTCATTAAACCTTCAGAATAACATATTTGGCTGGTGTTGTTGTTACACAAGAATCAATTTGTGCCTCATCCAGGCCTCTCCTCATGATACAGGATTCACTGAGGTTGTCTTACACATGATAAAGGTCGTGAACACAGAAAAGTAGGCAAACAAATCAAGACTGGAAAGAACAGAAACATACTTAGAAGCTTTCTAAGGGTAGTGCTTGTTCTCACTACTGCTATGGAAGTACCAGCCCAGGCATTCGGCTTGTGGTCACAACACATAAGCCCTGCTTTGTTTCTGAACCTGCCCCAAGCAGAGAGGGCTCTGCTCAGAGACCTGCAAGCATCCATGTTCATTACCAGCTGTCCTATTCACCCTCTACTCCCAGGAAAGAGGCCTGAAACCCAAGGATGTTACATAAGAAGTTACATAAGCAGAAGGAACTGTAAATCTCTAAGCACGGTAAGTGATTAAATCAGCTTTTCCCAAATCAATGCCCCCATGTGTTAAGTAAAGGCTAACCTCATTATTGATGAAGCATACGCATTTAGAATTTGAGCTGAGGATACTGGAGCTGTGTAGCTGGCACCCAGTTCTGTGGGTATCACATCTGATGAATCACCTATCAGCATAGCATGAGGAATTTATCTTTTGCATATCCCACTCATCACTTTTTTTAAAAAAAATACATATTTATTTTATCTAGTTGAAAGGCAGAGCAATATAGAGAGGCAGACAGAGAAGGAAAAAGAGAGAGAGAGAGAGAGAGAGAGAGAGAGAGAGAGAGAGACCTCCTATCTGCATCTACTGGTGGTTCACTCTCCAGAGCCAGGGTTGGGCCAGGCTGAAGCCAGGAATATGGAACTCAATCTATGTCACCCACATGGATAGTAGGGGCCCAAGCACTTGAGCTAACTTGGCTGCCTCCCAAGATGCATGAGCAGGAAGTTGGGTCAAAAACAGATCTAGGACTGAAACTGGCACTCCGATATGGGATACAGGATAAGCAGCAGCTTAACCACCAAACTGCAATGCCTGCCCCATCTCTTATTTTAATTGAGTGACTTTCAGTAGCCTTCAGCTCTTGGTTTCTCTGTTCACATCGTGATTGTTTCAGTAGTCATGTTGGATCTGCATCCTGGCTGAGAGAATCCAGTTTTTTGCTCCTTTGAGGAATCTGTAAGTATTTAGTATACATTATTTTAGATGTTTCTGTGAAGATGCCTTTGGATAAGATTAACATTTAAATCAGTACACGTTCAGTCCAGCAGATTGTTTTGTACAATGTGGGTGGACAGCATCTGACCAGTTGAAGGTCTTAGTAGAACAAAGACTGATGTCTCCCAAGGAAGGGGGAATTCTACTAACAGATGATCTCAGACTCAAACTGCAACCATTCCCCGAGTCTCCAACCTGCTGGCCTACCTCGAAGATTCTGGATTTTCCAAGCTTCTACAATTGCATGAGTCAATTCCTTAAAATAAATCTAAATCACTCTATACACATACATCCTTGGTGATTCTGTTTCTCTGGGGAATTTTGATTAGTGTATCCTTTTCTTACAGTAAACCAGAGTGTCCTTAACCTTGTGTCATTATGTACCTGACTATTCCCTCAAAGGTCACTCACAGCAGATTGGGAATTGGGCAGGAGTTAGGGAGGTGTTCAGATTATCTTTGCTGGGCGATGAAGTCCCCTTACTATTGTATTGAAGTCTATGTCTCCATTTAGGTCCACTTCAATCTCTTTTAAAAAGCCGAGTGTCCTGTAATTGGGTGCATATACATTTATTATAGTCATATCTTCCTGTTGAATTGATTCCTTAATCATTACATAGTGCCCTTCTTTGTCTATTTTAACAGATTTTATGTTAAAGTCCATTTTGTCTGATATTAGGATGGCAACACCTGCCATTTTTTGCTTTCCATTAGCATGGCATATCTTTTTCCATCCTTTCACTTTAAGTTGCATGTATCTTTGTTGGTAAGATGTGTTTTTTGTAGGCAGCAACTAAATGGGTCTTGTTTTTTAATACATTCAGCCAGTCTGTGTCTTTTAACTGGAGAGTTGAGGCCATTTACATTCAAGGTGACTATCAATAAGTGACAACTTGGCCCTGACATTTTCCCATAACATAAATAGTCCTATTTTATTTGGATTTCCTCTGTACTTTTACTGGAGGATTTTCTGCCTTTTGCATAATGATAGCAATCTTTCTGTGTCTCTGTGTATAGCACATCCTTAAGGATCTTTTGTAAGGCTGGATGAGTGGTGACAAATTCTTTCAATATTTGTTTGCTATGGAACATCTTTATTTCACCTTCATTCATAAATGAGAGCTTTGCAGGGTACAGTATTCTGGGTTGACAGTTTGTTTCTCTTAAGATGTGGAATATACCTTGCCATTCTCTCTGAGCCTGTAGGGTTTCTGACAAGAAATCAGCTGTGAGTCTAACTGGAGATCCTCTGAAAGCAATCTGGTGTTTCTCACATGTACATTTTAGAATCTTTTATGATTTACTGTGCAAAGTTTGACTACAACATGCCCATGTGACTTCAACACCCCATTTTCATCAATGAACAGATCAATTAGACAGAAAATCAACAAAGCAACAATGGAGCTAATTGATACTATGGAGCAAATGGACCTAACTGATATCTACAGATCTTTTCACCCCACAATTGCAGAACACAATTTCTTCTGATCAGTGTACAGAACTTTCTCTAGGATATATCATATGCTAGGCCATAAAGAAAGTCTCAGCAAATTCAAAAAATTTGAAATCATACCATGCATCTTCTCAGACCACAATGGAATAAAGAGGGAAATCAACAATGCAAGAATCTCTAGATCAGATACAAACACATGGAGACTGAATAACATGTTCCTAAATGAACAGTGGGGTCACAGAAGAAATCAAAAGAGAAATCGAAAGATTTCTGGAAAGAAATGAAGATGATAATACATGATCTCAAAACTTATGAGATACAGAAAAAGCAGTGTTAAAAGGAAAGTTTATAGCAATCAGAGCTATGAAGAGCAATCAGAATACATGAAGAAATTGGAAAGGTACCAAATAAATGAGCTATTGATGCATCTCAAAGACCTAGAAAAAAAAAAAAAACACAACCAAACCCAAAATTAGTAGGAGGAAAGAAATAATTAAAATTAGAGAAGAAATAAACCAAATTGAAGCAAAACCAAAAAACAATACAAAAGGTCAGGGAAATGAAGAGCTGGTTTTTTGAAAAAATAAATAAAATTGATACACCATTGGTATAACTAACCAAAAAAGAGGGAGCGGATCCAAATCAATAAAACCAGAGATGGAGAAGGAAATGTAACAACAGATACCACAGAAATAAAACGAAACATCAGCAATTACTAAAGAGCTGTATGCCAAAAGATTGAGGAACCTAGAAGAAATGGATAGATTCCTAAACACACACAATCTACCAAAATTCAGTCATGAAGACATAGAAAACCTAAATAGTCACATAACAAGACAGAGACTGAATCAGTAATAAATGCCAATGAAGAAAAGCCCAGGAACAGATGGCTACAATGCCGAATTCTACCAGACATTTAAAGAAGAACTATTTCTAATTTTCTCAAGCTATTCAAAGTAATTGAAAGGGAAGAGGGACAGGTACTGTGGCATAGTGGGTAAAGCCACTGCTTGCAGTGCTGGCATCCTATATGGATGCCAGCTCGAGACTCAGCTGCTCCACTTCCCATCCAGCTCTCTGCTCTGGCCTGGGAAAGCAGTGGAAGATGGCCCAAGTCCTTGGGCCTCTGCACCTGTGTGGGAGACCCAGAAGAAGCTCCTAGCTCCTGGCTTCAGATCAGCACAACTCCAGCCATTGTAGCCAATTAGGGATTGAACCAGTGGATGGAAGACCTATCTTTCTTTCTTTCTTTCTTTCTTTCTTTCTTTCTTTCTTTCTTTCTTTCTTTCTCTCTCTCTCTCTCTCTCTCTCTCTCTCTCTCTCTCTCCCTGCTTCTCCTTCTCTTTGTATGTAACTCTGACTTTCAAATAAATAAATACATCTTTAAAAAGAAAGAAAGGGAGAAAATCTTCCAAAACTCCTTCTATGAAGCAGCTTAACCTTAATTCCTAAAAAGACACAACAGTGTAAGAGAACTACAGACCAATTACCCTGATGAACATAGATGCAAAAATCCTCAAAAAAATATTAGCTAATCAAATCCAACAACACATCAGGAAGATCACGCATCTGGACCAAGTGGGATTTATCGCTGGTATGCAGGGATGGTTCAGCATTTGCAAATCAAACAATGCGATACATCACTTTAACAAACTGAAGAACAAAAATCTTATGGTTATCTCAATAGATGCAGAGAAAGCATTTGATAAAATACAACATTCTTTCATGATGAAAACCTTAAGCAAATTGGATATAGAACATTCTTCAACATAATCAAGGCAATTTATGACAAACTCATGACAAGCATCCTATTAAATGGGGAAAAGCTGGGGGGCTGGCGCCATGGCACAGTAGATTAATACTCTGTCTGCAGCGCCAGCATCCAGTATGGGTGCCAGTTCTTTTCCCAGCTGCTCCTCTTCCACTCTCTGCTATGGCCTGGGGAAGCAGTAGAAGATGGCCCAAGTGCTTGGGTCCTGCACCCACATGGGAGACCAGGAGGAGGTGCCTGGATCCTGGCTTCAGATCAGCACGGTGCGCCAGCCACAGCAGCCATTTAGGGGGTGAACCAATGGAAAGGAAGACCTTTCTCTCTGTCTCTCTGTCTCTCTCTGTCTCTCTCTCTCTCTCTCTGTCTAACTCTGCCTGTCAAAAAAAAAAAAAAAGAAAAAGAAACTATTGGAACTCATAGGAGAGTTTACAGTGGCAGAATATAAAATCAACACAAAAAAATCAATAGCCTTTTTATACAAAGACAATGTCATGGCTGAGGAAGAACTTTTAAGAATGGTCCCATTCACAATAGCTCCAAAAAGAATTAAATACCATGGAATAACTTTAGCCAAGGATTTCAAAGATCTCTACAATCAAAATTACTAAGCATTAAGGAAAGAAATATAACAAGGCATTAAAAATGGAAAAATATTCCATATTCATGGATTAGAAGAATCAACATCATCAAAATGCCCATACTACCAAAATCAGTTTACAGATTTAATACAATCCCAATCAAAATACCCATACATTCTTCTCAGATCTAGAAAAAAAAAAAACGATGCTCAAATTCATAGGGAAACAAAGGAGACCACGAATAGCTAAAGCCATCTTATGCAACAAAAACAAAGCCAGAATCATCACAATACCCAATTTCAAGACATACTGCATGGCAGTTATAATCAGAACAGCCTAGTATCAGCACAAAAACAGACTTTTAGACCAAATGAACAGAAAAGAAATTCCAGAAATCAATCCATGCATCTACAATCAACTTATCTTTGACAGGAGCTAAAATCAATCCCTGGAGCAAGAACAGTCTCTTCAACAAATGATGCTGGGAAAACTGGATCTCCACATGCAGAAGCATGAAACAAGACCCCTACCTTACCCCTTACACAAAAATCCACTCAACCTGGTTTAAAGACCTAAATCTAAAACCTGATACTCTCAAATTTCTAGAGAACATTGGGGAAGCTCTGGAAAACATTGGCATAGGCAAAGACTTCTAAAGCCCCCAGAAGCACAGGCAATCAAATCCAGCCAGAATTGACAAATGGGTCTACATCAAGCTGAGGAGCTTCTGCACTACAAAAGAAACACTCAAGAAAGCGAAGAGGCAACCAACGGAATGGGAGAAAATATTTGCAAATTATACAACTGATAAATGCTTACCATCCAGAATCTATAAAGAATTCAAAAATTCAACAAGATAAAAAACCCAAAGGACTTAAACAGGCTTTTTCAAGAAAGGAAATTCAAATGGACAATAGACACTTGAGAAAATGCTCAAGATCTCTAGCCAACAGGGAAATGCAAATCAAAAGCACTTTGAAATTCCACCTCACTCCAGTTAGAATGGCTCATATACAGAAATCAACAAAAAACAAATACTGTTGAGGATATGGGGGAAAAGTACCCTGGTCCACTGTTGGTGGGAATGTAAACTGATGCATCCACTGTGGAAGACAGTATGGAGATACCTCAGAAATCTGAATATAGACCTACCACATGATCCAGCTATCCCACTCCTGAGAATTTACCCAAACCAAAAGAAATCAGAATATGAAAGAGTTATCTGTACCACTGTGTTCATTGCAGCACAATTCACAATAGCTAAGATATGGAATCAACCTAGATGTCCATCAACTGTTCACTGGAAAAAAATTATGTGTATATATATATGTATGCACATTATATATGTATAATATACATATATTATGTTATATAATATATAACATATATTATATGTGTGTATTATATGTATATATTATAATATACACATATATATACATTATGTATACATACACATACACACACACACTATGGAGTACTACTCAGCTGTAAAAAAAAATAAAATCCTGTCTTTTGCAACAAGATGATGCAACTGGAAACAATTATACTTAGTGAAATAAGCCAGTTCCAAAAAGACAGATATCACAAGTTTCTCTTATCCAAGGTAACTAATAGAGGACCTGAAATGCAATGCATTGGAGTGAAACATACATTTCGAGATTTGATGATTGTTTACAGTCCTTGTCTATTTCATTGAGGAACAGTGTTTTTGCCTTTTTTTTTTTTTTGGTGGGGGGAGGGGGTTCAGTTTCTTTTTCTTCATACTATTTGTTGAACTCTTACTAAGTGTAAGGTTAACTACATGATCATTAAGTAAACTGAAAATAGATTTTTGTAAAAATTAAGAGTGGGAATGTGAGAGGGAGGAGGAGAAAGGGATGGAGCATGGGAGGGATGTAGGGTAGCGGGGGAAGTATCACTATGTTCCTAAATCTGTATATATGAAATACATGAAACTTGTGTAACTTAAATAAAGTTTTTTTTTAAATATTTTTGCTGGTGCTGATGCTAAGGTGTAGTAGTTAAAGCCTCTGCCTGCAGTGCCAGTGTCCCATGTAAGCGCTGGTTCACGTCCCAGATGCTCTTCTTCTGATCCAGCTCTCTTTATGGCCTGGGAAAGCACTGAAAGATGGCCCAAGTCTTTGGGCTCCTGCACCCACATGTGTTGTGGGGGAGGAGGCAATATAGGGGAATATTAGAAGGATAAAAATGAGCATAAAGAGCAAAATCTGAAAATGCTCAAATTTTGGTTATATCTCACTACTCTTACCTTCTCTTAGAACTTACTTTGGAGAGTTGGTAGTGGAACTTCTAGAATTTTTTCAGAGATATTGCTCCAGCTAGCCTAAAAATAGTAGCTTTATTCCTATCTTAGTTTAGACTGCTATAATAAATATACCAGTTATTGGGTGACTTAAATGATAAACATTTACTTCTTACAGTACTGGAAACTGGGGAGTTCAAGATAAGGTGCCAGCAGATCCATGTTAGGTAAGGGCCCACTTTTTGATCTGCAGATGACTATCTTCTCTTTGTGTCTACATGGTGGAGAGGAGAGAGAGAGAGAGAGAGAAAGAGAGAGAGAGAGAGAGAGAGAATGCACACGAGCGCACTCTGGGATTCCTTTAAAAGGGTGCCACTCTGTGGACCAAATTATCTCTCAAAGACCCTATTGCCTAATAACATCATATCAAGGGTTGGGATTTCAATGCAAAAACTGGAGGAATAAGGGAACACAAATATTCAATCCTTAATATTTCTTTTGTTGACTTTTCCTTTATGGGGAACTTTTACATACTTCAGATATTCAAAGGATTAAACAAACTTGTTGCTCTACTTCCCGCTTTTTTTTCTGCCATCTATTCTTCAAACAGCAAACAAAAGCTATTTTTAAGATATAAAATCAGACCAGTAATTTGCTTATCTAAAAATATTCCATTTATTTCCCTCATACTCAAATTAAAACCAAATTTCTATCCATGAAACTTGTCCCAAAGTCCTGTATGAGCTGGTGCCCACACACCTCTCTAGCGCCAAGAATTGTCACTCTTTTTCCTCATTTACTCTCTACAACCAGCCTAGCTCCTCTACCTTTTGCAAGTACCTGGTCCACACAGCATTACTCTAAACTAGACAGATTGTGCTTGTAGGGAAACAACCAACAAGGCTCAGGGCTGCAGAGGCCCATGGAAAAAGCCAGTGTGTCAGTCAGCAAGGAAGGCTCTCTCTTGGAAGTCAGAGATCCCTTATGGCAACAAATCAACATTTGTTATTCTACTGTCAATATATGAGAAAGCTAAGTGGGCAACCGCCCAATTTTTCCCTGATCTCAGTGCCATGGGACTCCATCATTGTTCAAGTGAGAACCAGGCTGCTGGCAACAATGTCATGGTTAATGATGAAAGTTTGATTTAGACCAAACTGGGTTTGAAATCTGAGTTTTCCCACCCAGTGACTATATTACTGTTACAGAGCCTTAATTTTCTATAGTACAATGTGTTGATAATTACACTGTGATATTTAAATTAGAAAAAAGATGTAAAATTTTTGCTTAGAGAAAGCATTTAAGCATGGCTAAACTCTGAGCAGTATCCAAACAGAATTGTAATCTTGGCTTTTATTTTTGCTGTCACAAACTTCACAGGTGTAGAAGTTAAAAGATTGGTTAATCAGGGAAATAGCCAACAATATAGTCAACTTCTTGTTGATCGTGATTGTATGAGACTTTGCCTGAAGCTTTTGCAATGCCTGCTGCCCTGTGGCTGAGTACACAATGGGGCAGTTTCTTAAGTGAGCCATAGAAACCTCTGCATCAGAAATAGCTGTCATAACGCACATTCCCGAGCTCTGTCCAAGACCTCTTATCCAGGATTCCTGGGATTGAGGGAATGTATGGGCATTTTTAACAATCCCTAGATGATTCTTACTGCACCGATAAGTTAAGAACTTGTAATTTGGTCTCAAAATAAAATAGAGCAAAACAATGTCTACAATTCTCGTCCCAGATGCAAACAATCTCCATCTAGCTTTTCATCTTTTAAAAAATATTTCTCCAAACATAAGCAATGTATTAGAATTTTTGGGAAAAGCAGTGCATTGAACAAAAGGTCAAAGGTTTCTGGGATATTTATTACTAAGCCCCAGACACCTCCTCTTCAACATTCCAAAGGTCCCCAGTGGGCCTGTAAATCGAATGTTCTATACCCACATATTCATGAAAATCCACTCTTTCAGAGCTCTCCCTCCCACAATGCAGAGTCTATCATGTAGAGGCTTACAACTCATTTATAATATTAATGTAGTGCCCTCACTTCATACTTTATTACTCTTGCCACTCTCTATCAGAATAGGGAGTCTGTTTCCATTTTCGATGTTAGCTGACAATTTTCAAGTCACACCACTCCTCTTTTCCTTCTGCTGCTACATCTGGGCAAGCTGATATGAAGCCTGGGGCCTACATCCTTTGGCTCCGACATGAAATTCCAATCACAGAAGCCCCAACACATGCACAGGAACCCTCACCCCAGCTCTGCACTCTACACACCACAAAACCCAAGTCAGTCTCTCCTCCCTGCTCTCTCAAGCCATTCTGGAAAGCGCCAGGCAGTGTGCCCTGCTCTCCTTCCAAAGCCTCACTGTGTGAGTGACAACCATCTTACCCTTTGTGTGTGTGTGACATCATCAGTCAGAGCACTGGGACCAGCTTTGGGGTGGGGGAGGGGTTTGCCATCCTGGGTCCTAAAAGTGACCCAAATCATCTGAAAAATGAGAGTATCTTTTAAATGCATCTCATTATCTAAAGTTTCTCTACCCAGTCTACACACAGCTGAAAAAGCCACCTCCCCAACTTGTTACCGCGATTTTGCCACTTCTCCGGGAAGAATTTAAAATTTTCCGCAAAAACAATAAAACCTTAAGCTCACATCCAAGGCCTCAATTTTAACTCAGTTTATTTTCCTGAGCTTTTTCCTCTACAATTTTTCAAAAACCCTGTTCTTTAGCCAAATAGTTTATTCACTGATTCCCAAAGGAATTTCATTGTCAGACTTGTATTCAAAACTGTCCTTAAAGTATTACTTTTATCTTATGATGTTATTTAAACTATTAGTTGTTCATTTCTTTTCTCTACAAGATTTTAAGAACTCAGAAAGAAACTTAGATCTTTTTCACCCTCTAGGACTTAAGGCAAAGTCCAGCATATTATCTGTACTTAATGATTATTTGTTCTTCCTATTTGATCTTATAAAGAGTTATAAACTTACTCCAGGATTTCTCAATGGTGAAAAACTGAAACAAAGGATAATCTTTGATGTGGAATTTTCAGCAAAATTTTTTATGTTTTAATTATGTCTGACTTTACGGGATTGGGTTTAGGAAAAATTTTTTAATATAAAAATGAAATGAATCTGTCCTTTAGTCTATTGTGATAAACTTTTCTCACAATTGCAATTTCTGAACAAAAAAAATTTACTTAGGATAAAATTATTAAGTCAATGGATTTGTTTCAAATGTACTGATTTTTTTGCAGAAATTTTTCCAATCATTCTTTTAGTACACATATTTATCATTTAATTAGCATTAATTGGCATTATATTGCTAAGAAGTACAACAGTTGGATCAGTGTTCATGTGGGCATAAGTTACAGGCCCCTTCAAAAAGCATTTATCAGGGCACGCATTTAGCCTAGAAATTAAGATGCCCATGTGTCCATGTGCCCCATAGGAGCACCAGGATTCAACTTCCTGCTCCAGCTCCTGACAACCAGCTTCCTACTAATGGAGATCCTGGGAGGCAGGGAGAGTGGCTCAAGTATCCTTTTTGTTGTTGTTGTTGTTGACAAGCAGAGTGGACAGTGAGAGAGAGAGACAGAGAGAGAAAGGTCTTCCTTTGCCGTTGGTTCACCCTCCAATGGCCACCGCGGCCGGAGCGCTGCAGCCGGCGCACTGCACTGATCTGAAGCCAGGAACCAGGTGCTTCTCCTGGTCTCCCATGTGGGTGCAGGGCCCAAGCACCTGGGCCATCTTCCACTGCACTCCCGGGCCACAGCAGAGAGCTGGCCTGGAAGAGGGGCAACCGGGACAGAATTCAGGGCCCTAACCGGGACTAGAACTCGGTGTGCCGGCGCCGCAGCCGGAGGATTAATCTATTGAGCCGCGGTGCCCGCCTCAAGTATCCTTGATACCCTTGTGAGAGACCTGGAATCAGCTCCTGGCTCCTGGCTCTTGGCTCCTGCTCTTGGCTCTGGCCCCAGCCCAGACTAAGTTGTTGGGGGCATTTGGAGGACTGAACCAGTGGAAGGAAGCACTGTGTGGTGTGCATATGTGTGTATGTCTTTATCTTTGAAGGAAAAATTAAAAAAAAAACTTTTTAAAAAGCATTTCTCTTTAAGCCCTGTAGCTGGTGTCCTCCCTAAGCAGATAAGTCAAGAAGAAGCCTTGGGGCATCACAGCTGTCTCTGGAACAATGCTAGTCACGTTAAAGTGACTTTCACAAACACTGAAAATATGTCAAGGCATCTGACGTATGTGTAGGCCAAGAAGTAAGTGGCTCGCCTTTCCCTTCTCTGTGGTTAATGCAAAGAAAAGGGTGCTCTGCAAAGAAAGCCTTCTATAATCCAGAAGCTACTTGAACAACATTTATATCAATGCCACTTTCAAAAGGCTACTAATAATCAAAACAGGCTCTAGTCTTATTAGACAATTGCTCAATAGAGGCAGAAGAATCTGTAGCTCTGTAAATATAATAATCTGGGAGCAGGGTGCTGCAGATTAGAGAAGAAGTTTACTAAGAAATGCTTTAGGGGCCGGTGCCGTGGTGCAGATTAATCCTCCTGCCGCGCCGTCATCCCATATGGGCACCAGTTCTAGTCCCAGCTGCTCCTCTTCCAATCCAGCTCTCTGCTATGGCTTGGGAAAGCAGCAGAGGGTGGCCCAAGTCCTTGGGCTCCTGCACCCATGTGGGAGAAGTGCCTTCAAAATTCTGAGGGAAATGACCTCCCTCTAACTACGTAGTAAAAATATCAGTAATTATAAGACTAGAACCAAGACTGTCATGTCTCAAAAAAACCTTACCACCTGTGAGCTCTTTCCTAGGGAGTTACTGCAAGATGAATTCCTTTAAAATAATGGAGGAAATTAAGAAAGAGGATGACACGAGATCCAGGAAACAGAGAACCCAACAGAGGAGAATTTTCAAAGTAGTAATGAAATGCTATGCTCTGGGTGTATCTCCCAAAATCCAATATTGAAATGGGTCACCAATGAGAAGAGATGGGCATTTAAAAGGTGATTGACTCATGAGAGGGGAGGTTCTGTGGAAGGAACTAGGGACCTTATAAGGGCTTTGAGGGAATGGGTCTCCTCTCTGCCTTTCCACCCTGTGAGGACACAGCCTTACTCCCTTCCAGAGGATGCTCCCACCATCTTGGAAGCAGAGAGCTTCTCCAGACATGTTCTCCATGTGTGTTCTCCAGACACACAACTTGCCAATGCCTTGATCTTACACTTCTCAGCCTCCAGCCTGTGAGCAATAAATTTCAATTATTTATAAATTACCCAGTCTGTGGTTTTCTGTTATGACAGCACAAACAGACTAAGGAATGAAGGAAGATCCCTTTGCAACATCAGACCTTCCAGGTGATCTACAGATTAGTCAGGACTCAGAGGACAAGAAGGCTGAAAGAGAGTTGGTTGCGGGGTTGAGGTGGGGAGGACAGGTTACCTGATGTAAGTGTATTCCAAGTGGATTTTTATTTCTGGTAGAGTTCAAGAATGAATTAAGGATGGTAAACTCTATAAAACTAACCAAATAGGTGATTATTAATTCCAGGAAAAACAAAATGGTAGAAAAGAATGTTTGAATAATATTTATAAGGAATAACAATGTAAGTAATGAAGTTGACAACAAAATTATCTATGTTGAGAAAATGTGAGAGCTAAATTATGTTCCATAGTTGGGAGTTAGTAGATAATATCTAAAACTGACAACCAGAAAATAAGATTATAAGTATACTGTTGAGATATGTGAAATTAAACACCAGAGAATGTATAGAAAGGGGAGGAGGAAGAGACTACACTTTTTCATTTAAAGACTATAAAGCTATTTGAATATTTAAATTATGTACACACATAACTAATTAAAAGTAAAATGAAATGTTAAAAAATTAGAAAATATGTTAGCTAAAACTTATTAGTACAAAACTGTAAAGACAAGTTTAATTAGAAATTGTCTTAAAATGCATATGAGTATGAAAACTATCAAAAAACAGTGAGATAAGGTAAATTCTTTATATAAAACTTTGCATTTAATGCACTGGTTAAGATGCCCATATACCATATTGGAGTGCCTGGGCTCAATTCCTAGGTCTGTTCCTGAATCCAGGCCCCTGCTAATATGGACCCTGAGAGGCAGCATTGATGTCTTAAGTAATTGGATTCCTACCATATTATTGGAAGATTGGATTGTACTCCTGGCTTGCAGGTTCAATGCTGACCCAGTAATAGCAATTGTGGGCATCTGGGGATTGAAGCCACAGATAGAAGCTTTCTCTGTCTAGATCTCTGTCTCTTAAATAAGGAAACAAACAAACAACTCAATTGGAATAACTGGCAAAAGACTTGCATAAGGAATTTACAAAAATGGCTGACCAAATGGGCAATAATCACATGGGGAAAACTGCTCAACTTCTTTACTTATTGGGCAAATTATAGGTTAAAACCAGAGTGGGGGCCGGTGCTGTGGCATAGTGGGTAAAGCCGCTGCTTGTAGTGCCAGCATCCTATATGGGCACCAGTTCGAGTCCCAGCTGCTCCACTTCCGATCCAGCTCTCTGCCATGGCCTGGGAAAATGAGTAGAAGATGGCCCAAGTCCTTGGGCCCCCGCACCCACATGGGAGACCCGGAGGAAGCTCCTGGCTCCTGGCTTCGGATTGGCACAACTCTGGCCATTGTGGCCAACTGGGGAGTGAACCAGCAGCTGGAAGACCTCTCTCTCTCTCTTTGCCTCTCTTTCTCTTTCAGTGTAACTCTGACTTTCAAATAAATAAATAAATATTTAAGAAAATGAAAAAGAAAAACAGAGTGGACACCATTCTGCACTCACAAAGATGACTAAAATTAGAGACAGAGAACAACCAAGTTGATGAAGATGTGGAGAACTGGAATCCACACATGTCGTGGTAGAAACTTAAATTGTAAAGCCCCCTTGAAAAAAAATGTTTGGCAGGATATGTGCCTCTCCTATGATCTGGCATTTCTATTCTTTGATAAATACACAAGAAACATGGAGCCATATATCCCAAAAATATCTATGTTCATTGAAATAAATCAAAAGTTCACCAGCAACAGAATAAGTATATTATGGTGTTTTCATACAATGAGATCCTCTGTACCAATAAAAGGAATGAACCTACTAGTAACATATGAAACAATGTGTCTCATAGATATAATATAATATTTGCTGAATAAAGCTAGACATAGAAGGCATATAGTACAATCCTATTCTATGAGGTTTATAGGCAAAAGTGATTTTTAGTGGTAAAAATCAGATTGCTTACATCTGAGGACAGGGGTATGGACTGGGAAGAACAAAAGGAAGCTTTCTGAAGTGCTGGAAATATTCTGCAGCCTGAGCTGGCTTGTGGATTCATGGGAACATGTATCAATAAAACATTAACAAATGCTAAGATGCATGCACTCTGCTATTTATATGTCATTACTTAATGTAAAGGGAAATCTTACTTGGGGACATCCTCACATCTCTTTATGCTGCTTCACTTCACCCAGGTCTCCACCTCATCACTAGCTCTGACTTCTGTAGCCCTAGTGGGTCCAAGGTGAGAGCATGTCCCCAGCTGTTCAGCTACATGATTCCTCCATTGTAACATTGAACCTCTTTCCTTGAACCCTCGAGAAATTACAGGTTAACCATCTCATATTCATTCATAGCATACATATAGACTATCCTACACATCCAAGTCTTCACTGTCCCTCAGTAATGCATGCTGTCTAGGAAAGTATGTCTACTGTTTCAAAAATTCCATGTTGTCAGCTCATCCCACACTCATCCCCCAAAAGTGAACAAAGGGAAAAAAAGGAAAGAAAATAGAGTTTTGTACATTTCTGATTTTTTTCTGATAGTCTAAATTGTATTTTCTTCATCTTTTTATAATTCTAATGTTTTTCCACTTGTGGTGGAATGAGAAGGCCATGCCAAGATGGCCACTGGCAAGCGAGCGTCAGTTACTCAGGAATGGCTTTGAAACCCACCTGGTAATGGAGCTTGCCTGGCAACAGGCTGTGATTGGATGGCTTTGAAACCCACATGGCAAATGGAGCCTGCCGGGCAACAGGCTGTGATTGGTTGGGGCATAGACCGCCCCTTGACCAGATTGGCTGGTCTTGGCTATATAAGCTGTTGTACCAACTGAAATAAATGAGTCTGCGGGCTGCTTGTCTCAAGCCAGCTTTCACCCAACTCCCAGGGTCTGTGCGGTGACTCCGTGCCTCTTGCCCCCACCACGCTCCTCCTCTCAGAAACGAATCCACTGCAACATTGTTGAGAAATCAACTGCAACACCCACTCTCCCTTTTCTTTATGCTATTCTGATTCCTTTCTCTCTGCTTATATTTGTTGTACTTTAATATGACACATAAAGAATGACATAACTCTAAATGACTTTCAATCAATAAACATTTTAGAGTGGCCTTACATTTGCAGAAAGATTAAATAGAAACTATAGAGAGCTCTCATATACCCCCTCTCCAAGCCCCCCCCCCATTTCTATATTATTAACATGGCTTTTGTGTAGTGCAATTAATGAATCAATATTTATATATTATAATTATTAACCAAACCCCATAGTTTACTTTAAGATTCACTCCTTGTGTGATACAGTTCTATGGGTTTTGACAATATAATTGGAATATTGAATACTCAAAATGAAAAACAGAATGGTTGGCACCTACCATTAATACACACAGCTGAAACATACTGGATCTGAAGAATATTTGCAACATTGAACTAAAACTAATTGCTGGCTGATGGAGATGCCACAGAGACAAGACCATCAATTCCTGATTGGGAAGTACAGCTTACTACTGTGGCTCAGCCTCACAAAAGCGTATTGTACCATCTGTAGGTAGCCTGGGAAAAGACCAAAATTCAAATGCATGTTGTTTTTACACCATGGTAAGTTGAAACATGGTAAATCAAACCATCACAAATCAAGGACTTGTATTTTGTATGCACACAGGAACTTCAAACAAAGAAGTGAAAACTGGAAGTGATTATCTGCATTTTTGACAAAGGGAGATTTATGGAGAAGTGACAAAACCAGAGAGAAGTTTGGGCTGATAAATTATGTAAAGGGAAATATATGGGGAAAACTGGTGGAAGGCAAGGGTTATTTTGATAAGATTCGTTTGGGCAGATTCATCCTGGGCAGGGGTAGACTTTCCGTCTCCTGTGATAAGAGCTGTCCTCCTCCCCCTGGCATAGGAGAGTGGAGCAAGGACACCTTCACAAAAGGGAATTTATGTCTTTTAAGGAAAGGGGGAAGACAATGAATTCCTCCAATGTCTGCTGTTTAATTGCATTCAGCTCAAAATAACCCTTACACTAAAGTGGCATATTTTGGGTTGGCATATTCTAATCCACTTCAACCACTATAAACATTTGCATGAGGCCAGCGCCTTGGCTCACTTGGCTAATCCTCCGCCTGCGGCGCTGGCGCCCCGGGTTCTAGTCCCGGTTGGGGCACCAGATTCTGTCCCGGTTGTTCATCTTCCAGTCCAGCGCTCTGCTGTGGCCCTGGAGGGCAGTGGAGGATGGCCCAAGTGCTTGGGTCCCTGCACCCTCATGGGAGACTGGGAGGAAGCACCTGGCTCCTGGCTTCGGATCAGCGCACCGCTGGCCATGGCGGCCATCAGGGGAGTGAACCAACGGAAGGAAGACCTTTCTCTCTGTCTCTCTCTCACTGTCTATAACTCTACCTGTCAAATAAAAATTAAAAAAAAAATTGCATGTAAGTTTTTCTGTGGACATAAGTTTTTAACTCATTTTAGGAAATACTGGAAGCATGATTGCTGAATTAAATGTGAAGGCCATTTTTAGCTTAGTCATGGAATTTTTTGACATTCTAAAAATAAATAATAAACTTTTTCAGCATAAGATATGGAACTCGCCTTTACTCTGTTTTTTCCAGTCCTGCTCAATGACAAGTATCACAACAGCTGATGTTTTAACATTTTATCCTCTTTATTTCATCTCTTAAAGAAGTCTCTGAATTCTTTTGTACAACAAGTCTGAATCAATAGACCTGGATGATAAGGAAAAGAATCAAAACTCCCTTCAACAAAATTCCTTACATAAAATCCCTTTCTTTTTTCTGGGGTGAACGAACTTTAAAATGAGATAAGTCAGGTTTGAAAACCAAGATCTGCTACTTTGTAAGGGCACCTCCCAGCTATTACTTACCCTCCCATAGCCACAGTTATCCATCAGAGTAAAACAGTGGGGGCACAAGGGTACAGAAGGGAGGATGTGATGAGATGACATATGCAAAACATGCAGGACAGAGCTGGGCACAAGGGAAAAACCGCAGAAGTCTGTCTCTCTCCTTTGATTCAGACTGCTTCAGTACCTCACTACACTACCCCTTCTCACGTCACTGGGGGCATCACCAGTGGATCAGCATCTCCTCTCAGGAGACCAGAACTATCCTCTGCTCAGACTTCGAAGTGAATTCTTGAAAAGTCTGGAACAGACTTCGAAGAATCAGTGACATTCTGTGGAAGTCATTAGGAGTAGGATGAAAATAGTGCCTGGCAGCTATCTGGATGGATTTTCCCTTTAATGCCCTTTAATATATTACTCCCCCTGGGGTATTTGCATTTTAAATGAGGATTCCAGAAGATAATACAAAGGGATTAGCATTCAGCTGAATTTTAAACAGTCCTATAGTTCTCTCTCTTTAACCTGCTCCAGCAAATACTCAAGTCTTCTTGCAACATAACCTAACTCTTCTGAAGATGGTCCACAGAATTCACACTCTTCAAATTACAGTGGAATGTGGATTCATCATTCTTACAAGGACAACAAAGTTCAAATGAAAGGAACATAGCATTGAGACTGCCCGGAGCCCTGTGAAAATGAAACTGCTGGGTTTTTTTATGGATGAGGGTGTAAAAATCATTTTCCGTGGAAATGCATCCGTCTTTAGATGTATGAGCCCTTCCTTCCACAGGGAGTATCCAGTCAACCTTAAGTGACTTCACAGTGAGCAACAGTGCTCAGATTTGCTGATCATGTCTAGGATATGTCAGATATGTTAGAGCTTGCCCTATGCTTTTAGCATCAAAATAAATGATTTCTCCCTTTTGTCTCCCTACATGCCTACCAGGGGATTAATAGCTGTTTAAATGAACCAATATTATGACCTTCTGGCAGCCATAGATAACAATATTCTCTCCCAAAGACAATTTACCCTCTTCAGTTCTCAGAGTTATATTTGCATCATGGAGCCAGTATTTTCCTTTTCTCAAAAGAGGCCAGGACTTACCTCTTATTTGTTGCAAGGAGCCGTGGGTACAGTGGTGTTGAATATCTCTGCTGACAAAAGCCATAACCTCATTGTAAAACAGGAAATTAAAGATGTAAATTGTCCCTGTACAGTCTGATTACTGACCCAACAGTTTAATAATTTGCATTTTACAATTTGCTACACAACAGGAACTATGGAGAAGTATTAAACTTAATTGTAACAGACCCTGCAATTCTTAAGAGATGCGTCCTGAGACATTTAAAAATTCCCCAAATCACAGCCACGATTACAGCACAGAACTTCTCCCATAAAAGAATTACAGTCAAGAATCATTGAAAAACTTTAATTAACCTCTTAAGACATTTGTAATTCTATAAATAAAGGACTAGACTCATTTATAAAGCTAGTAATACCAATTCTGTCTGGAAAATTTATTGGACCAGTTTGTGAATTGCCTTTCCTTATTTCCTTATAGGACACATGGTAAAACCATTCAGACCATGAATCTAAGCTCCTATCCATGTGGCATGGCCACGCCATAACTTAGCCCTACCTCCTATTTTTATGTTTGAGCATCATCTCCTTTTTATATTTCTGACTTTTTTTCTTCACTTCTGTGCTAATACTATTTGCTGGTTGATTTTAATTTTCTCCTATTTGTTCTTTTGCTTCATAAGGGGGCAGTTTCCATAATATACAGAGGCTCTTGTGTTTCATGAAAGGTACAGGGATGGAAAGATGAGCTAAGAGCTGTGAAGGCAAACCGATATGAGGACACTGCCATCAGAAACTCTATACTGATAAGTGAGTCACTCTGCAAACAGTGCACAGGATTCAAATGTGGACCTTGACAAAATTCAAATTACTACATTATGAGGACCTCTCCAGTTACTTACCGATAGGTAAGACTGATCATGTTATTCTCTGAATACATAAGGTCTAAAATGATTTTTTTAAAGGTTTATTTATTTATTTGAAGGGTAGACTTACAGAGAGAGGGGAGGGAGACACACACACACACACACACACACAGAGATCTTTCTTCTGATGATTTACTCCCTAGGTGGCCTCAACTGCCAGAGCTGGGCCAGGAGCTTCATCTGGGTTTCTCATGTGGATGCAGGGGCCAAGGACTTTCCCATTAGCACATTAGCAGGGAACTGGATCTGAAGTGGAGGAGCTGGGACTTGAACTGGCACCCATATGGGATGCAGGTGCTGCAGGCTGTGGCTTAACTCGCTGTCCCACAGCTCCAGCCCCTTGAAATGAATTTTAAAAGTTCTATTATAATCTGTAATTTTGGAGGAGGGAGTAGGGCAGGAAGACTGAATTAGTGAGCTCTATTGTAAGCAAAAAGCTGGGTCATTTGCTTTGTACTATAGAGACAATGACATCATTTAATTCTCTTGGTAATTTGAGAAGACAGGTGTATTATTCCTATTTTTCTAAGAGATTAAATCTCGGAGAAGAGTTATATTTACCCATTGTTACACAACTAATAAGGGGCTGGGAAACAATTGAAAGCCAGGTCTGCCTGACCCATCGATGTTATTTTCGCCAGAACCTTGCTATTCAAAATGTCCTCAAGCCACAGTATTGGTGTCATCTGGGAGATTGCTGGAAAAACAGAATCTCTGACAAACTTTAACCAGTTCATAGATAATTAGAGACTGAAGTCTATCAAATCTCATAATGGCCTAGAAAAGGAAAAACATAGAAACTAAGATGCAGAAGGGCTAAAGGGCTTAAGAGCTGAATTCTGGTTAATTAAAAAGATAACCAGGATTTGAATCTGCTCTTTTGCATGGGGAACTTTGTCTTCTGTCCTTAGCTTGCTTTAGATCCCCTGCCTGCGAACACAATCCTCTGCTGGTCTTTCTCATCTCATAGTTGCACTGCTGCACCTGCTCAGGCCTTAACCTGGGGCTCATTTTTACTCTTTTTATTATGCTGCCTTATGATACATTGCAAGTTCCTTTGAATCCACCTCTAGAATAAAAACAACACTTCATTACCACCCTAGTCTAAAACACCTTGTCTCTTTCCTGGGCTCTTCTGTGGTCTCAGAATTCACTGTTCCCTGATATTTGACTCTTCAGCTCTTGCAAATCATTCAGTTACTGAGAGTCAAGGTGATAGTTTTAATTACATCTAATAATTAATTTTTGTATTTAGAATAAAATTCAAACTAGGCCGGCGCCATGGCTCACTTGGTTAATCCTCTGCCTGCAGTGCCGGCATCCCATATGGGCGCCAGGTTCTAGTCCCGGTTGCTCTTCTTCCAGTCCAGCTCTCTGCTGTGACCTGGGAAGGCAGTGGAGGATGGCCCAAGTGCTTGGGCCCTGCACCCACATGGGAGACCAGGAAGAAGCATCTGGCTCCTGGTTTCGGATCGGCCATTTGGGGAGTGAACCAACAGAAGGAAGACCTTTCTCTGTCTCACTCTCTTGTTAGACCCTCTGAGTGAGGATGCTAACACGTCGAGAGGCACACCCCAAAGACTCAGAGTCCAGACCAGCTGATGCAAAAGCAAGAGGATTTATTCAGCGTCTGCGCAGACGGGCCTCCTGAACTCGGGAGTCCAGAGAGCGCCCCCAGCACAGAGCCACACGGTTTATATACCCGCAGCGACCAATCAAAAGCACTATAGTGTCCATGCACACAGCAGTCCAATCCGTGAGCTGATCATGTGAAAGGCATGCGTCTTCTATCCAATCAGCTACGGGATCACATGGGAGGCATGCACCTTGTAGCCATTTTGTTGTTTACTTCTTTAGCAGTTCCTTTCCTGTCAGCGTCATCTTGTTCACCCTGAGGGGGACGACATCTCGCTCCCTTCGTTCCCCTGGAGGGAGAGTGGCGTCCCGCTTCCCACATGGTTATTTGAGTATCAGGAGGCATACAAACTGGGTTAGGTCTTAGCACAGCCAGGCACAAGTGTCGCAGATAGCTAAGCATAGGGTCCCTTATTTTTATAGCTGCACCTAATTTTAGGTCTGGGGGAAAAAGTTTAGGGCTATAATTTTTAAACTTTAATTTTATTTGGGGCAAAGGTGACTTCTTGTTTTTAATAGTGTTAGCTTAATTCACTCCATCTTGGTTTGATTTTTAAGGTTCTTCACTCTCACTGTCTATAACTCTACCTGTCAAATAAAAAAAAAGAAAGAATAAAATTCAAACTCCATGATCTGCTGCCCTTTTTTAAGATTTATTTATTCATTTATTTGAAATTCAGAGTTACACAGAGAGAGGAGAGGCAGAGAGAGAGAGATAGATTCTCCATACGATGGTTCACTCCCCAGATGGCTGCAATGGTTGGAGCTGCACTGATCCAAAGCCAGGAGCCAGGAGCTTCTTCCAGGTCTCCCATGCAGGTACAGAGGCCCAAGGACTTGGGGCATCCTCCACTGCTTTCCAAGGCCATAGCAGAGAGCTGGATTGGAAGTGGAGCAGCCGGGTCTTGAACCGGCTCCCATATGGGATGCCAGTTCTTCAGGCCAGGGCGTTAACCCACTGTGCCACAGCGCCGGGCTCCCCTTTTTTTACCAGCCTCTTCCTCATTTGCCATGCCTGAGTTCCACTGACCTTACTTTTCCTAGGACATGTCAGGCCCGTTCTGACCCCAAGGCCTTCATTCCTCCCCCTGTATGGAACGTGACTCTCCCAGGTCATTTTCATCATTCAAATCTCATATCAAACATTAACACCCAGAGAACCCTCCCCTGACCACCTGTCATAGAGAAGAACCTTATGATAACAGACACTTTTTCCATTACACCTTTTTGTTTTATTTAGTTTTCCACAGTCTATTGCTGGTTAGATATGCCTACAACCAGAGACTGAGGAATGATTTTGCATGTTCAGAAGTTTATCAGAAGTCCTGTTGCTCAACACCTGAGGTGGGGAAGGAAAATAAGACAACTACAGTCTCAACAAACGCCTCAGCCAGTCCCACAAGAAGTCCTGAAGCTAGAATGATCCTTTAGACTATGCTAAGTTTCAGCAAGAGAAAACCAGTGTTCATAGTCTTACATCAACTAGTTCTTGGATATTATCTGCTTTAAGAAGACCTAACAGGTGTATTTAGTTAAGATAGTTCCCAAAGGAGGCTGACAGGTGACCTTATGTGTTTGCACAACTTCTGGCTCTTGAGAAGTTTGCTAGCATAGAATTGCGACCTTGATAGCACTGTACACGGTTCACTGAGGTCTATTCTATGTATCAGTTCTGAAAGCAGCTTTATTAGGATGTTGGTGCATCTCCTTCTCAGGTACGTCTTCTTGATCTTTAGTGGGATGAAATACAGCCCCAACCACTGCAGTCAGACAGCTACATTTCCCCCAAACTCATCTGGAACAGGTTTAGGTGTCCTAATCTGGTGGCAGGAGCCAGACTCTCACCCCAGAGGGTCTGAGTTCCCAGTCACTCTGTTCTTCCCTAGCTATGGATTCTGCACTTGTCTATTATAGTCAAAACTGGGCAAAGCAGGTATCTACATCAACCACTGGGGGGCCAAAAATAGTCTTTCCTACCTATTGGTATAAAATTAGACCAATCTTCTGGTGCCAGGAAGTATACCATTCTTGCTCATTGATCCCTTGGCACAGGAATCCAAAAGTACACTTGAGTGAGCTTCAGTTTAGTTTAACAGTGTTCTTACCATGTGCTCTTGTAAAAGCACTCCATCTTTGGAATTCAGGGCTACTATACCTACAGAACCCAAAGATGCAAGAAGACAAGTTTTCTGAGTATGCAACTAGGAGTGATGGGAAGCAGAGCCATTCCTGCCTCTAGCCCACGATTTCAGGATCCATGTGTTCTACCTACTAGGGATGCAGCAAGACACAATAAATTGATTTTACAGCAAGCACTGTACCCTAGATGATGACTCCCCATCCTCACAAAGAGCAATCTTAAAACTGCTGCCTCTACTGTTCCCTGAATGCACCATCGCTGGGCCAAGCCAGCAATGTCTGGTGGTATGATCCATGGCAGGACCCATGAATCTCACAGTCACATCCCCACTCCTATATCCTCTTCCCTTTAATGTGAGTCCTAACCCTGATGCAGCAGACGGGGTATCCATGACCATAGATCAGATATTCTATAGGCCCTCAAAAAGTGGTGCCAGCATAAACCCCATGAAAGAAAAGGCTCTGCCTCTCTCCCTCTCCCTCTCCCTCTTCCTCAAAGTACCTTAAGGGGGGAATTCTTACTTCAGCCGGTGGCAAAGCTGTAGGAATTAAGTGGTAATGCTGTCAGGTCCATTACGATCTTTAAAATGTATTGCAGAAGTGAAAAAAACATCATATTTTGGTACCTGGAATTTCAAGAGCAATGGAGACAATTAGGGCTAAGGCCCCAAGCACCAAAGCCTGGTCATATTAAACTTTATGGAACATGCTTGATCTCCATTGACATTCACTTTGTTTTACTCCAATCTCAAATCACACTTACAGAAAAGAGGAAATGTTTTCTTTAAACTCATTTTAAAAATTATATGCATTTACAAATTAGATGAAAAAGCAGATGTGAACTTATTATCCAAAGCCAACTGGAACTGAGGTTCCAATTTTATCTAGAATTACTTAGAGAAAAATACTCATAAATGTAGTTAATATTTTATATCTACAAATGTCTACATATCTATATACATTTATAGACAGATAAGTGTATATTAGATGTCAGATAATATCCAGTGAAGTCTGTAATATTCTATTGAAAATAATACTTATTAAAAACATTTTTTACTCAATTGTTAAGATCTATCCAAAACACACTTAACTTTGAATAATAGCATGAGATATATAGACCATACAGGGAGGAAAAATTTATGAAAATAGCTAGCATCCAAGTCAAACTGAAAACCCAAGGAATACCAATGTCTCAAAGGGTATTCTCTGTGTACCCGAGTGAGTAGCTCTCAGTTCCATTGCAAGGCCCACTGTAGGATTTTCTCACTGCCCTGGTTCTTTCTTCTTTGGCTCTTGCACAAAGCTAAATAAATGCATTTATTTAGAGAGGTGCATCCAGTGTGTGGTATGGCACTGGTTATTAGCTTCAATGGGGAACTCAGCATTAAAAGTGGCAGTGGGCATCAGGGCCTCCATTCCCTCTGAACCACAGTCCTATTTGCTCACGGAGAGGAACGGGCTGCAGTGGGGACTGAATTTTAATGAGCAGAATCTATCAACGGAGTCGAGACACTGCAAGCCATGACAGGCTCCAGCCTCTTTTGGGTGGAGGCCAGACTGGGGACTTGAGGCTGACACTGAACTTGCTACATCGAATATTCAAGAAACAGGAAGCAATGGAAGTCCCGAAAAGGCACCTGCTCCCGGACATGGAGGAGTGGAAGTTACAGCCTGGCGGCAGCTCCTTCCTGCCTGTTGTTGATGCTGCTCAGAAGCACAAGGCACCTTGTTTTGCAGTTACATAAGCAGAGCAGCATAGTTACTAGTTGCCCATTTTACTACCACAATCAGTAAACAAATGTGACAGGCTATGAATTTCACTTCACTCTGCAATGATTTCCCTTTCTTACCACCTGAATCCAGTACATTCTGCTGCCAGTATAAATCAGCTCCACTTCATGGAGACTTCGCTTCAGTGCTGGGCACCCTGGATTCAAGCCGTGCCGACAGGGCCTGCTCTGTTTCTGGTTCTTCTAGTTGTGTGTGGAGGTGGGAAAACGGTTATTAGTGGTAACTCCTCCAGTGTCACTCTAGGGTGTCTGAGCCCTCTTGATTAGCTTCACTGAGGATGCCATGTTTTCCATCTGTTTGCATCACTGAACTGAGGGAGAAACGGAGAGTCCACAATGGATTCTATTCCTTGTGAATTATTAAAGCCAGTTGTCAGCCACTATAAATCCTGAAAACAGATGACAGCCCCAGAAGCAGAGAGAATACAGCCTCACATATAGAGTCTAAAGGGGGGAAAAGAAAGAAAATCACTTCTTGGATGGAAAATTATACAAGTCCCAATTTAGATTCACAATGTGGATTTTCAGATATCTTTCCCCCAAATGAAAATTAACCAGTAAGTCCTTTTTAACAATGGTTTAACAAAGCTTTAAAACCCTGTTTTTGTTTTTGTTCTTTCCTTGAAGTCTTGCCTGGTTGGGATAAAGTCACCCTGAGTGATTACAATGACATGTTTCAGAGGAAAGTCTGAGGTCCCTTGCCATAGCTCTCACTTATGCCTTCTGTAACAAGTATTTTAAAAATAGTATATGAGGCACCAGTGGCATGGCTTAGTGGGTTAAAGCCACGGCCTGCAGTGCTGGCATCTTATGTGGGCACTGGTTCAAGTCCTGACTGCTTTACTTCCAATCTCACTCCCTGCTAATGTGCCTACGAAAGCAGCAGAAGATGGCTCAAGTGCTTGGGCCCCTGCTCTCATATGGGAGATCTGGAGGAAGCTCCTGGCTCCTGGCTTTGGCCTGGCTCAGTTCTGGCCGTTATGGCCAGATGATGATTCCTCTCTGTCTCTCCTCACTCTCTGTAACTCTGCCTTTCAAATAAATAAATAAATCTTAAAAAAATATAAAAAACAACCTTGTATTTGGCTGAAAAACCCAGGAGAGCATTTCAGGCATGGAAAGCTAAGACACTGTGGCAAAAAATGTTCTACATGAAGGATCTCTGTGAGTGAGACCCCAGTGGAAAGAAGGGGCCATCAAAGAAAGATGTATTTTTCTCTGAAGGGAGGAGACAACTTCCACTTTGCATATAGACCTGTCTAAATACTGACAGAGTTCGTGGGCTCAAAAGGCTTCCATAGCCTTGGCAGCTCATGTCAAGAGCCTTGGGTGGTCACTGACATCATAAATAAGAGTGTCAGCTGTTAAATCAACAACAGGAGTCACTGTGCACTTACTCTCCATGTTGGACCTATGTCCTTAATGAGGCATACTATGAGAATTATCAGTAAAAATGTCTTCACTATGGTGCTCATAAAAATGTTTCTATTTCATCAGCTTAGGAATTTATTTTCATTCATCCTACCTTATTAAATCTCAGGAAACAGCTAAATATTCAAGAGTTTTGTTTCAAGAAAAATCACAAGCCCCATAGACTTCAGTTCAGAATGGACTCATGGCCTAACATCAGAGAGAATACAGGCCATCAGTGTCAGGTCCAAGTCCAGTGCTGTTCAGCCCTAGTAGGACAGGGCTGCTTCCACTGTGGGCCTCATGACCCTGCATTGCACAAGCCTAAGAGTGGCTGTATCCTTAAGGTTTGCACCTTGCCCACCTCACTTGCCAGCTCTGGTCCGGGCCTCCTCAATGTGACAACTTTGGTGAGATTATGATTCCAGACACCTCACTGGAGGAAGGGTTCTTCTCCAATGTGTCTCCTCCTAGCGTGAGACTGGAAAGAAAGTCTAACAGTCCAGTCCTTGTCACCAACATGAATCATGGGCCCAGAGCTCAGCTACAGTGGATGCTTTCTGGAACAGCTGCCTTAAGATGGGGACAGGTAAGTGCTCCTGTACCAACAGAGACACGAGGGCCACTGCTGAAGGCTGACATTGGGTGTGCCTGCTCGGTATTGAGCACTTCTTTGGCTCACGTCTCTTGCTGTGGCCCTGTGTTTGGCTGACTGTGATCTGGGCTGTAGTTCATTTCAGCCTCCTGCCTCTTGGCTTCTATTTTGTCTCAAGAGCACAGCTTGCAACTCACTGTGACCTTGAGCCCTGTCTGTGGTCTGGTTGTGTGAGTTCCTCTCAGGTATCTTGCTCTCTATTTCTCACATCCGGGACTGGGCTCCTGGGGCCTTTGAAAAATCCATGGTGGTTGCTGACAGAATGTCCTGGAAAGGAAAGAGGAAACTAGAAAGTCTTTCTAATGTTCTTCCCTCCCATGTAAAAATGACTAAATATATGTATGTTTTTGCCCTTCTGAACTGCTTAGGTGTGTTATAAAGATTAATGTCCATGAAGCCCGCATGGATTAATGGGAAAAGCAGCCATGTAGAAGATTGCCAAGCTATTGCCTTGGCAACGCATCCACATTGTTAGGGAGAAACCTATAACACAAGCTCTAATTACAAAATAAGGAAGCTGCTTTTGTTTTTTAACAAATACAGCGAACTCTGCACTTTTGGTGCCTTTTGTTCCCTTCAAAGAAGTGGGAAACGGTCGGTTAGTGCACCTATTTTGGCAAATAAACCCTACCCCCAAAAACCTATTTGGAGTGAGCTTTCGGTTCCTTTAAAGCCAGTAGCACATTTCCCCCCAAAATTATTAATGGTAAAAAGTCTTCGTTTTATCAGGGCAGCCCCAAATTTAAGAGAGAGAGAGGGGAAATGTTACATCTGTAACTGCTCATATTAGGCCTGACTTTAACGTAATAAGGTAAAGGGGCTGGTGCTGTGGTGTAGTGGGTAAAGCCAGCACCTGTGATGCCAACATCTGATATGGATACCAGTTCAAGTCTTGGTTGCTCCACTTCTGATCCAGCTTCCTGCTGATGCACCTGGGAAGGCAGTGGAGGCCCAAGTGTGTGGGCCCCTGCCACCAGCATGGGAGACCCAGAAGAAGTTCCTGTCTCCTGGCTTCAGACCAGCCCAGCTCACACCGTTGTGGTCATTTGGGGAGTAACTAGCAGATAGAAGATCGCTTGCTCTCTCTCTCTCTCTCTCTCTTTCTCTCTCTCTGTAACTCTGTCTTTCAAATAAATAAATGACTCTTTTTAAAAATATAAAGTAATAAGGTGGCTATATCTGTGTATGTGTGCATGTAATTGCATATGCTTGTGGCAGGAGATAGGGGTGCAGGTGTGTGTATAAGAAACGGAAACAGGAACAGTATTGTGGCACAGTAGGATAAAGCACTGCTTGCAACGCTGGCATCCTATACTGGGGTGCTAGTTCGGGTGCTAGTTTGGGTGCTAGTTTGAGTTCCAGCTGCTCAGTTTCCAATCCAGCTCCCGGTAAGGCACCTGGGAAAGCAGTGGACGATGGCCCAAGTACTTGGTCTCTTGCCACCCACATGGGAGATCCAGATGGGATTCTAGGCTTCTGGATTCAACCTGGTCCAGTCCTAGTCTGGCTCAGCCCCAGCTGTTGTGGCACTTTGAGGAATGAATCAGCCAATGGAAGTGCGTGCTCTCTCTCTACACACACACACACACACACACACACACATCTGTGATTCTGCCTTTCAAATAAAAAAATAACAATCTGTAAAACATTTTTTTAAAAACTGAGAAAGAATATTCTAGGTTTTCCAGTTTGTTAGTGGGATACTAACTTTATCTCTCATCAAAAAAGCAAACCCAAAGGCTACCCCTGCAACTCTATCAGTGTGTTTTCAGTTTCAGCCTTGATTAGAGGAAGAAATTCCCTACAACTCAGATGACGCTGTCAGCTGAAAGGCAGATGACCTGGGAGACAGAGCACAGGACCGTCACTCCCTGAATGACTCACTTAGCCTCGTTCCCACACCCCCACCTCGGGGGCTGCGGAAGAGCAGCCAGCAGCGGGGCTGCGCTTGCCGACTCGGGAGCCTTTCCCACTGGATGCTGAGGAAGAAATTTGCACATGGGTCAGTTTGCCTCTAAGCTGCAAGCTCTCCCCTGCTCCGACCAGCTTCCTCTTTTCCCTCCTCCCTCTAGTTCCTATTCCCTTCTCCCTCTAGTTTCTATTCCTTTCCTCTGCCTCTATAAAGATAAGTAATTATGTCTGGCTTCAAACAGGATGCTGCCCCTTTGGGACCTCCATGTGCAGTAAGGCTGGGAAGGGGCAGATGATTTACAGATCCATGGCTCCCCGGTAGACATCCTGGGATACGTCGCTGCTGGGACCCAAGGACTGAGGAGCCATAGGAAAATCTGTGCGTAAAGAGAAGCCAAAGCCTGCCCCTCTCCTACTGAGGAATCCAGCTGCTGCTTCCACCAATTGGCAGACAATTAATTCTCTTCCACAAGAGACAGAAACAGTCATGCTTTTGTGGCGTCCGGTATTTCCTACCTCATACTGTGTGTGATTTCTGGCTAACAGTCACAATGGGTTGATTTCCCTGGGTTTGCCCTGTTCTCCGAAGCTCAGGGGGGTCTGCATGTCAGGGTCTACTGAGGACCACTCAAGGACAACTCAGGACACAGGATTTCAGCCTGGGATGTTGCTTCTAATTCTCCATGCTGCTGCTTACCTCCTCATCCTGTAATTGCCACATCTACCTCCCCAATGTGCCAGAACTGCCAATGCGCCACATTTCAGAAATACCAGACTATACTAAGGTTCTGTAGCCATTTTTTCTTCAAAATTTGCATTTATCTCTCTGGTGAACTGAGATATTTTAGAGTAGATTTGTTGGGTTTGGTTTTTAATTGCCTAAATTCAATCTGTCTAACAATCATTTATGGAATCCTTGCTAAAGATAGGACAGTTGTAGAGGTTACTCAAAAGTTAACACATAATTCTTATTCTCAATGTATGAACAATTCAAGTTCAAAAAAAAAAAAAAACCCACAATACCGGGTAGAGTAAGAGAGAAGTTGTAGAACACACTAAAAAAATTATTCAGTTGCTCCTGTCCTGTTATACGTAGAGAACCAGAGATGGAATGATTCTGAGAAAAAATGTGAACACAAAGAAAGGACTCTATCAAACACTCCTTATAAAATATTGGTCTCCATTTGATCTCAAGAGAGGAGCTTTTGCTCCTGTGGCTTCACTGGAACCCTCTGATTAGTAGTAATCTGTTTTCAGGGAACCAGTGTGCAGACACTATTATTTTATTTTAGAAAATAACATTCAAATCCATAGACCTTCCCAGTCATCTGACATAACCCTCCAGAAGATGTGGAGTCCCTTCTTCTAGACAGAAATGTTACCCTCCTAGGGGAGGTGTTCTTTTCTCTAAACAGACTCAGATACGATTTATTGCTTCCTGATCCAACAGCCTATTTCTTCTTGAAACAACTCTGTCCAATTTTATTACATTAAAAGGAAATCTGCTTCCCTGCATCTGATGGAGATGAAATCCAAGCCCTTCTTCACAAAACCCCTCAGAGGTTCGGAAATGGGTACAAAATGACCCATGTCGTTGCGCACTTCACTCCTCCATGCCTTTCTCTTCTGACGTTAAACATGACCAATTCTCTCAAAGGGTGTTCCGACACCCTTGTTTTACTAAAATGTAAAAATGATCCATGACTACTATAGGAAACCCATAAAAGTATAAAGTTACAAATATGGAAATGGGGACTAGTTGGAGAGATGAGTGTGTGGAGATTCTTAAGGGTACAACGGCAGCATCTGAAGGACACTGGATGGCATTGACATTGAGTGTACTGATGATGGATACATAGAACAATAAGGAGCAGAGAGGCTTCAGCAGAGAACTGAACTTTTCCCTAGACCAGAGACAGGGCAGGTAGTAGAAGGGGCCTGGGTAAAGGAGTGTTCAAAGATGAAACTAAAGATCCCCTGGGGGCAGACACCAGGTCAGGAGGGCAATTATCTGCTAAACAAAGATCTTGTTCTGTCCTGGAAGTTATAGAGATACATGATATTAATGTGTTTAATGGAAGGAACACTAGGAAAAAATTTTGTTTCTGAAAGTTCACTCTGTTGACAGAGTAGAGAAAGAATTGAAAGGAGTAAGCAAGCAGAAGAAGAAATCAATTAGGACGTTATTAAAAAAGTGATGAAAAACAGAGTAGCTGTAGTGTGGGGATGGACAGAGAGGAATACAAAAAAATATTTAGGAGCTGCAATTATGATTATTGGAGTTCAATTAAAATTTATGGGTGAAAGTTCTGGCAACTGAACCATAGCATTTTGTTTTTTAAAGATTTATTTATTTATTTGAAAGTCAGAGTTACACAGAGAGAGGAGAGGCAGAGAGAGAGAGAAGTCTTCCATCCGCTGGTTCACTCCCCAGATAGCCACAATGGCTGGAGCTGCGCCGATCCGAAGCCAGGAGCCAGGAGCTTCTTCCGGGTCTCCCACGTGGGTACAGGGGCCCAAGGACTTGGGCCATCTTCCACTGCTTTCCCAGGCCATAGCAGAGAGCTGGATTGGAAGAGAAGCAGCTGGGACCAGAACCAGTGGCCATATGGGATGCCGGCGCTTCAGGCCAGGGCATTAACCTGCTGCACCACAGCACCGGCCCTGAGCCACAGCACTTTGAAGAACTAAAAAGATATAAATGTGCTAGAACACAGTTCATTCCACAGAAGTGGTAGGAAATGAGATCAGAGGTAGGTCTGGGCTAGGTGTAGACCCTTGAAAGAGGGTAGAGGAATTACAACTTCATACCTAGGACACTACGAAGGCTTTGAAGAACGGTCAGCAGAGGAACATCCTAGACCAGAGTTCCATTTCCAAAAGCCTGAGGTGTGAACAATGAATAGGAGGCAAGGGAGGTGATGGGAGGTAGAGAGAAGGCTAATTGCAATGATCCAGGTGAGACCGTATGGTACCCTGAATGACAGTGTTAGCACTGAAGGGTGGCAGACTAGAGCTATTTAGAATGAAACCTAACAGGACTTAGTCACCAATGTGATTATAACAGTGTAACACAATACCTAACATCTAGTAACATGTCTACTAAGTGCTGGCTTTGTGCTCAGCAGTTGGCAGGGCAGGGTCAGCAAAAGAAGACCTATAGGTAACTGAGAATTCTGCTTTGGTCAGCACAGAAGCTAAGGGCAGACTGAAAGGGAAGATGAGAGGAAGGAGTATCACTAAACTGTGGAATATGCATGTCTCAAGCTCAGGATGGGGACTGAGCTAGATATTTAGATTTGGGAATTGTATTAGTCTATGTTCTGTTACCATAGCAGAATACTTGAGATGTGGCTACTTGTAGACAAAGAGGTTTAGTTTGGTTCATGCTTCTGGAGGTCTGAGGTTGATGGGCTGCATCTGGTGAGGAGTCCTGGCGTGGCACAGGGCATCACATGGCGAGAGATGGGTATCCTCTGGTGTCTCTCCCTCTTCTTATATAAGCCACAGAATTCAATCACGGCGCCTCCACCCTGATGACCTAATCTAATCCTAATCATCTCCCAAGGGTCCCACCTCTGAACACCATAATCGGATTAAGTTTTCACCCTTTTACTACTTCACAATGGGGATTAAATTTCAACATATGAACCCATGGGCGATGCACTCAAATGATATCCAGGTCATAGAAGGAATGGATGAGGTTCCAGGGAGACTGAATAGCATGAGAAGGGATCAAAGTCCAAAGTAAAACACTACAGAACAGAGTTCAGTGACTCTTCTTATTGAGCCACGTTAGGGACGTGAGCCTGTAGCTGACAACCACTGTTTCTCAGTACCCAACATTCTAAAGACAGGTATCAGTAATTGTAACAAACATTCTCTCCAGGGATTACTTACAATTTCAGACTTGTCCCTACAACAATCACCCCTGAAATGGATTTGCTATGAGTTAATAAGGCTTAACTTTTAGAGTCTCTCACTTGCACAAGCCTCTCTTGATAGTCTTGGTGAATAAGGTCACATTTTTATAAAGCTTGCAAAACCAAAATACTTTAAATTCAACCATCTTTGCCATACTTTCCTAGAACTATTTTGTAGAACTCTAAGATTTTTTGAAATTTTCTAAGGATATATGGAGTTTGAGATTCTTCTAGTTTAGGTTTAGTGGGATCCAGTAATATGGTTCATCGTCATTTCCTTGTACAGCTAAATTATTGCTAGTTGCTCTGGTGTAAGAAGGGCTTCAAAGGGGTTCCTGCTACTCACAATAGCAATTCTCTCAGAATGTGACAAGAGAATTTATGGACAGAGGACATATAACAACATGAGCATTGCAGGTGACACTAAAAATACATAGATGCAAAGAAATAGGGTAAAATGTTTGAAGTCAGAAGCTTTGGGAAACTCCTGCAAATTTTACAAATCTCACATATATGAAATAATTTGACTGCGGTTTCCACAAATTTGACAAAAGTCTCTGAACTTGTCCCAGTATCAGGCAGAGATCTACACTCTGGAGAGACACTTGCTTTAATGTGTATCTCCAACAGCCTTTTGCAGACCTGGTGTGCACCCCCAAGATTGCACAGGGCCTGCTGACTGTGAGACCACGCTTGATTAACTGAGGGTCTGCCTCTATCATTCCTCCTACAATCTTGATCAGACAGCAAGGAATCACAGAACTATTCTGGGACTCAGTGCCAGACTGACAAAACCCAGAAGTGAGCATATCTTAAGAAGTTCCTGTCCACAGGACAGTCCCTGCAGACAGAGCCTTGTGGAGCCACCTCAGTGCATAGCAGACTTCTGTGGTCCCATTGAGCAGTCTTACACTTCAGTCAATATCATCACTGGCTGATAGGGACAGCACTGGGCAGTGAGCCTACCTCAGCAGCAGACCAATCACAGCAGGGTGAGCTTTGGTCCAATACCCAGACTGCACTGGTCTTGGTAGACAGAGGGTTCCAGATGTGATTAGCACTGTGGCATTAATGGGCATAGGATAAAGAGTCTGAGCTCACTAGATTACAAGAAAGAGGCTTGGAGGGATAGACTACCCCTTTCTAGGCATTTCTCCAGTTTATACTGAGGAACATGTCACCTGCAGACTTGGGACAAATCTGAATTTGGGGAGTACTATAAGACTGAATCAGTGAAAACATACCAACAACGGACCTGAGCAAACTGTCACTTATGATGCTATCAAGTGCTAAAATAACAGCAGTACCCATAGGCACAGAAAAAATAAACAATTAGAATTTCTAGAAAGATAGCCACAAACAAAGCCAGGTTACTATACTAATTATTTATTTATTTATTTATTTGACAGGCAGAGTTAGACAGTGAGAGAGAGAGAGACAGAGAGAAAGGTCTTCCTTTTTCCATTGGTTCACCCCCAAAGTGGCTGCTACGGCCAGTGCGTTGCAGCCGGCACGCTGCGCCAATCCGAAACCAGGAGCAAGGTGCTTCCTCCTGGTCTCCCATGCGGGTGCAGGGCCCAAGGCCTTGGGCCATCCTCCACTGCCCTCCCGGGCCACAGCAGAGAGCTGGACTGGAAGAGGAGCAATACTAATCTTTCAATTCATAGATGATCTTGTATACCAGTAAGCATCAAGAATTTCCTAGGGGCAGTGCTGTGGTATAATGCGCTAAACCTCTCTCTGCAGTAATGGCATCTCATATGGACACCAGTTTATATCTTGACTACTCCTTTTCTGATCCAGCTCTTTGCTATGGTCTGGGAAAGCAGTGGAAAACGGCCCAAGTGCTTGGACCCCCGCACCCTCATGGGAGACCTGGAAGAATCTCTTGGCTCCTGGCTTCAGATTGGCTCTGCTCTGGCTATTGCAGCCATTTGAGGAGAGAACCAGCAGATGGAAGACTTTTCTCTCTCTCTTTCCCTCTCTCTGTAGCTCTACTTCTCAAATAAATAAATAAACTTTAAAAAAAAAGGAACTTCCAGGGAATCACAACTTCACCTAAAGACCAAAATAAGTGCCATAAACCAACTATGTATGTATTGAAATTTTCAAATCCTCAGATGAAGATTCCAAAATAGCTGTTTTAAGGAACAAGTGAAATTCAAGAGAACACAGAGAAATGATTCAATATTCCAACACGGAGATTCAATTGAAAGATGGAAATAGTTAAAAAAATCAAGCAGAAATCCTCCAACTTAAAATTACACTAAATGGAATTAATAGCATGATAGAAGGCATCAATAACAGAATAAACAAATGAAATAGAAGAATCAGTGAGTTCAGAGATATACACTTAGAGGAGAAAAAAAGAATCAAGCAAAATGAAGAAAGGTTAAGAAAAACATAAGATTGAATGATATTTTAAGAGGTTTATTTATTTGAAACTCAGAGTTACACAGAGAGAGACATAGTTCTTCCATCTGCTGGTTCACTCCCCAATTGGCTGCAATGGACGGAGCTGTGCCAATCTGAAGCCAGGGTCCAGGAGCTTCCTTGGGGTCTCTCACATGCGTGCAGGGGCCCTAGGACTTGGGCCATCTTCTACAGTTTTCCCAGGCCATAGCAGAGGGCTAGATTGGAAGTGGAACAGCTAGGACTCAAACCAGTGCCCATATGGAATGCCAGCGCTGCAGGCAGCAGCTTTACCTGCTATGCCACAGTGCAGATCCCTAAGACTGATGAAGAAATAAAATACCTAAACATACCAGCAGTGAGAAGTGAGATTGAATCAGTATTAAGAAAAAAAAATCACCTATCAAAGTCAGGGACCAGATGGCTTCACTGCTGAAATCCACCAAACTTTTAAAGAAGAAATAATGCCAACCCTTTTTAAATTATTTCAAAAATAGAAGAGGATGAAATTCTTCCTAATTTATTCTATGAGGCCAGCATTACCTTGATACCAAAACCAGACACAGACACAACAAAAAATGAAGGATATAAGCCAATATCCTTGATGAATATGAATACAAAACTCCTCAACAAAATACCAGCAAACTGAAACCAATGGAACATTCACAATGTTGAAGTTGGATTCATCTCAGGAACGCAAGTATGGTTCAACTCTATGCAAATCAATAAACATGATATACCACAACAACAGAATGAAGTACAAAAATCATGGCTATCTGAATAGATGCATACGAGGCATTTGATAAAATTCAATATCCATTGATAAAAAAAAACTCTGAAAAAAATTAGCTACAGAAGGAGCATACCTCAACATAATAAAGTCCTTGTATAACGAGCTACTAGCTAACATCATATTGAAAAACTAAAGACTTTCTCTATAATATCTGGAACAAAAAAAGGATGCCTACTTTCAACACTTTTATTTAGTGTAACACTGGAGAGCAATAAGGAAAGAGAAAGAAATAAAAGGCATCCAACTTGGAATGGAGGAAGTCACTTTGTCTCTGTTTTCAGATGAGATGATCTTTTTTTAAACTTTTATTTAATAAATATAAATTTCCAAAGTACAGCTTTTGGATTACAGTGACTTCCCCCTCCCCATAACTTCCATCCCACCCACAACCCTCCCATCTCCCGCTCCCTCTCCCATTCCATTCACATCAAGATTCATTTTCAATTATCTTTATATACAGAAGATCAATTTAGCATATATTAAGTAAATATTTCATCAGTTTGCACCCACACAGAACATAAAGTGTAAAATACTGTTTGAGTACTAGTTATAGCATTACCTCATATTGGACAACACATTAAGGAAAGAGATCCTACATGAGGAGTAAGTGCACAGAAACTCCTGTTGTTGACTTAACAAATTGCCACTCTTGTTTATGGTGTCAGTAATCTCCCTAGGCTCTAGTCATGAGTTGCCAAGGCTATGGAAGCCTTTTGAGTTCACCAACTCCGATCTTATTTGGACAAGGTCATAGTCAAAGTGGAAGTTCTCTCCTCCCTTTAGAGAAAGGTACCTCCTTCTTTGATGGCCCATTCTTTCCACTGGGATCTCACTCACAGAGATCTTTCTTTTAGGGTGTGTGTGTTTTGTGTGTGTGTGTTGTGGGGAGCAACTCGGACTATACTGTTACTGGAATTAAGACTTATTCTATACATCTGCTCTCCCACAATATGGTGCTGGGAGAGGAGCAAACAGCTTCTACACAGCTGCCTCTCACCAACTTGACAAGCTGCAGGACCTGCTCCTGATTGGAGGAGAGCAGCGTACTCAGCGTGTGGGCAGCCGAGTTGGGATTGGTGGAAGAGGACTATAAAGGAGGAGAGAGACAACATGCACCGGGAACATCTATCTGAAGGAACACCTGTGCAGCCCCCGAGAGAGCCGGCCGGCGGTGTGCCGCTCCCCCGCGGAAGTGGGGAAAGTGGCTAGGGGGAACCACCCTTCCACGGAGGTGGAAGGGACGGTAGCCAACCCGGGAAGAACCAGCAGCAAACCCGGGGAGGGCCGAGCAGACAAAAGAACAGCGCAGGGTCCTGTGTCGCTCCTCCACGAAGAGGGGGAGCGACATAATGGTGCCGTGACTCGGATCGGAAACCTAGGAGGGATAGGAAACTTAGGAGGGAAGAAACGGGAAGAAGTGGGAAAATACCGGAGAGAGAGACTAGCAAAGAGCCTAGGGGAAAGCCGGACGAAAAAATGTGCCGGAAGAAGCTATCAAAAGCCTAGGCATAGACTCAGATACAGACTACGGGGGGAAGCTGGGAGAAATCTCTAAGGTCGAAAGCGAAAGTGAAAGCTAGAACAAACAGACTTGGATACGGACTGTGGGGAGAAGCCAGAAGTGAGAGGGGAATATTGTTGGAAGAAAACTTAGGGAAACATACCGGGTAGAGAAAAATGTTAGGGAAATTGAAGCTGCGGGGGCAGGCCGAGGCGGAAACGTAAGCCAGCTTGGAATTCTTTAAGTCAACCCGGGGAGCAAAAGGCGAAAAGTTAAACCAGAGGTGGAAACGTGGGCCAGGTTGGAATCCGTCAGATTAGCCCGGGGAGCAAAAGACAGGAAGCCAAACCATAAGGCGGAGACGCGTAAGCTAGGTTGAATTTGCCAGGTTAGCCCGGGGAACTTAGATTGAATACCGGTGGTGGCGGAAACGTAAGCTACGCTGTGTGACTCGCAGAAGCCGCCGCGTGCAGAGAGAGCACGGGGCGTGAATAGATAGGGAACGTGGGGCTAGTGCGAGGCCATGGTGTGGGCGCGAAGGGGTGCGGAGACCACGGAGTGCGCGCGCGAAGCCGGGAAGCCGCGCAGATGAGAGAAGCGTGGGCTGAAGCGGCTCAGAGCCGGGAAGCCGCCGAGAAGCAGCCTCGGGGCGGGCGCCGGGAAGCCACAGGGATAAGAGAAACAGAAGTTTAGAAGTAAAATGAGAGAAATAGGAATGCTGGTAGATAGAAGTAAAATAGGAGAGATAGGAATGCCCGGAGATAGAGAAATAGAGAAAAATAAGGCCTCCCCTCAACATGGCAATGAGAGAGCTTGGATTCGGTCTGCCTGATTAGGGAGGTGGTGAGCACCTGTGGGCGGCTAGCAGCTTATGCGCCGCAGGTCACCGAAGACAGGCACGAATTAACATCAATAAGTCTCCCCACAATACCGCAATGAGAAGGCTTGGATTTGGTCTGCCTGATTAGGCGATAAGCACCAGCAGGCAGCTCGACCAGAGTATGAGCTACAGGTCACCGAAGATAGGCACGAACCAACACCAATAAGTCTCCCCACAAGACGGCAATGAGAGGGCTTGGATTCGGTTTGCCTGATAGGGCTTGTAAGCACCTGCAGGCAGTTCTAGCAGAGCAGAGCATGCGCTGCAGGGCACCGAACTCAGGCACGCATCAGCGCCTAAAAACCTCCTCACAACATGGCGAAGAGAGGACCCGGATTCGGTTTGCCTGATTGGTAGGGCTTGTAAGCACCTGTGGGCAACTCTAGCGAGCAGAGTGTGTGCCGCGGGGCACCGAAGATAGGCGCGTATCAATGCCAAAAATAAAAAGAAAGGGGGATCTGTGGGGAGCAACTCGGACTATACTGTTACTGGAATTAAGACTTATTCTATACATCTGCTCTCCCACAATATGGTGCTGGGAGAGGAGCAAACAGCTTCTACACAGCTGCCTCTCACCAACTTGACAAGCTGCAGGACCTGCTCCTGATTGGAGGAGAGCAGCGTACTCAGCGTGTGGGCAGCCGAGTTGGGATTGGTGGAAGAGGACTATAAAGGAGGAGAGAGACAACATGCACCGGGAACATCTATCTGAAGGAACACCTGTGCAGCCCCCGAGAGAGCCGGCCGGCGGTGTGCCGCTCCCCCGCGGAAGTGGGGAAAGTGGCTAGGGGGAACCGCCCTTCCACGGAGGTGGAAGGGACGGTAGCCAACCCGGGAAGAACCAGCAGCAAACCCAGGGAGGGCCGAGCAGACAAAAGAACAGCGCAGGGTCCTGTGTTGCTCCTCCACGAAGAGGGGGAGCGACATGTGTGGGTTTTTTTGTTTGTTTGTTTGTTTGTTTGTTTTGCCAGAGTGTCATGGCTTTCCATGCCTAAAATACTCTCATGGGCTCTTCAGCCATATCCAAATGCCTTAAGGGCTGATTCTGAGGTCAGAGTGCTATTTAGGACATCTGCCATTCTATGAGTCTGCTCTGTATCCTACTTCCCATGTTGGATTGTTCTCTCCCTTTTTAATTCTATCAGTTAGTATTAGCAGACACTAGTCTTGTTTATGTGATCCCTTTGACTCTTAGACCTATCAGTGTGATCAATTGTGAACTGAAATTGATCACTTGGACTAGTGAGATGGCATTGGTACACGCCACCTTGATGGGATTGAATTGGAACCCCCTGGCACATTTCTAACTCTACCATTTGGGGCAAGTCAGCTTGAGCATGTCCCAAATTGTACATCTGCTCCCTCTCTTATTACCACTCCTATATTTAACAGAGACCACTTTTTGGTTAAATTTAAACACCCAAGAATAATTGTGTGTTAATTACAGAGTTCAACTAATAGTATTAAGTAGAACAAAAAAATACTAAAAGGGATAAAGTATTAAGTTATGCAACAACAGTCAGGACAAGGGCTGATCAAGTCACTGTTTCTCATAGTGTCCATTTCACTTCAACATGTTTCCTTTTTGGTACTCGGTTAGTTGTCACCGATCAGATGAGATGATCTTACATATGGAAAACCTCGAAGACACTACCAAAAAAAGCTGTTAGAACCAGTAAGCAAATTATTCAAAGTTGCAGGGCACAAAATCAAAGTACAAAAACCAGTAGCATTATTGTATACTAAGAATGAATCATCTGAAAGAAATCAAGAAAGCAATCCCATTTCCAATAGCTATAAAGAAGTAAAGTACCTGGGGATAAGTGTAACCAGAAATGAAAGATCTGTATAATGAAAACTATAAATCAAAGAGGACACAATGAAATGGACAGACATCCCATGCTCATGGATTGGAAGAATCAATATGACTAACACACATATACTACACAAAACAATTTACAGAACATTGCAATCCCTATCGAAATGACAATTTTCAAAGAACTAGAAAAAATACTACCAAGTTTTTATGGAACCACAAAAGATCCCAAATAGCCAAAACAATCATGAACACAAAAAAAGCAGAAGGAATTATACTATGTGGTTTTAAAATATATCAGAGGGGCTGATATTGTAGTGTAGCGGGTTAAGGCGTCACCAGCAACACCAGCATCCCACATGTATACCTCATGCCCCGGTTGCTCCACTTCTGATTCAGATCACTGCTAATGGCCTAGGAGTACAGCAGAAGATGGCCCAAGTGCTTGGGACCCTGCACCCATGTGGGAGACCCAGATGAAACTCCTGGCTTTTGCCTGGCCCAGTCCTGGCCATTGTGGCCATTTGGAGAGTGAACAAGCAGATGGAAGATCTTTCCCATGTCTCTCTTTCTCTCTGTAGCTCTATCTTTAAGTATATATATGCATATATAAGTGTATATACATATATTTAAAGAGCTTGTTTTTTATATATACATATATAAAACAAATTTTGTTATATATAGTGTATATCTAACAAAGTCATAGTAATTAAAACAGCATTGTATTGACATAAAAACAGATCCATAGACCAAAGGAACATAATAAAGATCCTAGAAGTAAACTCATGTATCAACGGGCAACTGGCCTTTTTCGAAGCCGCTAAGAATATATACTGGAAAAAAAGATTGTCTTATTAATAAATGGAATGCCAGCATTGCAGCCTATGTCTTTACCTGCTATACCAAAACACCAGCACCTTTTTAATATATATATATATATTTTTTTGACAGGCAGAGTGGACAGTTAGAAAGACAGACAGACAGAAAGGTCTTCCTTTGCTTTTGGTTCACCGCGCTGATCTGAAGGCAGGAGCCAGGTGCTTATCCTGGTCTTCCATGTGGGTGCAGGGCCCAAGGACTTGGGCCATCCTCCACTGCACTCCTGGGCCACAGCAGAGAGCTGGCCTGGAAGAGGGGCAACCGGGACAGAATCCAGCGCCCCAACCGGGACTAGAACCCGGGGTGCCGGTGCTGCAGGTGGAGGATTAGCCTATTGAGCCGTGGCGCCGGCCCCTTTTAATATATTTTAATCAAATCAATTTTGAACATTTTTTTCTTTAGTTGCTTTTAAAATCTCTTTATCTTTTGTGTTCTATAGGATCCTTATAATGTTTTTCAGTACATTTTTTGTATTTTCTAAATCTGAGTGTTGATGGCTTTCGTCAATTCCAGAAGATTCTGTCATAACATCAGAAGTGGAACTTCCACTGTGCGCTATTTTCTTAAGCAGTGTGGGGGTCACCTTTGGTCTACAATTATAGAACATTTTCAGGTATGCAGTCACATAACTCAAATTCCGTTTCTCATAGGCTCTCAATTATTGTGACCCTTCTAAAATTAGAGATTCCTCTTACAAACCAGCAATACTCTGCCTCTAATTTGAACTGACAGAATATTGTCCTGTATTGTATAAAGTTCAGTATCAGCTGAGTTCACACTCCTTTGTAACCGCACTCTCCCCCACACCTCTGCTGCTCTATTAGTACAACAGTACCTCTTCTTCCTAAGCAAATTGAGACAGAGATGGCTGCTCAGCCCAAAGGGGGTTGTTTTTCTTAGAATTTCAGAATGAGGACATATGAGACTCGGTTTATGAAGAAAAGAAGAGAAAGAAACGAAAACAAATGTATGCAAGGTCTTTTGAGGGAGAGGCCAAGAAACTCCAACTAGTCACATCCCTACAACACACTGTCTTCCTCAAAGGACCAGATTCTACAGATTCCATCCCCTCAAACCAACCAAATTTCTCAAGATAGGTGATATTGGGGTTTTATTAAATAAGGAACTTCAGAAACCCCTCAGCATTTCAATTCTGCAGTCACTAGTTCTGAAACTTTGAGTCTGACAGTGGGCGAGAAATAAAGTAAATTTTTACTTCTTTTCGGAATAGTTTGCTTTGTTTTTTATGGCACAGAACTCTGTTTATTACCAATTAAAATTCTAAATCCATCTTGTTTTTGAAGGAATTTCTCACCACATGTTGTTAACAAACAGGCTATCTCAGCAGCTGATATATTTTTGTCAATTCTGCTCCTTACCGGGCGTTGCAGCAGAGAAAGGCTGAATGGGAGAATGCATTCTTGACATCTATTTGCCAAATCATTGATAATCACTTTTAGAAAACAAAGCTATTGACAAGGCTCTGTGATAGTCTGAACTCTGATTTTTCCACTTCCATAATTAAGCTTTTCCTGAAATAAATTTCTCTCTAGTGTGAAGCTTCTGCTTTCATAGATCTCAAGAACGCTGCTCCAAACCCATACATGATCCCATAATATTTTTAAAATCTCTCTTAGTTCATTTGCTGGTGAAATGAAAGCTGGCTCCATCTCCCAGCACAAATGTCCCTGGTAAGTCTCAGATACAGCCTGGGAACTAGCTGTCAATGTACAATTCATGGGCATAAAACACTAGAAAATTTCACTCAGAGAAATCCCTGGGAATACAACAATTGCACATGCTTCTTTTTCTGCCTTGGGCAATGAGTGATCCCATGTCTGCAAAGGCCCATTCCTGGTTTCCAGGTTGATATCCTCATTGACCATAGGAATGGTCACACTTCCTATTCTTCCATCTCACTTAAGCAAAAATAAACACACTTCCTTCATGGGCAAGAGTTTCGGTAGGAACATGTAAAGCAATTCAAGGTAGCCCATGATCAGAAAGGTCAAATTGTGAGCCCTGGAAGGAGGAGGACAAGCATTACTCTGAGAGACTGAGGGGTGTCTGCATCCGCCTCTAGCTCTCCATGGTGTTTCTCAACTCAGGGGCTGGAGTGCTGTGTGCTGCTGTCAAATCCTCATCATTCCAGTAACAAGGGGAAAGGCCAAATCCCGCACTCATTTTGCTTTAGCACTGGAGTCAGAGACATTTAATCAATTCACATATAAGCAGAACTTACAATAAATTCATATCAGCTCAACAAAAGATCAGTGCTACACAGCAGGACCACAACGGGGAATAAGCAAAGGATGAAGTAAAGACTCATATACAGGTATTGATACCTTCAAACAATTCTCTTAACTAAAAAAGATTAGAGTGAGCACATGCAGGAATTCTTCTTGCACACGCCTGAACCCATCACCCCTCACACTCAATTCCATCATTTTCATAATTATACACAAAAGAAAAGTAATTTAACAGCTTTGCTAGCTTTGTTTTCCTACGGAAAAAAAGTTCAGAGTTTAATTCATCATATTTTAACTGAATAATAAATAATTTTAAAATAATCCCAATATGCAACATAATTTCTATAAATTATTTTTCTGTCCCAAGTATGGATCATTAAGGAGGAAAAAGGAGATAAAGAAGTAGGGAAGAAGAAATACGAGAAAGGTAGTCAATAAAAACTAAGGGGGCTGACATTGAGTATAGAGGTTAAGACTGCATAGAATCTCCACATTCAATACTACAGTGCTTGGGCTCAAGTTCTTTTTTTTTTTTTTTTTTTTTTTTTTTTTTAATTTTTTTGACAGGCAGAGTGGACAGTGAGAGAGAGAGAGACAGAGAGAAAGGTCTTCCTTTTGCCGTTGGTTCACCCTCCAATGGCCGCCGCAGGAGCCAGGTACTTCTCCTGGTCTCCCATGGGGTGCAGGGCCCAAGGACCTGGGCCATCCTCCACTGCCCTCCCGGGGTGTAGCATAGAGCTGGCCTGGAAGAGGGGCAACCAGGACAGAATCCGGCGCCCCGACCGGGACCAGAACCCAGTGTGCTGGCACCGCAAGGCGGAGGATTAGCCTAGTGAGCCGTTGCGCCGGCCAAAGGGCTCAAGTTCTAAGTCCACTCCCAACTCCAGCTTCCCACCAGAGCTCACCCTGGGAGGCAGCAAGTATGTCTCAATGAGCTTGCTCAGCTGTTGCAGGCATTTGGGGAGTAAGCCAGTGGATGGGATCTCTCTTTCTCTGTCTTTCAAATAAAATAAATTTTTCAAAAGAGGAATAAAGAGAATGATAGAAAGACAATGAGGGAAGTAAAAAGTAGTAAGAAGGAAGTCAAATATAAATAATAAATAATAAATATTAAATAAAAATAAATAAACAGAATAATAACAGTTTTTTTTAAAAAAACTGAGGTTACTGTAAAATGCCTCTTTCCTGTTCTTTCCTTCTTTATTGAATTTATGATGACTTTTTAACTTAATCTTGATAATAGTGAGCATACAAACATTTGAATTTTTAAATTCAACTTATTTTAACTTATTCAACAAATTTTAACTTATTTAAAAAGACATATTTATTTGAAAGGCAGGGTGACAGAGAGAGAGAGCAAAGATAGAGAAAGAGAGAGATCTAAGCCAGTGCCGCAGCTCAATAGGCTAATCCTCTGCCTGCAGCACCAGCACACCAGGTTCTAGACCAGATGGGGCGCCGGATTCTGTCCCGGTTGCCCCTCTTCCAGGCCAGCTCTCTGCTGTGGCCCGGGAGTGCAGTGGAGGATGGCCCAAGTCCTTGGGCCCTGCACCCCATGGAAGACCAGGAGAAGCACCTGGCTCCTGGCTTCAGATCAGCACAGTGTGCCGGCCATAGCACGCCAGCCACCCGGCCATTGGAGGATGAAAAAAAAAAAAGAGAGAGAGAGAGAGAGAGAGAGAGAGAGATCTTCCCCAAACTACCACAATAGAAAGGTATGGGCCAGGTCAAAGCTGGAAGGCAGGAACTCCCTTGTCCGTTATCCTACTTTTTTTTTTTTTTTTTTAATTTATTTGACAGGCAGAGTTAGACAGTGAGAGAGAGAGACAGAGAGAAAGGTCTTCCTTTTCTGTTGGTTCACCCCCCAAATGGCCACTACTGCCGGCACGCTGCAGCGATCCAAAGCCAGGAGCCAGGTGCTTCTTCCTGGTCTCCCATACGGGTGCAGGGGCCCAAGCACCTGGGCCATCCCCCACTGCCTGCCCAGGCCACAGCAGAGAGCTAGACTGGAAGAGGAGCAACCGGGACCAGAACTGGCACCTATATGGGATGCCAGTGCCGCAGGCAGAGGATTAACCAAGTGAGCCACGGCGACTGGCCCTCTCCTACTCTTTTGAAAATCATCATGATATAATAGTATATAGTTCGGCTGAAATATACAAGGAGGGGCCGGTGCTGTGGCACAGCAGGTTAAAGCCCTGGCCTGCAGTGCCAGCATCCCATATGGGCCCTGGTTCGAGTCCTGGCTGCTAAACTTTCAATCCAGCTTCCTGCTAATGCGCCTAGGAAAGCAGCGGAGGATGGCCCAAGTGCTTGGCCCCCACACCTGTGTGGGAGACCCAGAAGAAACTCCTGGCTTTAGATCGGCTCAGTTCCAGCTGTTATGGCCATTTGGGGAATGAACCATAGGATGGAAGACTTTCTCTCTTTCTCTCTCTATGTAACTCTGTCTTTCAAATAAATAAAATAAATCTTAAAAACAAATAAATTAAATGAAATATACATGGAGATAGAGAAAAGCTTGTTCTTGTTTCCATTTTATGCTTTCAAAATTTTATGCTTGTATCTTTCTCATCAGAAAATGGATTCTGAGTTTGTATTTATGGGTATGTCAATTGTATCTCTGGACCAAAGGAGGCAATAAAAGAGAACTGCTTGTCCATGAGTGTTACTTAAAATGTTATGAAGCTCTTCCTTTCAGAGACAGAGAGGGCACAGAAAGGGTGCATGTTCAGCCGACACCTCCAATTATTTACTATCAAATGAGTCTGTCAGAAGTTCAATAAAGGGAACAGATGCAGGGAAAAACTTGCTGGATGCTATAATCATTACTTCCCATACTATCTAAAGTACTGACTAGTGCAACATGGCAGAAAAGGAAGATCGCAATCATCAAATAAAATCCACGCAAAAGTCTCATTCCCCAATAAGAACATGCTGAGCGATTGTTCCACATGGCTCACCTATTTAAATTTTTATCTCTAACAGGTCAAATTTTTCTGTTCTTTTATTTGTATCAACCAACTATGAAATTTTTTACATTGCTCTATAAAAACTCTGCACTGATGTATATGTGGTAACCATCATCACAATTTTTATCACTCCAAAAGGAAATCCTATACTCATTAGCGGTCACCTCCTTCCCTTCTATCCCTTGCCCTAGACAACTACTAATCTACTCTTTATCTGTATAGATTTGCCAGTTATGGACATTTCATATACATGGAATCACTCAATATGTCATCTTTTGTGTACTTATAATCTTTTAAAGACAGAAACCTAGAGTAAGACTTATTCACTCAAGAGGAAATTAGTGAGAAGGAATCGTGATATAATAAAAATAATAATTAGCTTGGAGTCAGACAGACCTGAATTAAAATTCCAATTCAGCTATTTACTAGTTGTGTAACTTTGGGCAAGGCACTTTAATCTATCTGAGCCTTGGCTTGCTCATCTATAAAATGGAGGTAACAAAGCTACTCTTGAAAGATAATTGTGAAATTTAGAAAGATGGTATCTAAAGTTCCCAGAAAAGGGATAGCTCAGTAAAGAGAACTTATTATTTGCATTTATCTCTGTATGTCAAATGGTATATGACACAAGAGATAGTATACTTGCTGGTTAATTAATTAATGGATGAGTGTTAAAGAATTCAAATGCCTTTCCATCGGAATGTCAATAGACTTCCAACAACTTAGAGGAAGGAGTCAAAGTTCCCAAGGCAATGACAGTCCTAAAAGACCTAAACTAGCTTCCATTTGTTTCCAGACACTTTTCTCCCTCAGAATAATATAAACCTCAACACAGGGGATAGCAGAGTTAGTTGATTTGAAAACCAGAGGGAACACAGTTGGATTATGGCCCTCATACTGGTACTCAGAATATATTTAGAAAAATCTGCTTATCCGTTTCAACTTCCAGTTTTCATTTGCATAGATGTTTATCTAATAAGCATTTCTACTTTTCCCATTACAGGACAAAGAAGCTTGAATCACACTTGAACCATATATGAATTCTCCCTTAGATGAGCAATACCATGTGATTCTTGAGGAGAAAAAACTACAGAAAGGAAAAGAGATGTTTTTCCAAAGAAAGTTCCACTGCCATAAAACAATTACATTCTATCTAGCAATGTCCAAATAAATTAGAAACCTTCACCATAACAATAGGGCTCTCTCATAGAAAACAAAGGTATTAGCATCCCAATACAATTGCACAAAATAAAGGTAATAAGGAATAAGAAGGGTGGGAGTGTGGGCAGGAGGGAGGGAGAGGTGGGAGAATCACTATGTTCCTAAATTTGTATATAAGAAATGCATGAAGTTTGTATTAAAAAAAAAAAAACCTTTAAAAAAGTCATACGTTTAGCTGAATCATGTAGTTGAATGGAGAATGTAATGATTGAATCAACAGCTTGAAGGAAATTGAATAGTATGCCTTAAAATAAAAGGAGTACATAAATAATTCAATCTCTATGGAACAGAAACATGGCAAGATTTTTAAGTAAGAAGGGATCTATCTAATTCCCAAAAGATTGTAGTGTAAATCTCATACGTTTTCTATGGAACTTAATTTTTTTAGAAAACCATAATCCTGTAAACCATGGGAGCAATTGAGGAAATCATTTTTTCACTGGAATAGATTATTTGGAAATTGACTATTACAGCATTTATTTTTACCAAAAGAGAGAAAAAAATAGAAATGATCTTGGAAACTTTATCCATTTCAACATTTTTTATAAAGAGCCAAATTACCTTCTAGCTAGAAGCATCTGTGTGAAATTCACATTGAAAAATATAAATCTGATGTCCTGGAAATGCTTAAACTGATCAATTCCAGCCCTTCCAAGCAAGCTGAGGAAATTTTCAAACATAACCATGAGGAGGCTCCATTATCGTCACAGAAGTACGCTGCATGCTTGCATTTCCAACTGCTCTAATTCCTTACTTTTATCCTTTTCCAAATAACTTATCCCTTGAGAAAATGTTTACCTTCTGATCTAAGGAAACAGGGCCAATAAGTTTTCCCATCCACTTATCTCTTTAAAAATAAGGCAAAACTGATAATAATAATAATAATAATAATAATATAGATTTCTAAGAGATCTGATTCCTTATATAGTCTGGTCACTTATGTTTGTAGACAACTCATTCTTTTTTTTTTTTTTTTTTGACAGGCAGAGTTAGACAGTGAGAGAGAGAGAGACAGAGAGAAAGGTCTTCTTTCCATTGGTTCACCCCCCAAGTGGCTGCTATGGCTGGCGCGCCCATCCGAAGCCAGGAGCCAGGTGCTTCCTCCTGGTCTCCCATGAGGGTGCAGGGCCCAAGCACCTGGGCCATCCTCCACTGCACTCCTGGGCCATAGCAGACAGCTGGACTGGAACAGGAGCAACTGGGACAGAATCCGGCGCCCTAACCCGGACTAGAACCCAGGGTGCTGGCGCCGCAGGCAGAGGATTAGCCTAGTGAGCCACAGCGCCAGCCTAGACAAGTCATTCTTAAACCTCATGCTACCACCTCATCTTCCTCTTGTGGAAACAGATACCCTCTTAGAAGACAGAAAAACTTATGACCTTGCTCTGAACAATGATATGACCCAGCTATCCCAATTCTGGATTTACAGTCAAAGGAAATACAATCAGCATATGAAAGAGATACCATGCTCCCCTGTTTACTGCAGCACCATTCACAGTAGCCAAATATGGAATCAAGCTACATATCCACTGATTTATATATATAATGGAATATTATTAAACCATAAAAAGAATAACATTCTGTAATTTTCAGCAGAATAGATGAATCTGGAGGACAATATGCTAAGTGAAGTTAGCCAGATACAGAGAGACAAATACTGCATGTTCTCCATTGTAAGTGGGAGCTAAAAAATGTTGACCTCAAGAAACAGAGTAAGAGTAGTTATTAAAGGCTAAGAAGAAGAAGGGGGAATTGGAGTTAGAGGGAGTTTGGATAACAAACACCAAAATACAGTTACATATGATAAATTCTAGTGTTCCATAATACAGTGGCATGATCACAGTTTATAACAACTTATTATATATTTTTTGAAGACCCAGAACAGAAGCCTTTGAAGGTTCAACCATAAAGAAATGATATGATAATAGAAATACCAATTACTCTAATCTAATCATTACACCTGTTATACACATATTGAATTATCATACTGGATCTTATAAATATATAAGTATTATGTGTCAATTAAAAAGAAAAAAATTGAAAATACTAAATAATTACAAGTGGGAACAGTTTCTAAAGCATTCTAAAGATACTTGGCTACACAGTCCCAAAGGGACAAATACCATATGTTCTCCCTGATCGGTGACAACTGACTGAACACCAAAAAGGAAACCTCCTGAAGTGAAATGGACACTATGAGAAATGGTGACTTGATCAGCATAGCCCTGACTGTTAATGAACAACTTAATACATTATCCCTCTTAGTAGTTTTTTTTTTGTCTGTTCTACTTAATATGACTGGTTTAATTCTGTAATTATCACACAGTTATTCTTAAGTGTTGAAAATTAACTGAAATGTGATCCCTGTTAAACATAAGAGTGGGAATAAGAGAGGGAAGAGATGTATAATTTGGGACATGCTCAAACTGACTTGCCCCAATTGGTAGAGTTAGAAACATACCAGGGGATTCCAATCCAATCCCATCAAGGTGGCATGTACCAATGCCATCTCACTATTCCAAGTGATCAATTTCAGTTCACAATTGATCATAATGAAAGGACTAAGAGTCAAAGGGAGCACATAAACAAGTCTAGTACCTGCTAACACTAACCGATAGAATAAAGGGGAGAGTGATCCAACATGGGAAGTGAGATACTCAGCAGACTCATAGAATGGCAGATGTCCTAAATAGCACTCTGGCCTCAGAATCAGCCCTAAAGGCACTCGGATCTGGCTGAAAAGCCCATGAGAGTATTTCAGGCATGGAAAGCCAAGACACTCTGGCAAAAAGATCTCTGTGAGTGAGATCCCAGTGGAAAGAACAGGTCTTCAAAGAAGGAGGTACCTTTCTCTGAAGGGAGGAGAGAACCTCCACTTTGACTATGACCTTGTCTAAACGAGATAAGAGTTGGAGAACTCAAGGGGCTTCCATAGCCTTGGAAACTCATGACTGGTGCATAGGGAGATTACTGATGCCATAAACAGGAGTGTCAATTTGTAAAGTCAACAACAGGAGTCACTGTGCACTTACTCCTCATGTAGGATCTCTGTCCTTAATGTGCTGTACATTGAGATTTAATGCTATAACGAGTACTCAAACAGTATATTTCACTTTGTGTTTCTATGGGGGTGCAAACGGTTGAAATCTTTACTTAATGTATACTAAACTGATCTTCTGCAAAAAAAAAAAAAATTATCAATTCCCAACTTGACTCTCACTGGGATTAAACATGACAATAGGTCTGATCTGATTTCATCATCATTTAAAAAAAATCATCTATTATTTTTCACTTTATGTTTCTGTGTGGGAGCAAACTGTTGAAATCCTTACTTAATGTATACTAAGCTGATCTTCTGTATATTAAGATAATCGAAAATGAATCTTGATGTGAATGGAAGGGGAGAGGGAGTGGGAAAGGGGAGGGTTGTGGGTGGGAGGGACGGTATGGGGGGGAAGCCATTGTAATCCATAGGTCGTACTTTGGAAATTTATATTCATTAAATAAAAGATAAAAAAAAAGATTATATCAAAAGAAAAAAAAAGATACTTGGCTACAGCAAATAAAGTAGTTACTGTCTGTGTTTAAGACCTGAAGTAAAGAGTGATAAATTTTTAAATTTCTTATCAATATTATCCAGATTCCTCCAAAGGTCTATTAGAACGGTTTTCTAACAAGTTTAACAATAAAGGCCACTTGAAGAGCAGGCTCAACCCAGCCTCAATGCTCAGGTATCATGGAAGGGAAAGCAACATCTGCAGCTGTAACTGGGCTTCTGCTTGTGTAAGAGACTTGATATAGAGACAGATTTTTCATTTCTATTGCTGACAATCTTGGGAACCCCGAAGAAGAGAGAAAATTGAAGTGACAAAATACTGCCATTCAGGATTACCCTAACCACAACTGGAGTGAACCAAAATCAAACCCCAAACAAACCAACATGAAACTCAAGATAAAATATAAACAGAACACAAATATACTCTCGTGTAAAAGGATGGCACAGGAAAATTGTGACTCGCCAATCTTATAAGCATCCCATATTGGAGTGCCTGGGCTTGAGTGCTGCTCCAGCTACTGACTTCAGCTTCCTGCTAATGCAGACTGTAGGAGGCAGTAGTGATGACTCAAGTAATTGGGTCCCCAACATTCAGGTGGGAAACCTGAATTGAGTTCCTTGCTCCTGGCTTTGGCCCCAGAGTGGGGCAATTATGGACATTTGGGTAGTGAACCAGCAGACATGAGGGTGTGTTCTCTCTCTCTATCTTTCCTTCACTGTCTTTCTCTCTCTCTCACTGTCTCTTCACTTCTCAAATATATAAAATTTTTAAGAGAAATACATCACTCGCTGATAGGTACACAAAATTAAGCCCTGTGATTGTATTTGGTTTTGTGCCCTTGCATTCCCTAAGAGTTTTGTTTCAAGAACTAAAAGTCTACTATTCAGGCCAGTAATCACTGTCCAGTCCTATCTTTCATTTTTCTAGTGACTTCTTACTTTATCCTGGCTGAGTATATACTTTTTTATTTCTCTCCCCAGTTTCTCTTTCTTAGCATGGGAATAATAATATAGTGTCTATAGTTTGCCTTAACAGAGCTATGGTAACTGTCTTGAAACTCATGGATAGTCTTCTGATCAAATATGAAGAGCGATTTCATATATTATGACACATGTTAGTAAAATATTAAAGTGAAACATCATAGTAATGATGTTTTCTTAGTGGCTAACAGAACTAGAAGTCATAATTACACATACACAGTAGCCCTCAGGATACCTGATTATTGCCTACAATCATTTTACTGCTCTGGAAGAAAAGACTCAATTGTCCATTCAATTTAACCCCTTGTCATAAAAATAGTTTATATATGTTCCTCTAAAAGGCTATTTGCCTGTGACTGAGATATTTTAAAAATTGATCAAGGTATCTTCATGCATCTCAGACCTTCCTTAGCCCAAAATAGGAATGTGAATCTGACTTTTAACATATTATTTTAAACATTAGTTTTATGGACAATCTAAGTCAAAAGGGAAGAAGTGGAGCAAGTATTTGATATATGGGCTAAGATACCAGTAAACAAGCCCACACCCCATATCAGAGACCCAGCTCTACTCCCAACTCCAGCTTCCTGCTATTGTGCGTCCTGGGAGGTGGCAGGTGAGGACTTAAATACTTTGGTACCTATAAGCCACTTGGAAGGTCTGGACTGAGTTCTTACCTCCTGGCTTCGGCCTGACCCAGGCCCAGATGTTGAAGGCATTTGGGGAATGAGTCAGTAGATGAGAATTAACACATTCTCTCTCTCTCTCTCTCTCTTCTTCCCTCCCTTTCTCAAATTAACAAAAATTAAAAAAAAAAAAACATTTTAAAGAGCAGGGGAAAGCAAATGTAATCTATTCTATATCTGTTATCATGGGGCTCAATTTACCAAATATTGGCTTTTCTGTTGCCTTAAGGATACGAGGATCCCACTATCAAGTGAGAATGGTACCTGATCACCTCTGTGCTCACTTTCCAGAGGTTTTATGGAATAACAAGGAGAGTTTAGGGTTTAAATTCTCTCCTGGGGGCCAGTGCTATGGTGTAGCGGGTAAAGCCACTGCCTGCGGTGACGGCATCCCATATGGGCGCTGGTTGGAGTCCCAGCTGCTCCACTTCCAATCCAGCTCTCTGCTATAGTCTGGGAAAGCAGTAGAAGATGGCCCAAGTCCTTGGGCCCCTGCACTCGTGTGGGAGACCTGGAAGAAGCTCCTGGCTTCTGGATGCAGATCAGCCCAGCTCCGGCCATTGCAGCCTTCTGGGGAGTGAACCAGCAGATGGAAGACCTCTCTCTCTCTTTCTCTCTCTCTCTGACTCTGCAACTCTGCCTTTTAAATAAATAAATAAATCTTTAAAAATAAAATTCTCTCCTCCTAAAGAGCTTGCATTTCAATCCTTGAATAGTATTGGACAAATCATTTAATTTGACCTCTTGGTCTCAGTTTCTGGTTTATAAAGAGGGAATAAAAACTCCAACTTTGAGATCTGTAAATGCTTTTGCTGCATTCATCACATCTAATTTTAATTGTTTACAATTCTGTTTCTGAGCTGCTTGAAAGCAGGGACTATGTCTTACCCATTTCTACTTCTTGAATTCTCAACACAGTGTCCAAAAATACTCAATAGATATTTATTGTATTGAATCACCTACTTGTTGCATATTTGCTCTATATGTTTGGTAAGCAATATACTTATTTTTGTAAAGATGAAAACACCTATTTTAAATTCAAATATATGGTAGATTGGAACATTGTTCAGCAAATATTCACAGATAAATAAACACAGATGTTTCCTTCCTCAATATCAGAAGTACATCACCTAACATCTTGAATTTTGATTTGCTCATATGCCTTGTTTTGACTAACAGGATGGTGGTGGCATGACCTGAGCAAAGCTTGAACTGGGGTTGCACAATTGGGCTTGTTTTCTTTAATTCTTGCCTTTCATCATGAGGAGCGCATGTCTTGGTTAACCACTAGTCCAAGGAAGATGACAGATGTTTGGTGCCAGGTGCTCCCAAAGCTGGGTTGTCAGTCAGTTTTCAATGGATATTCAGATGTGTCAGCTAGAAATACTTATTTCTTTAGGTCATGTTTTAGGTGGTCTGCTAGACAACATTATGGTGGTACAACTGATTAATTCAGATGGTATTTTATTAATGAATGTGTACCATTTGCTATGGTATTAGTTCTAAAAGAGGACTATGTTTTTTTCAGTTGAACTCACTAGTTTACTTACTAATGCAAATGGATTATTCATGTCTGGTTTTTTCAGTAACACGGTAGTTAAAAATGATGACAAATTATTTCTTGAAACAAGGTATCTTTCCTCCAGCAAAGTTTACTATAACCCATATTACTTGAAGTTTTATCTAATGGTGAAATATTCCTTTTCCATTATGTATCATCCCAACTAGACTACCTAATGCTAACATTTGGGACAGAATTCTCGATAAACCAGAACCCAGTGTTTTCTCCTCAGGCATGAGGAAACTCCCTTTGAGCCTACAGGTGCAAGCTGAGGGAGACAAGGCAATGTGCCAGTGTTCTAGCCGTGTTCTAGCCATGGGAGTAGAAGCTGATCTGCTCATGCCCAGCACCAAATATAACACTTTCATTTGATGATGAAGCACTTTTTTTTTATGTTTGTTTGTTTGTTTTGACAGGCAGAGTGGACAGGAGAGAGAGAGACAGAGAGAAAGGTCTTCCTTTGCCGTTGGTTCACCCTCCAATGGCCACCGCGGCCGGCACACCGCGCCGATGGGATGGCAGGAGCCAGGTGCTTCTCCTGGTCTCCCATGGGGTGCAGGGCCCAAGCACCTGGGCCATCCTCCACTGCACTCCCTGGCCACAACAGAGAGCTGGCCTGGAAGAGGGGCAACTGGGACAGAATCCGGCGCCCCGACCGGGACTAGAACCCGGTGTGCCGGCACCGCAAGGCGAAGGATTAGCCTAGTGAGCCGTGGCGCTGGCCGATGGAACACTTCTAGGAACATTTAACTTTATGATGAGCTGGACCTGAAATAACCAACTCTCAGTGGAAAGTCCTGGTCACAGACTCACTGGCGGGTCACTGGCCAGAATCCCAAGAACTGTTTTACAGAAATAAAATGACTTGAAAAACAGGTCTTAGCCTTGTTCCACAATCATAGGGGCTCAGACTTTTGTAGTTCTCTTCCTTCTTCCCACGGGCTCTATTCAGATTCCTTATCTGACACAGACACTTAAAAACATGATGATCTACTCGTTCAGATAAGTCTAAATAGCAGTCTCTTATACCGAAAACAGACCAAACATGGTGCTATTTTTGTTGCTCTGGGATCCATTGAAAAACAACCACATGTGATAGATGTTGCCTAAAAAATCCAGAGATTTATACCTCTTTCTTAATGGTAGGCACACAAGAGTGCCCAATCTTTACCTCTGGACAGAATATCCCAGGATGATGTTGACAACCTGACCTAGAAACTTCTACAGTATGGTAGGCACCCAAATTTTCAAGAATTTTATCTCCCAACTACTGGCACAGATGTCTTATGGGTATCTAGGGTATCTGTTATTTCCTGCTTTCCAGATATTAACAGTATAATGTCAAAGATGTCATGTACTAATGTGCAAGGTAAGATGTTAAAAATAGTTAAATTCCTTGGGACGTTATGGGGGGGGGTGGGAAGCCATTGTAATCAATATTATGTACTTTGGAAATTTATATTCATTAAATAAAAGTTAAAAAAAAATCTAAAAAAAAAATTCCTTGGGGGAAATGATATAAGTCTTAGACAAGACTGTTTTTTGAATAGTGTTGAAATGGGCCAATTAATTACCAGGTGCCAGGAGGTGTGGTGTTTTGGTCCTGTAAAAAATAGCTACATGTGAATCACTGCTTCATCTGAAAAAACCACCGAGTTTCAATAATTCACTGTCATTCGTCAAAGACCAGTCAAATTGACACATTACTTGGGAATATAATAGAAATCAAAATCAATTTGCTCTGTCTTGCTAAACCAGAACATTACAGGCTGGATAATTAAAAAGAAGAAATGTATTTACCATAGTCCTGGAGGCTGGGAAGGCCAATATCAAGTTGCCAGCAACTAGTGAGGATTTTCTTGCTGAGTCTTCCTATAGCAGAAGGTGAGAGAGTAAGATAGAATGTGAGATTGAATATGAAGCCTCAAGCCCTTTAAAAATTCGTATTAACCCATTCCTGTGGGTGGAGCCCTTCAGGACCTAAACACCTCCCATTAGGTCCCACCTCCCAACACTGTTGCACTGGAGTTTGAGTTTCCAACACGTTTTTATGGAGGACACTTTCAAACCATAGCCAACTTCTCCAATACGACTTCTAACTCTTTGACGATGGCAATGATCTCTATGATCCTTAAGTACGGAGTCTTGCTTTGGTTTATAATTTTGTTCATATGACAGAGCAGCCTATAATGGTTTTTACTCAAAGGTTCTCAAACTTTAGCATTATCAGAATCACCTAGAGGAGGGGCTATAAGACCTAAATTGTTGGATCCTACTGCAACAGCTTCTTGCTCAGTATATCAGAGTGGAAGCTGAGAAATCTGCATGTTTAACAACTTCCCAGGTGACACTGAGAGCAACATAGGTATGCCTGCAGATTGCAAATTGGATAAATACAAAGACACTTTAAAGGAATTTAGCAGCTTCAAGTGTTTAGCATGGCATGGCATCAGTGTTTCACATAGAAGAAAATGGGGATTAGTGGTGAACTAGGAAAGTCAACTAAATGATCATTGGTTAAGAGATCTCCTACTTTTTACCTCAAACAGCTGCTATAAATTTTAAATTTTAAATGAGGTTATGACTATAAAGTGGCAAATACAGTCCCTGGTATATAGAAACACTCAAGTGTTGTCATTACTACTGTAGTTTTCTTTTTATTGATTTAAAAATCATCTAACATAACCATTAATCATCTGTGAACCTTTGTATATGTCATTTAACCACCCAAGAACTTAGTTTTGTTCACCTGTAAAATAAAGTTGTTGTAATAGTTGACCTTTAATCTTCTTCCAGATCCAAAAATCTCTATTTTATATTTGTAGGAATCTATTAAAATTATCTTAATAAAGACATTACATTCACTGAGGGTATAAAAGCTCATCATAATCACAGCTCTGAGGTTCTGATAATCTTTTCTTATCTAAATTTTTCATCCTGTGTCATACAAACTTTCTAAAAACTAGATTGGACTTTAGGTCAGTTTCTACCTTTGTTTCTGCCTGGGAATATAGACCTGAGGTGCTATAAAGAGAAAACCCACATAGGAAAGGTTGTATTTTGTATTCATATTTTTCCAATTTGTATTTTCTCTAATGCTGTACTTCAGGGACATTAAGCCCCATTTAGAAGTGCCACAGAGGGGCCAGCGTTGTTGTATAGTGGGTAAAGCCACCATCTGTAATGACAGCATCCCATATGGGTGCCAGTTCATGTTTTGGCTGCCCCACTTCCAATCCAGTTCCCCACTAATGGGCTCAGAAAAGCAGCAGAAGATGGCTCAAGTGTTTGCGCCCCTGCCACCCATGTGGGAGACCCAGATGAAATTCTTGGCTGCAGTTTAGTCTAGCACTGGCTATTGTGACCATCTGGGAAGTGAACCAGTGGATGGAAAATCTGTCTCTCTCTCTCCATCTATATCTCCTTCTTTTTCTTAACTCTGACTTTCAAAAACTAAAAAAGAAAACTGTTACTGTTTTACGTAGATGAGTATAATTATAATCATGTAACAGATTATTTACCATACACTGAACACTGAGAATTTCAAGTTGTTCTAGGATTTAAGCTCCAAACAATTAATTTAGATACCATTGGAGGGCCACTCTCTAAAATTCTGCATAACATCATTCTTAGTATAATTTCAAATATAAGTATATGAGGAGTCTTAAAGATCATGGAATGTGTATTATGAAAAAAACAAGGATGGATTTTAAATTTTTGCACCAAAATAAACTTATCTTTTTTTAAAAAAAATTTATTTATTTATTTGAGAGGTAGAGTTACAGACAGTGAGAGGAAGAGAGAGAGAGGTCTTCCATCCGCTAGTTCACTCCCCAAATGGCCACAACTGCCGGAGCTGCGTGGATCCAAAGCCAGGTGCTAGGAGCCAGGATCCAGGAGCCAGAAGCCAGGAGCCTCCTCCTGGTCTCCCACGTGGGTGCAGGTGCCCAAGTACTTGGGCCATCCTTACAGCCTTCCCAGGCCACAGCAGAGAGCTAGATTGGAAGAGGAGCACCCAGAACTAGAGCTGGTGCCCATATGGGATGCCAGCACTGCAGGCGGAGGATTAACCTACTGAGCCACGGCACCAGCCCTAAACTTATCTTTTAATAACATTTTTTCCATGAACCATTTGGATTATCCTCATGAGCAGCAACTTAATGATAAGAAAGCAAAACAAGCCAGATATGAAATGTGATCTTGCCTAAAACAGTTAATTTACCATTGACTATCTGTTGGTCCTCTTTGGAAATGTCTCAGGTTTTGACTGAAAGCTACATTTTCACAGGAGAGACTGTTGTCTGTACACACACAGGATCCCACTGTCTCTTGTCTGTATAATAACTCCTCTCTTTTTTGTATCAAAAATTTTCCTTCTTTACCACATCATTCTTCTCTACACATAAAAGTTGCTGTGATTTTTCCCATCTTGAAAAACAAAAGCTTCATCTTGGACTCAAACTCTTTGTGGGTATTGCCTACTTGCACCTTCCTCTGTAGCCATGTACCTGAAAGGCACTGTGCCCATTCACCTCTCCATTTCTTCTTCTCCAATGCAGTCTTGAGCTGATTCTTGTTAAGTTCACCTCCATTTCAGCTAAATTTTTATCATCTTGATCACCATTAACTTCCACACTGCCATCCAAAGGCCAACCCTTGGTCTTAATTAAGTTTGGCTTCCAGAAGACTATACATTCTTGCTTGTCCTGCTACCTCACTGTCTGTTTCTTCTTGAATTTCCTTCCTGAATGTTCCTCATTTTCCCCATTTCTAGAAGTTGGAACATACCAGGGATGTGTCTGCATACATCGTTCATTCACTATATTATTCTCCAGGTGATCTCACTTGCTCCAGGGCTTTAAATACTAGCTATATGCAGATGACTAAAAATCATCGGGCCTTCCCTGACCATCGTATTGAACTCAACATTTTCTATTTTTCTTGCTTTATGTCTTGTCACTGCCTTTATTTCTTAGCCGTGACTTTATACTATATCTCTATTCACTTCTTTGCTCGTTGTGTCTCCCTGTGACTAGAATGTAGACTCCAGGAGAGTAGTAACTTGCTGTTGTTCTCTGCTGCATCTCCATCACCCAGAAGTTTGTGTGTTATGTCCTAGGTACTCAAGAAATATTTGTCGAGTGAACAATTAACACTCAAATTCATTCCTTCAAATCATTTAACACCCACTTACTCTATGTCACAGCACCAGACAAGCAATAGCTTTCCCTCAGGGTGGGGTTCCTGCAGGCTGTCTGAATTATTTTCTGCACAGCACAGCAAGATGGAGAAAGGTTGAGCTGAGAGGTGGGCAAGTGGTAGCAATTCTAATTATTGTCTAAACCGGGAATGGCAAACCAAGTCTAGTTCAAGACAGTTTAGATTGGAGTGGGGAAAACCATGGGATGGGCACAGCTTCATAACTATCAGATGAAGAATGGAGAAACAGTGCTCGTAATACCAAACAAGAATATCCAGGGAAGCTCTCAGATGTCCTGGAGCAGAAGAAAATTTGGACACCCATAGGAGGGCTGCCACTCTACTGCCTGCTTCCTTGATGTCTGTGTAGGATCATGGTTGCCTAGAGATGCTGCTGCTCAATCCAGTATCAGCTGCAGGGGCAGACCTGGGGCAGGTACTGTAGGGAACGCAAAGGTAAATACAACAGACTCTCTACCTTCAAAGTGCCTATAAACTAACAGAAGATGATAAGACACAGCTAAAAGGAGTAGGAAGAGCATTACATAACATATAATGTGCTCAGCAGAGCCATGGAATCATAGAAAACCACATCTGTAAAGGAAGCTATTTATGGATTGTGTTTAAATATAGAACTAGTCTCTTGGGTAGAAGAAAAAGAACAATTTTCCAGTCACATATCTCATCATCTGCACAATGTACGGTTTAGACATAATTCTTTTTTATGCTTCCTTTCAGTTCTAAATTGCAATGACTCTTAATTTACATGCCCTATATAGATATACACACATACGTAGATAATAAAATCTTATTAATTTGCAATTTATGGTCAACCATCAAAAGGAGACTATTTGCTCTATCAGTAACATTAGTAGCTTGTTCAAAAACAGTGTCAACACATTATAAAAGGAATGCTTATCAATTTTAAAGAACAAACTGTTTTTGAAGCATTTAGAACCTCTATTAGTAAACAAGCAACAGAAGTGGACGTCAGCCACTTATCGAGTATTTATCAAGGTCCCTGAGCTAGGGCCTTCTGGAGATAAGGGGGTTGACTCACTATGTTCCTGACCCTCACTTCACCTCAGGGCACCCAAAAGCCTTGACTGAAGGAGCAGCCAGAGGAACTGACTTACAGAAGCACCATGGCCTAGCAGGTTATTCCCAGAACCTCCTACTCCTATTTCTTGTTCTGGAAGTAAAACAGCACATGTGCAAAGAATATAACAAAGAAAATGAAGGCTCCTTTATTCACTGGTTATTATGTAAAAGTCATTCATTCAGAAAGATTTATTGAAAGGCCACTGTGCAGGAGGCAGTATTATAGATCCTTATGACACTGTAGATTTTTCAGTACCAAGTGTTTATTTCATCTGCAGCTCTTCAGAATATGTTATAAGAACATCTCATTATTATACAGTTAACTCTAATGGGAGTTTTAATTACATTGCCTCAAAGGCTGCATGTGGATCCCACAGGCAAATGGGAATGTAACCAACAACACAAATGAGGGTGATTAAGGAATACTAAAAATGTATTAAAAGCTTTTAGGACTAAGGTCAGAAAAGAAGAATGAGATGCAAATTGAAAAAGAGCCAGGTAAGGAATAGAAAATCAGAATCTGGGAATCACATAATTGGAACTTTTCATTATACCTGAAAACACTTATCACAAAGTGAATCCCAGAAAGAAGACGGATACAGGAAGCAGTAATGGGGACCACAACCATCAGATTAATTGAGTCATCTGTGGCTGAGTTGAAAGGCTAAGCAAGAGAGCACAAGGCCTTCAGTCTCCCTTGAAGACATCGAGGTCATTTGCAACTGGGTGCCTGCCATAATGCTGTTCCTCTCACCCATGCTCTGACTTCTCACACACTCATCCTTGAAAGCCTTGCGGCAGTTTCTGCTGACCCAGTGCAGCCCTCTCTAATTCCTCCCACTCCAAAGAGTCCCACTTTCTGAATGCCCAGTGAACATTTATAGCATCGCAGCTGACTGCTAAATGGTTCTTTGAGGAGTACTCAGTTGCTCTGGATTAGACCAGATTCCTTGGTTGCAGGATTTATACCTTAAACTTTTTAATAATTCATATCCTTACCTGAAAAATCTTCTAAAACATAATAATTAAATCACATTAATTAAATATTAAATGAATTGCATGTATTAAAAAAACTGTTGGAAAGTGAAACTATGTTGGATAATTGGGGACATAAGGTCTATAATACTCATTGCACCTAACTTGTTATGAAACCTAAAGGAGGCATTTCAATATTTTTGGCTGACAAATTGATCAATGCTAATAAGGAAATGTTTCTTTCCTGAGAACTTTCATTCTAACCAACATATTAATATATACAGTTTATTAGTGCAAATAGTCAAACAATATCTCCACAGGTAAATTCAGGATATTTACTACCAGTACCCTTTGAAAACTTCTTAGGCTCCCATAACCTCTATCTGCATAACAACACCACCACTCACCCAGGGACTGAGACCACGAACCTGGCACTGACTCAGCACTCTTGCCTCACTCTCTTATTTGATTCCACTCCATATTAAGTTGAATGTCTCCTGCCTCCCCTTCAGCACAGCCTCTTCCTTGGTCCCAGCCTTAACATCCCCACTCACTCAGGCTCTCTGGTCATTTTCTAGTCAGTTGCCATGGAACTGGCCTTACCTCTCTCCAGTCCTTGCCACATACAGCCAGGGATGATCTTTCTAAAAGGCAAACATGTTCATGTTATTCTCCTTTATAAATCTTGCAATCACTACTAATATCTAAAGGATAAAGTCCTAATTTCTTTGCCTGTCACGTGAGGGTCCTCATAATCTGATCATCACCTTTCTTTTTAATTATCAGCTTTGGCCACTTGCTTATACACATCGTACCTTATAAATTTTCTAAAATTGGCAGATGTTGAAGTACCATGACTCTTCACCTCACAATACAGAACAATCTTTTATCCTGTACCCATTTAAACTATTTGAGTTACCTTCAGACCTAATCCAAGGGACCAATTTCTTTCTTGGCCTATATTGCAGGACTAGCACCACTATGCCTAGTGAACCCTAATAGAATATATACCTATTTTACCTACTAGACTTTCTCTACTCATAGAGGTGTAGGAAGGAACATAGCAGGTTCTGGTATGGGAGGAGAGTATACAGTTTTGAATTTCATACATTACTATCATAATAAGCACTCAAATGCTTGATGAACACTGGTGAGTTGGTGATGAGAGTTTTGAAGAGAAGGGATTTCACGGAGAGACAACAGAAGCAAAGGCTCAGAAGCAGCAAGGAAGAAGGAAGCTGAGAACAGCCCAAGGTGTCTCATTCTTCCCCCCGATATTAATAAATTGTAGGTTTTCATGAAGGGGCTAAAGGTTCAAAGATGTATTCTCAAGTAAAAGATGAAATAAGACAAAAAAATAACAACTTCTGCCTGTGAGGCTGGAAAACTGGTGGTATTTTAATGGAAAGTGGTAAGCTTGGACTGTCTATTCAGACCAGTTCTTACCATCTGGATTTGAAACAAACATCCAGGTGGAAAAACAAACAATTATCTACAAACGTCTTCACTCATCTGTGGAATTATGCCACCTGGTGGCAGTTTCCTCAATTTTAAAAATTCAGTTTTTTAAAGTGGTACAAACTTAAATTTTGAACTTGCAAACCCAAGCATAGTACCAAGCATGAAGTAGCAATTGAAAAACATTTGATTAATTAAATGAATAAGCTAAATGTGTAAGTAAATGATTGAACAAGGCAAAGCTTTGTGGTGAAAAGAGCTTTGATTTGAGTAAAGGGAATTGTTATCTTGTTCCTTACTGCTTTCTATCCAGAGAAAACCTCCAGACTTCTCTGGGTCCCACACTGATATATATGCGGAGTCACTCAGTAGGTGATGTGTACAGTAGGGCCTATCTCTAACGGTCTTGGCTATATATTAGGGCTTCAGTTTAATTATATGAAAACAATTACTGGGAAAAGCCCGTTACAGTTACATTATTTGACTTTTTGAAACAAAATATATAATATATATGGTTTTCTAGAAAAGTATTCTCTGAGCTCAAAACTCATTGGAGGTTCAGAGCATAGGAGTTGATGTGCAAACTTCTGGTTGTTGAACTTGAACTTACAGCTGGAGAAACCTTTGGAGTTCTGACCAACACTCCTTTTCATTATGTCATCATCTCTCCTCAGCTAGAAGCTTCTCAACATGGCTTTCTAGATGCCATTACTCCTCAGGAACCTCCCACAGCACACTTTTTCATGTTGTAACATGAAAAATATTTGATGTCCAGTTTAATTTTCTTAAACGTTTTCACCTCTTTTCATTGAAGATAAATCTTATGCAGAGAAAGTTAATTGGTCTCATTCTGCATTTTGGACAAAATTCATTTAAGTGAAGAGACAACATGCCTTCCTAAGACTTTAGTATATGAAGTTCCAGAATCTGCCATATTTATCTAGGATGTATACATAATTAAAGGGGCTACATACAGTATTTATACAGGAGCATAACAGCCAATCACTTGATTTCACTGTGAGGGAAGTGTGATATTAAGAGACAAAATGGAAAAGGGGGAAAGTCCATTGTCAGGCAAGAGTCACAGAAACAAGAAGTAAGATACTAAGAGGACTGGAGTTGGAAAATGAATTAGGGGAATTTTCAAAGGGTATGTGTACGTTTCAGGAGTGAGGAATGAAACAGTATAAAATAATGAGAAATGAGAAGAAATCCACTTTGCAAAATGTGGTTGAAGACATGTTGACAGCAGAGAGAGAATGTATGGAAAGTAAATGCCAGGCGGTAGTAACAGCATTAAAATCTCTAGAGATGCCTCTAGGTAGAAGCTGGACTTTTGTCAGTACTTTTTTCTTAAGATCTGATGCAATGGCTACTTTCCAGATTTAAAAGTTTGACATCTTAAATTCAGTTATATTGAGGCAACTAGAAAGAGTAAACATTCTTGAGCATATATTGCCATCCAGTGGATGCATGAGCACAGTGCACAAAACCTTTGATAAAGTAAATACAAAGACAGTAAGAGGTTACGACCATGATGCTAGCTAGTTAGCCTTAAAGCTTTGTTTCAAGGAAGGCTATATCATAAATGACCCAAAACCAAATCACACTCCTCATTCAGAACACCAGATGTAATTTTAATAGACATTTTTCAAGTATTCTAGTAAACACTACCCAAGGGTTTCAGCAATGAATATTATGATATGTACATTTACCACCACATTAGACACTAAAGTCTCATTAGTGATAATGAAACTGGAGCCATGAATTCTCAAAAAGATGAGGCAAAGTTTCTTATAATAAACCAGAAAGAGGACTATTAAGGCAGTGACTAAACATTTACATCTTCACTCCCCACAGAATTCTCAGAGCTATGGTGAATTACATTTTTGGCATAATAATTTTAAATTTCCCCTTATCTGAATGCATATATACAGACAATGGGTGAAAGTGGGGTCATTTAAGTAAGTACTGAGGCCATGTTTATGTAAGGATTTCAATTTACAGGAACTCAACTATTCGAGCCATCATGGCTGCCTCCCAGGATCTGCACAGCAATATTCTTCATTTAGGATAGCCCCATAAGAGTCTTCTGGCATTCCGTAGACACATCTAAACCTATCTATTTTGTTTTCTTAAAAGAACAATAGAATTTATGGAATTAGAATGGCATGGGAAGTGCAAAGATATCTTCATCTCTGAGACTTTGTTTTCAGCTGTTTATACAGCATCCTTACCGGGAGATCTATTCATCTATTTTGAGTGCCTATAGATAGGGAACCCATGAACTCATGTCCTTCTCCATCTTTGGGCATGACATTTTTTTTTTCTTTTTCTGTTTGAGAGTCAGAGTTAGAAAAAAAGAGAGATTGCCCATCTGATGGTTCCCTCCCCAAATGCCCCCAAGAGCTTGACCAAAAGCATGAGTTGGTAACTCAATCTGGGTCTCCCACATAGGTAACAGGGACCCAAATGCTTGAGCCAATACCTGCAGCCTACCAGGGTCTGCATTAACAGGGAGCTGGAATTGGAGTGAAGCTGGGATTCTAACCCAGGAACTTTGGAGTCAGACACAGGCATACAAAGTAGTATCTTAGTCACTACACCAAATACCTGCTTCATTTAATAAAATAAAAACTGTAAAATAAGGTCCTTCTATTAAATAGTTGTTTCGTCATCCTAGCAGAAAAGTGTAATCTTTATTATCTCAATTTTGTGACTTATGGATCTCTTCCGTATAAACTATCTGTTCTATGTGTTACTGTAAATGGCATATGACTCCCACACTCTTGGTTTACGTAAATATCCAAAAGTCAGAAGCTTTTGTACCCCACAATCATGCATCCATGCAGAGGGAATTGACAGTGTTAGTCTTCTACTTTAACAAAAAAACTCGACATGAATATATACTTTTTCAAAAAGAGGTGTTACTTAAAAACTTATCACTAGGGCAATAATAAGCTTAAATGTTTTAAAAATTAGGAATTAAAAAATAAAATTTTAAAAGTCTCTTTAAATCTAATAGCCACCCTGCCACTTTTTTTTTTTAATTCTTGACATTGACCACTTGCAAACAAACAATGATTCAGTTTTCCCTCACTCTAACTTTGCAGTATCCTTTAAATTACGTCCCCTCCTCCATATTTCTTAGAAACTGGTAGTTAACTTTAAAGCTCAATTGTATTCAACCACAACATTTGTACAAGGACTATTTTAAAGGTTCTGTGCACTTCCTATTCTAGTAGATTGAGAAGAGTGTCTGATGGTCTTATGTTGATTAAATCACAGTAAGAAACTATCCACTGGATTATTGGATTGAGATGGCTTATCATCTCTCCTTCTTCCCTTCCTTCTCTTTTTGTCAAGAATGCATGATAAATATTTTCATGACTTTTAGACACCTAGGGAGATAGTTCCACGATTTTGTTCTTATAAATACTGTTATGAAGATTTGATAAGTTATACAAAGGGACTTTTAAATATTAAATTCTTCTGGAATTTCCAGAATGAATCCCATTTGCTTATGATGTATATTTAATGTTTTAGATGCTTATGAAGTATTTTAATGTTTTAGGTAGCAATTCATATTTTTATTCTACAAAATTTTTGCATTGATATTCACAAATGAGATTGGACTATAATTTTCTTTTTTGAGTAAACTTTATCAACCATTAGTCATGATCTATGGTGTACTTTATAAAAAGAATTTGAAAGCTTTATTTCTTTTTTATACTCTTGAAAAATTTAAATACTGTGGGGTTTACCAGATCTTCAAAAGTTTGGTAGGACTCCTTGGTGAAAACAATTGGCCTAGACAGATTATCATGGGATGAGGATAGCCAGGAGATTTTAACAACTTGTCAGTGCTGTCAAGAATTAAATAAAAGATTCTTTTATTTCTTATTTTCTCTGCTTCAAATATTATTTCTCTTGTTTATTTTTGTATTTTGTAAACATGTATTTCCAGTTAGGTCGATTAATAGCTTCTTTCTGTTTATTTCTTTAGCCAGCTTATTTTTCATAAGTTATCTGACCAAGTTCTGCTTTCATTTTTTTTTCATCAATTCCTTCTGCTTAACTTTAGTTTTCATGCTTGTTTTTACATTAAGTAGAAAATTCATTTCTTTCTTCCCATTTTTGTTGGTAAAGGTAATTAATGCAGTAAATGCGTCATAGAACACTGTATCCTCTGTGTCCCGTGTATTCTAATGTGTTTTCTTTATCATTATTTTTTTTTTTTGGGAATTAATAATTTCTTCTTTTTTTTTTTTTTACAGAAGATCAGTTTAGTATACATTAAGTAAAGATTTCAACAGTATGCACCCCCATAGAAACACAAAGCGAAATATACTGTTTGAGTACTCATTATAGCATTAAGTCTCAATGTACAGCACATTAAGGACAGAGATCCTACATGAGGAGTAAGTGCACAGTGACTCCTGTTGTTGACTTTACAAATTGACACTCCTGTTTATGGCATCAGTAATCTCCCTATGCACCAGTCATGAGTTTCCAAGGCTATGGAAGCCTTTTGAGTTCACCGACTCTTATCTTGTTTAGACAAGGTCATATTCAAAGTGGAGGTTCTCTCCTCCCTTCAGAGAAAGGTACCTCCTTCTTTGAAGACCTGTTCTTTCCACTGGGATCTCACTCACAGAGATCTTTCATTTAGGTTTTTTTTTTTTTTTTTTTTTTTGCCAGAGTGTCTTGGCTTTCCATGCCTGAAATACTCTCATGGGCTTTTCAGCCAGATCCGAGTGCCTTTAGGGCTGATTCTGAGGCCAGAGTGCTATTTAGGACATCTGCCATTCTATGAGTCTGCTGAGTATCTCACTTCCCATGTTGGATCACTCTCCCCTTTATTTATTCTATCGGTTAGTGTTAGCAGGTACTAGACTTGTTTATGTGCTCCCTTTGACTCTTAGTCCTTTCATTATGATCAATTGTGAACTGAAATTGATCACTTGGACTGGTGAGATGGCATTGGTACATGCCACCTTGATGGGATTAAATTGGAGTCCCCTGGTATGTTTCTAACTCTACCATTTGGGGCAAGTCAGCTTGAGCATGTCCCAAATTGTACATCTCTTCCCTCTCTTATTCCCACTCTTATGTTTAACAGGGATCACATTTCAGTTAATTTTCAACACTTAAGAATAACTGTGTATTAATTACAGAATTAAACCAGTCATATTAAGTAGAACAGACAAAAAAACTACTAAGAGGGATAATGTATTAAGTTGTTCATTAACAGTCAGGGCTATGCTGATCAAGTCACCGTTTCCCATAGTGTCCATTTCACTTCAACAGGTTTCCTTTTTGGTGTTCAGTCAGTTATATCCAGAAGTTCTGCAGTTTCATTTTGTAAACCTTTTCACTCTCAATGACTTGTACAATTCAGCTGCTCACCTTGCTTAGGGCCTACTACTTTGGTGATTTGGCCATGTCCACCCATATTCTGGGATTCTGAAGAATTTCATGTCACTGACTTTGGTTGAAGATGCTATTGATATTTGTGGTTTGTTTTTGGTAACTGTTGTTTTGTCTTTGTCTTTTATTCCCGTTAGTGGTTATTTGGTTTTCATAAGGTGTTCTGAAGGGATGAGCCAAACTGCTACTATGATTACAAATCTCCCAGTAGATCATTAAGTAAGATAACCAGTCAGAATTGCAAATACTTTTAAAAAAATTAAAAGTGACCCTTACAGAACATACTAGCAACCACATAAGCCCAAGTGTTTGTAAAATAAATCATTATTAGGAACATTTAAAAATATTTATTTATTTATTTGAAAGGCAGAGTTACAGAGACAGACAGAGAAGGAGAGACACAGAAATATTTTTTACCCGCTGGTTCACTCCCCAGATAGCCACAACGGGCAGAACTGGGCCAAACTGAAGCCAGAAGCCAGGAGCCTCTTCTGGGTCTTCCACGTGGTTGCAGGGGCCCAAGCACTTGGGCCATCTTCCACTACTTTTCCAGACGCATCAGGAGGGAGCTGGATCAGAAGTGGAGCAGCCGGAACTCCAACCAGGAACCTTATGGGATGCCAGCTCTGCAGGCAGCAGCTTTATGCTTTATGTTTTATGCCACAGCACTGGCCCCTAAAAACATTTTTTGCCATGATGGTTTTATAATCCAGAATAATATCTTTTTTTGCAACTCTAGAAGGGACGGAATTTTTCCTACTTATTGTGTGATTTATTTCCTTCACCAGCAGTCTGAAAAGCCTACAGTCTCAAGGCCAAGCACAGAAATCATACAGCATTGAGAGAGAAAAGCAGGCCTGAGAAGCTCAAAACTTATAATTTGGAAAGTAAAGGATAGAACAAGAATTTTAACAACTGAAACCTGGGGCATATCCTGCTCCAATTATATCTTCAACCAAGCCCACAGTTTTGGAAGGGAAGTGAGGAGTCAAGGAAAAAGATGAGTAAGAGCTACAATTAATCACTGACTTTTATCAAGGCCAAATTTTCTTCATGTACTTTAAATAGATGTGCTCTTTAGAGGGCCAGGAATTAAAATTTTCATGAATAAAATAATGACTTAAAAGGGGGAGCAGAAGATAAAATTGATAGCAGATTCTCTTATTTTGCCTCAAGTGGATTGGAAAACTGAAGATGTGATATATCATGAAGCTATGATAGAAGTAACATTAGATTTTTTTTCCCTATTGTGGTAGTCCTTGTTAAGGGGCCGGATGTGAGAACAGTGGCCCCATACTCCAAGAGAGGAACCAGGCACAAAAAGAACTGCCCCTCAACCATTATCTACCTGCAAAGACTAAAGCTTTGAGGGGGAGTTGATGGGGATTTTCAAATGGTTTTTAAAATTTACTTATTTCTGCTTTTCATTTTTATTATTATTTTTTATTTGACAGGTAGAGTTATAGACAGTGAAAGAGAGAAAGCTCTTCCTTCTGTTGGTTCACCCCGCAATGGCCACTACGGCCGGCGCTGCGCCGATCTGAAGCCAGGAGCCAGGTGCTTCCTTCCGTTCTCCCATGCGGGTGCAGGGGCCCAAGCACTTGGGCCATCCTCCGCTGCCCTCCCAGGCCACAGCAGAGAGCTGGACTGGAAGAGGAGCAACTGGGACTAGACCTTGGCGCCCATATGGGATGCCGGCACTGCAGGCAGAGGGTTAACCAAGTGAGCCACGGTGCCAGCCACCTGACTCTGACTCTCACTCTGCCTTTTAAATAAATTTAAAAAATAAAAAGCAGAGGGCCAGTGCTGGCCGTAGTGGCCATTTGGGGGGTAAACCAACGGAAGGAAGACCTCTCTCTCTCTCTCTCTGTCTATAACTCTACCTGTCAAATAAAAAAAAAGAGAGAGTGGAAGAGAGAGGTAGAGGGGGAAAGAGGGGGAGAGAGGATGAATATCTTCCATCATTCCACAAATTCCCAAAACAGCTGGGTCTGGGCCAGGTCAAAGCCAGGATCCAGAAACTCCCAACTGACTACCTAAGTACTTGAGCCATTATCAGCTGCCTCCCAGAGTGCACATTGGCAGGAGGCTTGTTCGGAAGTGAAGAGGGAACTTAAACCTAGGCTTCCCTGTTTATGCTTAACCCATTGCACCACAAAACCTGCCCCGGGATTTTTTAAAAACAGCATTGTCAGAGTCTTGTGTGTATTCTTTCCTTCCTAAAAAGAACTTCCACCTACCCAGCGAGGGTAAGGTGCTGCAGGGAATAAAGCAGCTCATTTAAGTTTTACTAAACTTGACATGTGGCATCCCAGCTGGGGAGTTGAGCACCTCCCTTGTTTAAGTCTAAAGGAAAGAGGCTGGCTAGCAACTAGGGCTGCATGAGTCTGCAGAGAAAAGAGCAAGGGCTATACCAGATGTAGTCTGCACATCCAGAATTCGATAGGGCACAAATATCAATTTTAATGTTAGCTAGACTTTTACTGTCTTTAAAAGATGTTGCCCTGAAGAACAAGAAGGCACTGTATAATCATATCATCAAAGGAGAAAATGGAAGTAAGTGGTCAACCATCGTGTTCCCAGTCTGAATGTGATGGGGGTGGGGGTGCTGAGGAGTTGAAGAGGTCTCTCACTAATATAGTCTACCTCTCATCCTTCTTGCTCACCAAACCCTGGTATCAGTAGGTGGAAAAGATGAGCACGGTAGGGAAAACTGAGGACAGATCATGCCTTCTTATTCCCCAGTGCTTGTCTGGTCCAAACTGGGAAGGGGAGAACCTTTCAACGCAGATCAGAGTAGACTTGTTAATATTCTACAATTTACCACAAGTTGTAAATAGTAAAATCTAACAATAGGTAAAGAAATGTGACAGTATGCCTTAAAACAGATCTCCATTGCAAAATTTTTTTCCTTTGGGGTAATTTTAATGTCATTAATATTTAAATAAATTCAACTAAACACTGAAGATATAGAAATACCTGGTAAACTGTGGTCCTTGAAATTGGCTACAAATTAGAATCATCCAGGAAGCTTTAAAAAACATTGGTGCTTGTCCTACCTCAGATTCTGATTTAATTGGTCTGGAATATGGCTTGGACATCAGGAATTTTAAAGCTTACCTGGTGATTCTGTTTTACAACCAAGGTTGAGAACTACTCTAGAAACAAGAGTCTACCCCCCCTAAAAAATACCATTTTACCATTTTACTATACAATAGCAATAGAGCTATTGAAAAGTTGGAGCTTTTTTTTTTTTTTTAAAGAAATCTTATTTATTCATTTGAAAGGCAGAGGTACACATAGAGAGGGAGAAACAGAGAGAAATATCTCATTCTCTGGTTCATTTCCTAAAAAATGGCCACAATGGCCAGGGCTGGGCCAGGCTCAAGCCAGGATCCAGTATCTTCATCTGGGTTTCCCATATGGGTGCAGGAGCCCAAGTAGTTGGGGGTCATCCTCTGCTGTTTTTCCAGGCACATTAGGAGGGAGCTGGATCAGAAGTGGACCAACCAGGAGTCAAACCAGTGCCCTTATGGGATGCTGGTATTGTAGGCAGTGGTTTAACCCGCTACGCCAAAATGCTGGCCCCAGGAAAGCTGGAATTTTCATGGAAAAGACCTACATGTTTGACTCTCTGGGTCACTGTCATAGAAATTTGATTACATGGTTTGCATTCATATCATTAAAGACATGTAAATGGGTAAGTTCCAAGGGCAGGGTGCGGTATAAAGTAAATACCAATATAGAAGTGAAAAGAAGTACAGTTTTGGAAATAAATACTAGTTTCTAAAATGCATGATTCTCATGGGAGGCATTTATCCTAAAGCAGTATTTTGAAGTTTATATTGATTTAGCAGTTTGAAATAGGGAGGTCTAGTGATGGGTTAAGGACTGAATACCTTAAAACAGATCTCTATTTTAAGTATTTTCCTTAGAGTGACTTTAATATAGCATTATTACTTAAATAAATTCAACTGAACACTGAAAATATAAAATACCAGGTTAAAAAAATGACAAAACACTCACACTCCAAAATACAGCTTATCATTTTTATCCTTCCTGACTTTCTATTGGATCATTAAAGGATTCTTTCCCCTTCTTTGGTGGGAGCTAGCTAAATGGAATTCTGTAGGACCTGAGGTAATTACAGAAAGGCTGGAGCATCTGGATGGAGTAGGGAGTGGAGAGAATTGAAGTAGCAAGCAGGGGCAAGGTCATGACAGAACTTGCAAACTTACTGAGTGGGTTTTCATCTTAGGGGCAGGTAGGGGAGCCATAAAATAATTTTGAGGGTTGTGGTATAACCTGATTTGCATACAGAGCAATCAATAATGTCATTATAAAAAGAGATTCAACAAGGAAAAATTAATTATAAAGTTGCTCTAATGATGTAGGTGAGAGATGACCTGACATATATTTTGACAGCTGAGATACAGACATGGAAACAGATGGCAAACGTACAAAATGTGGGAAGAAAAAGAGGGAGGGAAAAGGAGGCATTTAGAAACACTCAAGGGTTTCTGGCTGGGCAATTACGTGAAAGATTATTTTATACTCTAAGATAGAACACCAGAGGAAAGCAGGTTTTTGGCGTGAAGATTATGAGTTAGGTTTGGAGGATATTGTATTTGAGAGTCCACAGTGTATGTCCAACAAGCAACTCTATAGCCAAGTCTGGATACATATTTCAAAGTAGAAAACTTGGGGCAGGTGTTTGGCCTAGCAGGTAAAATGCTGGTTAAGATGCCCACATCCTATATTGGAGCACTCGAGTTCAAGTTCAGCCTCCTGTCCAAACACCTCTAATTCACACTCTGGGTTGCAGTAGTGATGGCTTAAGTAGTGGGGTCCCAGCCACCCCACAAGGGAGACTTGGACTGAGTTCCTAGCTTCTGGCTTTGGCCTGGCCCAGTCGAGGCTATTGTCGCATTTGGAAATTGAATCAGCAAATGGAAGATCTCTCTGTGTCTGTCTCTGTTTTTTAAATACATAAAAATAGTCAAAAAAGAAAATGAAGGGGATTAAAAACTCAATTGTCACCATAAGCAAATATATTTTCTACAAATGTTCTCATGAAATGGGGTTCTCTTTTTTTCTGGAAAGGAATGTGGTATTTTGAATTACAGTCTACTAGAAATTTTAATTATTTAACAGAATACAGTAACTGGACACCTTGGCTTTCTGAGAATTAAATAACACAAAGAACCTGCTTCAGGTACAGAAAAGATTTAGTTCACCTCAGGCAGTTGGCACAAAGACACAGAGAATGTGATGTAAACATGTTTTTTTCTCAGCAAAGACAATGCATTTAAGCAGAGTATTGTAAGTTTGTCTCAACAGAGTTGACATGTAATCACTGGGAGTTCAAACTGAATGTGCTATTCTGGAAAAAGCAGCACTAACAGGTTTCTTTTTCCTTCATTAAGCAATAACCTAGCACAGAACAATGTGTTGTACACAGCAACTGCCTCCTCTGTAATCACAAGTGAATTTTAAAAACACCACCTACAGTGGACTATACCATAGATCAGGGTTGCCATAAACACCCAAGCAAACAGATCATACTTTCCATTCTTTAGTGCACAGTTTATATTAAAAAATGTAGAGAAATCTAGATTCTCCTCCACCCAATGTATTTTGTGTGTGTGAATTTATCTTAACTAGAGCAAGGAGGTTCTACACCATACTTAACACATAACACATTACTTGTTTGCCATTTAACATGTGCAAGTATGTGTACACACACAGACACACATATAGATAATTGAGCAATGCTTTCTCTAAAGTTCTAAACTCCCTTAGATAGGTGCCATTCCCTAAGAGTTCACATAAAAAAGTAGGATTGGATCCATTGGATATAGAAATTGGGACAGCCAAATGAAAAGAAATATCAAACTCTTCTTCTTTAAGATTTATTTACTTATTTGAAATTCAGAAACACAGAGATCTTTCATCCACTGGTTCAGCCCCCAAATGGCTGCAATGGCCAGAGCTGGGCCAGGCCGAAGCCAGGAGCCAGGAGCTTCAACTGGGTCGCCCACGTGGGTGCAAGTCCTTGGGCCATCTTCCACTGCCTTCCCAGGTGCATTAGCAGGGAACTGGATTGGAAGTGAAGCAGCCGGGACTCAAACTGCATCCATATGGTGTGCGAGCATTGCAGACAATGGCTTAACCTGCTACATCACAATGCTGGCCTGTAGATTCCTCTTTGAAATATGAAATGATATAATTCATATATCACTGTTATTTTCCAGTTTCTAAATCCACAGGTTTTATGTTTATTTCATGTGACATATAGTAAACTCTGAATTTCCCTCAAAAATCTACTTACATAAAAGCAGTTACTGGATACACAAAAGTGAAATTAAGGTAGGTCAGAGTTGCTAAATGCCTTTATCTACTGACACTACAATGTGTTGTGCCTAGAGTAAAATCAATACATTCACACTAAATGTTTTTTCTTTTTTCACAATACAGTAATTAAGATTGGTTCTGTGGGGAGCAATCCGGACTGGACTAAGTTACTGAAATTAAGACTTATTCTATGCATCTGCTCTCCCACAACATGGCGTTGGGAGAGAAGTAAACAGCTTCCGCACAGCTGCCTCCAGTTCAGCTAATAAACTGTAGGACTTGCTCCTGATTGGAGGAGAGCAGCGTACTCGGCGTGTGGGCAGCCGAGTTGGGATTGGCGGAGGAGGATTATAAAGGAGGAGAGAGACGGCATGCACCGGGAACATCTATGGGGAACATCTAAGGGGAACACCTGTGCAGCCCCCAGAGAGCCGGCCGGCGGTGTGCCGCTCCCCTGCGGAAGTGGGGAATGTGGCAGGGGGAACTGCCCTTCCACGGAGGTGGAAGGGATAGTAGCCAACCCGGGAAGAACCAGCAGCAAACCCGGGGAGGGCCGAGCAGACGAAAGAACAGCGCAGGGTCCTGTGTCGTTCCTCCACGAAGAGGGGGAGCGACATAATGGTGCCGTGACTCGGATATGAAGCCTAGGCAGGGCTTAGTGTCGTTCCTCCATGAAGAGGGGGAGCGACAGGTTCAACTTTATACCAAGACACAGAGTCATGCCACTTATAGAAAAGTGCTTTCCTAAATGGTAAGGTCAACTCCTTGTTTGTTTTATAAAACATTGGAATGGAACATATTTAGTCACTACGCTATTTTCCATAACTTAAAATTACAAATAAATAAATGTCTAGTAAATTGTGGTTTGATAATTAGTACTTCCAAAAAAGTTGTCATGAACTCTCACTTGATTTACAAACTTAATTCTTATTAATAATGTGGCAACCAATATTCCCTATTTGTAGTTAGTAGCAGTGCTTTGACTAAAAACTAAACAAAAGGGGATTGGCCAGAGCTGCAGCTCACTTGGCTAGTCCTCTGCCTGCGGCGCCGGCACCCCAGGATCTAGTCCCGGTTGGGCCACTGGATTCTGTCCCAGTTGCTCCTCTTCCACTCCAGCTCTCTGCTGTGGCCCGGGAAGGCAGTGGAGGATGGCCCAGGTGCTTGGCCCTGCACCCGCATGGGAGACCAGGAGAAGCACCTGGCTCTTGGCTTCGGATCGGTGCAGCGTGCCGGCCGCAGCGCACTGGCCGTAGCGGCCATTTGGAGAGTGAACCAACAGAAGACCCTTCTCTCTGTCTCTCTCACTAACTCTGCCTGTCAAAAAAAAACAAAACAAAACAAAAAAAAAAAGAACTGTTAAAAAAAATAAACTAAAGGAGACAAACATTTGGCATAGAAGTTAAGATGCCAGTAAAGACACAGCATCCCATATCTGCACCCGGATTTGCGTTCCAGCTCTACTCCCCATTCTAATTTCCTGTTACTAGTGATGGCTTAAGTAGTTGGGTCTCTGCCACCCATGTGACAGACCTGGTTTGACTTCTTGGCACCCAGCTTCAGACTGGCCAGTGCTAGCTGGTACGAGCATTTTGGGGAGTAATCCAGCAGATGAGAGTGCTCTCTCTCTCCATTTCATATAAATAAATAACAATTTAAAACAAAAAAAAAACCAAACAACTTACTAGAAATCATTTTTCTTGTACTCAAAAAGTCCAAGAAATCTATATACAAATGTTTGAGAGTGACAGTGATCTTGTAGAGGAAATAAGATATGATTATTTAATAACTTAATAGTTCTACTTCTAAATTATTGAATTAATACTTTTCACTTAGTAAAATAGCAAAACAACTCTTCATTATATGGTATGGCACAAATAACTCAAAACCATACATAATAAAAATAACTTTTATTTGGATTGGAATGTTTTGGTACATAAAGTGAAATGTGGTTATCTAATATTCTGTAAATTTATAAACTTTGAATAAAATCATGCACAATGAAGAATTAGAAAAAAATTAATATTTTTCAACGTGTTAAATTTTTCCTTAATCTTTATTATCATTAAATAAAAGGTTACTGTACCTGAGTTTAAAATTTCTAGCCTATGCTTTATGTTTGAAGATTTCCCTGAATTGGAAAAAATGAGGCATTTTATTTTAAATTCACACTCAGTGATGGGACATACAGAATTAAACTAAACAAAGTATCAGGCTACGGCAACCTCACAACACATAACATAGTACTGAAATGGCTGGTTTATTGATTGTCACTTTCCACCGGCTATTAAACATGTTGAGGGCTACAAATGTATTTTTTGATACAACTATCTCAGTACCTCAAAAAAATTTTGACTGAATGTCTGAGTAAATGATGCTGATAAAAAGTTTAAAATAAAAATACAATTCAGACAGCTTTGATCAACTGCTAAATATGAAAGATTAGGAGTCATAAAATATGTATCCACACCTTATACCATCATAAATTATGTGACTTTGACCACCTCCAACTCAAGAGGCTCAGCTTTCTCATCTGAATAAAAAGGATAATGCCTGATCAATATATTACAAAGTAGCTCTAAAGGTATATAATTAATGCACATGAAAGTCCTTGGTAAATACCAAATGTTATTTGTGTTATTCTACTGCATATACATGTAGAAAATATATATAAGAAATCTTTTTAAGACGTAATATGACAACTGACATTTTTTTTTTCTAAATGAACATAATTTAACATTTCTCTCTTTAGCCAGCAAACATACTCAAAACTATTCATCCAAAAATACTCCTTCCGATACATTCCTCAGCTTCCTCTCTTTACAAGTATATCTTGTCCAAGAATCAACACCTATACATCTTCTTCCTCACTGCACTGATACCTGTTTCGTCACCACTGCCAGTAGAACAGCTTCAACACAGTTAACACTTTGTCTTGGAAGATTTCTTTTCTAGCACCTCCCATACCTATGTTGACTTGTTCAAAATGACTAAATCCTGTTTTTTTGTACTTCAAGGACTAATTATTTTAACTGGCTCAGCTTCTTATCTTCAAATGCTAGCACTGTATGAATATTCAGGCTCAGACCTCCTGTTTTCTCATCCTAGTTTCTCCCTGCATGAGCCAATCTGCTTCAATAGACTCAGGCACCATCTTTACATAGCCAACTTCTAAACCTGTCTTTGTCCTAAGTTCACTCCTAATCTATTTTCCAACCAAGGGCCAAACAGTTTCATTTGGATGTACTTCATTCTCTGTAAGCTCATCATTCTCCTTTGTCCCAAACCTTCTCTTTCTGTTTGTTGTCACCCTTGGTAATATCATGGAGACATTGACTATGTCTCTATTCTTCCTCACCTCTTCCTTCCTTTTATCTACTTATAGGATCTACTGATTGTACCTCTAAAATGTCTTTCTAACCCATCTGCCCTCTTCTCCATTTTAATTTCCAAGGCTTTCATCAGGACCTCATTATCTTTTTTGGAACACTTTGACCACATCTAGTATAGCCTCTCTGCTTTGATATTTCACAGTTAGAATCCATCCTGTTAAATATGATGCCAAGGAAATAAAAACACTGCCTTACTTTTGATGCTGATTTGTTCTAAATTCTTTGAAATGATATTTGAGATCCTCACTAATCCATTTCCAACCACTTTCTCCAGTCTCAACTCTTGCTACACCCTTATTTCCCTAGATCATGTTAGGTACTTCTTATAATTTCATGCCCTGGTTCATGATGGTCCCTCTTTCTGCTACAGTTGTTCTTCATTTACCAAATGTTCAGCTCATGAAATATATTACTTGCTCTGAACACAATTTCTATAATGCCTTCTGGAAAAATTAACCCTTCCTCCTTTTAATCTTCAACTGCTATTAAAATTAAATTGTAGTTGCAGATATGTTTATCTCCTCCACTGCATTAGACTCAAAAGGAAAGTCTTATTCATTTTGATATACCTATGCTTAACACAACACCTGACAGAGAGTATTCAATAAATACTAAGCAGATCTATTTCTGATTTATGTAATAAATATGGGGCAAATTTCAAGAATAATTCTGATTTGTAAAATATATTAGCTGTATCATATTGAATTTTTTGTTAGTTATTGTTAGAATTAAGTGAAAATAATTTAGCATTGGATAACAGTGAAAATATAATCTAGATTATCCATCATAATCCCTTTGGTTTTAAATAACTAGTTAAATTTCTCTCTTGTAGTCAGTTTGGAAGGAGGCAGGAAACATTTACGCAAAAATCCAATCAAGTATCTGTAAAATACAGAGAAATTATATATGAGATCATCACTAGTATTATTAGAATAGCAAGGCAAGAATCATAAAATCTATTAAAGTTTTATATATGAGAGAGCTAAAGATATTATAGAGACTAAAAATAACAATTCAAATAAAATTAACCCTAGGGAAAACTAGATATATGGTAAAGGGAGAGTGCTAAGTTATTAGCAAGTAATATTTTTATGTAACTCAAAACTATTAAATACTATTTTTAAAAATTACACTCAATCTTCCTCTATAATTCTAGCTTGTCAGTAAACTATAACCTGTGAGCCAAATATGGCCCTTCACCTACTTTTGAAGGTAAAGTTTTATTGGAACACAGATATACATATTTCTGCATTCTCAGGTTCTACTTTTGTTCAATATTGACAAAGTTCAGTAGCTGAAGGCTTAAGATATTTACTATCTGGCCCTTTAGCAAAAAATAAACAAATAAATAAAATAAATTTAGCCAACTCTGGCTATAGATAATGTTGGAAACCTAGTTGAAAACCAAGCTAGTCTGTGTATTTACAGATTTCTTATTATACTAAAACTTAGAACTTTTATGCAAAGATTTCTTCTCATAAATATAAAGACATAATAATGCTATTATGTGAAATATACAGATGTTAAATATGTAGTAGAGATACAGAACATACATACAGGATCTTTTAAAGGTAAAATACTTTCTTTTTAAACTTTTAACACAAGCTGACCAATATAATTTTCATTAATTAGAAAAAGCTACTCTTTATATGAATCTGCTTCTGAAAATGAACTTTTCTGTCACTGTTACATCAATAAAAAAGTAGAAATTTATTCTTCCCATAAGAATAAAGTAGTAAAAGTTAAATAAAATCTTTTTTTTTTTTTTTTAATGAAGGGAGGGAAAGGCTGGAAGAGAAAAAAAAAAGAGGGAGAGAAAGAGGGAAGAAAAGAGGAAGGAAGAACAGGAAGAGATTAGAGAGAGGAAGGAGAACCTACTATACCTCATTCTCTAAGTGATATGAAGCCAATCTGTGTACCAAAATTAACACCATCTCGGACATGGGAGAAAAACTTGTCAGGATGGCATGATGTACAGAGGTTGAGATCTTGGTTCTGGTCCTGAATGTTATGTGGAAGAATTCCTCCCCGTTCTAGAAGAATCCTTAGGGTAAAGATTTTTCAAAAGATACTAAGAGTTTTTTTTTACCAATAGCCAAAACAATATGAAAAGTGTACAGATATTGGAATGATACAGAATATGGAATAATCAGGAAATGGTTGGTTCTATCACCTAAGTACATATATATATATATATACTACACAATCTTCCATAGTGTCCTGCAGACATGATCTAGGTACAGAATTTTTATAATCACAATCAATTACTTATTTAAGAAGAAACTTCTCAAGATACCAGGGTATTTGTAGACACAGAAAACTTGCTTCTCCATAAACACCTTGTGATATAAAATTGTAATAAAAATCAGTGATACTTATTCCATAAGTCATATTAAGAATCACTTTCAATCCCTTCTAATTATGTGCTAAATGAGGCAGAATTTGGGTAGGGTTTTGCTGACAGGACTAGAAACATAATTCAAATCAAACATCAATTTTCCTTGTAGAAATAACAAATAGGAGCTATAGAAATAACAAATAATGGGTTAAGTTGCCACCTGTCAGCATCCCAAATGAGCTCTGGTTCAAATCCTGGATGTACCACTTCCAATCCAGCTAGTTCCTTGTTAATGTGCCTGGGAAAGTAGTGGAAGATGCCTCAAGTACTTGGGCCCCTGTGTCGCTCCCCCTCTTCGTGGAGGAACGACACAGGACCCTGCGCTGTTCTTTCGTCTGCTCGGCCCTCCCTGGGTTTGCTGCTGGTTCTTCCCGGGTTGGCTGCTGTCCCTTCCACCTCCGTGGAAGGGCAGTTCCCCCTGGCCACATTCCCCACTTCCGCAGGGGAGCGGCACACCGCCGGCCGGCTCTTCTCGGGGGCTGCACAGGTGTTCCCCTTAGATGTTCCCCATAGATGTTCCTGGTGCATGCCGTCTCTCTCCTCCTTTATAGTCCTCCTCCGCCAATCCTAACTCGGCTGCCCACACGCCGAGTACGCTGCTCTCCTCCAATCAGGAGCAAGTCCTACAGTTTATTAGTTGAACTGGAGGCAGCTGGGTAGAAGCTGTTTTCTTCTCTCCCAGCGCCATATTGTGGGAGAGCAGATGCATAGAATAAGTCTTAATTCCAGTAACAGTCTAGTCCGGTTTGCTCCCCACACCCCTGTCAGCCACTAGGGTGACCTGGATGGAGTTCCATGCTCCTAGCTTAGACCTGGCCCAGCCTTAGCTATTGCAGCCATCTGGGGAGTAAACCAGTGGATGGAAGCTCTATCTCTCTCTGTCTCTGCCTCTCTATTTCAAATAAAATCAATAAATCTTTTTAAAAATGGAATGACAATTTTTGGCAGATTTTTATAACAAAACTTCATAAATTCAAAAATTCAGGAAAACAAATCTTGAAAGTGACTGTATATTTACTTTACATAGTTTTTTTGCTAAGAACTATATTTTACTTATTAATTAGAGAATAAAGATAATTTTAAACTATCAGCTTTTTGCTAGTTAAAAGAACTGACCTGGAGAATGACTGTGAAATAAAACAGGCCAGTTTTTCTATAAAAAGTTTAAGTAGATCTCTTAAAATTGAATGCCTACTGTTTCTTCCTTCATTTTTTTTTTTTATTTATTTGGAAGTCAGAGTTACAGAGAGAAGAGTAGGGGGAGTGGGAAAGGGAGGGAGGGAGGGAGGGAGAGAGAGAATATGAATCTTCCATCTGTTGGTTCATTCCCCAGATAGCTCCAACAGCCAGGACAGGACCAGGCTGAATTCAGGGGCCAGGAGCTTCATCTGGGTCTCCCACATGGGTGTCAGGGGACCAGACACCTAGGCTATTTTCTACTGCTTTTCCCAGACCATCAGCAGGGAGCTGGATTGGAAGTAGAGCAGCTGGGATATGAACCAGCACCCATATGAAATGACAGTGATGCAGGTGGTAGCTTTATATCCTATGCCACAACGCTGGCCCCTCTTCCTTAACTTTTGAAAAAATAAATGATACCAGTCAGGCAAAATCAAATGAGAACAGATTTCATATTTAAAATGAATTTCTATATATGTTTACATGTATGTCAACTGCCTAAATATCTGCCACCTTAATTTTTCTTGGAGTTACTGTTTGCTAAAATAATTTTCATTTTAGATGCAATAGTCAATAATGAGTTCCAGAATGAAATCAAGCATACCTGGTAGCTTTTCGGATGTCAATATAGGGATTTGGTGAGTCAAACAGTCTTACACATTCAGGATGAAGATTATGAAACTTATTTGCTGATTCCCATGGAAGAGTAAAACAGCAAGGTCCTACTGAAGGTCCCAGTACAACAATAATGTCTTCCAAATGACAACCATATTCTGTTATCATAGCATGCACTGTAGCCATAGCAATACCTAACAAAGTACCTTTCCAACCTGGTAAATACAATAAAAAGGAGATAATGAAAGTTCAAACATAACAAAATTCCACTTGACTTTATCTCTAAGTTTAAAATGAGCAGATTGAATTTGTACATTTGTCAAAAGTCTAGAAATAAAAAACAAATCACAAAATTAATATTGCATTATAGTACTGGTTTTAGAATGAGATCTGCTATATATATATATATATATATAAAGCACCTGCTCAGAATAAACATTACTGGGAGTTTCCTTCCACTTCTTTTCAAAAAAATTTTGTATATTTAGTTTCCACTGGGATTCCATCTTGTTGCTCTTAACTCTCATTTTTTCACACATTTTAAAAAACAATAATAGGTCCCCATACAGTAGCATAACAGGTAAAGCCACTGCCTGGGATGTCAGCAGCCCACGTGGGCGCCAGATCGAGGGCCAGCTGCTCCACTTCTGATCTAGCTCCCTGCAGGTGCACCTGGGAAAGTAGCAGAGGATGGCCCAACTGCTTGGACCCCTGCACCCATGTGGGAGATCCGGAGGAGGCTCCTGACTCCTGGCTTCAGCCTGGCCCAGCCCTGGCTGTTGCAGCTATCTGAGGAATAAACCAGCAGATGGAAGATTCCTCTGTGTGTGTGTTTGTGTGTGTGTGTGTGTGTGTCTGTGTATGTCTGTCTATGTATCTCTTATTTTCAAATAAACAAATAGGGCCAGCGCCGCGGCTCACTAGGCTAATCCTCTGCCTGTGGCACCGACACCCTGGGTTCTTGTCCCAGTTGGGGTGCCGGATTCTGTCCCGGTTGCTCCTCTTTCAGTCCAGCTCTCTGCTGTGGCCCGGGAGGGCAGTGGAGGATGGCCCAGGTCCTTGTGCCCTGCACCCGCATGGGAGACCAGGAGGAAGCACCTGGCTCCTGGCTTCGGATCAGCGCAGTGCGGCCAGCCGCAACGCACTGCCCGTAGCAGCCACTTGTGGGGTGAACCAACAGAAAAAGGAAGACCTTTCTCTCTGTCTCTCTCTCTCACTGTCTAACTCTGCCTGTCAAAAAATAAATAAATAAATAAATAAAAATAAAATAAAGTTAAAAATAAATAAATCTTAAAAAAAACTGTGGTAAAATCACATAAAACTTACCATTTTAACTAAGTGTACAATTCAGTATATTGAGTACACTCACATTGTTGTGTAATCAACCCCCAAAATGTTTTCCATCTTGCAAAACTGAAACTCTATATCCATTAAAATTAAATAGTAACTACCATTTCACCTTTCTCCTAGACCCTGGTGACTACCATTTTTCTTTAGGTTTCTATGGACTTGATTACTCTAGATACCTCATATAAGCAGAATCAATCTGTCTGTCTTGGGATGGCCTGATTTCACTTAATATTATGTCCTTAAGCTTCCTCCATGTTGTATCATGTGTCAGAATTTCCTGCTTTTTTATGGCTTAATAATATCCCCTTGTGGGAGAGTGATCCAACATGGGAAGTGAGATACTCAGCAGACTCATACAATGGCGGATGTCCTAAATAGCACTCTGGCCTCAGAATCAGCCCTAAAGGCACTCGGATCTGGCTGAAAAGCCCATGAGAGTATTTCAGGCATGGAAAGCCAAGACACTCTGGCAAAAAGATCTCTGTGAGTGAGATCCCAGTGGAAAGAACAGGTCTTCAAAGAGGGAGGTGCCTTTCTCTGAAGGGAGGAGAGAACCTCCACTTTGACTATGACCGTGTCTAAACAAGATAAGAGTCGGAGAACTCAAGGGGCTTCCATAGCCTTGGAAACTCATAACGGGTGCATAGGGAGATTACTGATGCCATAAACAGGAGTGTCAATTGGTAAAGTCAACAACAGGAGTCACTGTGCACTTACTCCTCATGTAGGATCTCTGTCCTTAACGTGCTGTACACTGAGGCTTAATGCTATAACGAGTACTCAAACAGTATATTTCACTTTGTGTTTCTATGGGGGTGCAAACGACTGAAATCTTTACTTAATGTACACTAAACTGATCTTCTGTAAAAAAAAAAAAAAAAAAGAAAGAAAGAAAGAAATTATCAATTCCCAACTTGACTCTCACTGGGATTAAACATGACAATAGGTCTGATCTGATTTCATCATCATTTAAAAAAAATCATCTATTATTTTTCACTTTATGTTTCTGTGTGGGAGCAAACTGTTGAAATACTTACTTAAGGTATACTAAGCTGATCTTCTGTATATTAAGATAATCGAAAATGAATCTTGATGTGAATGGAAGGGGAGAGGGAGTGGGAAAGGGGAGGGTTGTGGGTGGGAGGGACGGTATGGGGGGGAAGCCATTGTAACACATGAGTCGTACTTTGGAAATTTATATTCATTAAATAAAAGATTAAAAAAAAATAATAATATCCCCTTGTATGTATACCACATTTTGCTAATTCATTCATATATTAATGGACATTTCAGTTGCTTCCACTTCTTGGCTACTATGAATACTGCTATTATGAACAAGAGTGTGCAATTATCTTTTCTAAACCCTGCTTTCATTTTTTTGGGATATAGTATATAACCAGAAATAGAATCATTAGATCACATGGTAATTCTATTTAAAAATTTTTGAGGAAGTGTCATATTGTTTTCCATAGTACCTATACCATTTTAGATTTCCCACAAGGTTTAAATTATTTCACATACTAAACACTTGTTATTTTCTACTGTTTTCAAAAATATTAGTCATCCTAATGGATATGAGGTGATATTATAGTTTTAATTTGCATTTTCTTAATTATGTGTGATGTTGAACATCTTTCTATGTTTGTTGGGCATTTGCATATCATCTTTGCAGAAATACATATTCCTTTGCTCATTTTTAAGTGAGGCTGTTTGTTGTTGTTAATGATGAGTTGTAAGAGTTCTTTATTTATTGCAGATATACCTTAATCAGATATGTGATTTACAAATAATTTTTCATTCCATGCCTTTTCATTCTACTGACTGTGCCCTTTGATGCCTAGATATATTTACTTATTTTTAATTTGAGAGGCAGAGAGAGAGAGAGAGAGAGAGAGAATTCCCAGCTGCTGGTTAGCTACTCAAATGCCTGCAACAGCTAGGTCTGAACCAAGATATAACCAGGAACTGGGAACTCAGTTGAGATCTTCTACATGGATAGCAGGGATAAAACTCCTTGAGCCATCACCTGCTGCCTTCCAGGCTATGCATTAGTGGAAAGAAAGAATGAAAAGCAGAGCCAGGACTTGAACCTGGGTCCTCTGATATGGGATGTAAGAGTCACAACTGGTAGTCTAATAGGCCAAATGTCTGATCCTACAGATGTTTTTAATTTTAATAAAGTCTAATTTATCTACTTTTACATTTGTTGCTTGTGAGTTTCTTCCATCCGCTGGTTCACTCACAAGATGGCCACAATGGCCAGGGCTGGCCCAGGCCAAAGCTAGGAGCCAGGAGTTTCCTCTAGGTCTCCTATGTGGGTAGTAGGGCCCAAGGCCTTGGGCCATTTTTCACTGCTTTTCCCAGGCTATTAGCAGGGAGCTGGATCAGGTGGAGCAGCTAGGAGATGAACAAGTGTTGATATGGAATGCCTGAAATGCAGGCAGTAGCTTTAAATGCTATGCCAGAACACTGGGCCCTTTGCCTGTGATTTTCTAAGAAACTACTGCCTTATCCAAGGTCACAAAAATTTACACTTATGTTTTCTTCTAGAAATTTTATAGTTTTATTTCTTACATTTAGGCCTTTCTTAAATTTTGAGTTCATTTTTGTATATGAGTTAAGGTAAAGATACATCATTCTTGTTCACGTGGATATTCAGTTTTCGCCACAATATTTGTTGAAAAGACTGCCCTTTCCCCATTGTATAGTCTCAGTATCCTTGTTCAAAATCATTTTACCAGGGCCAGTGCTGTGGCGTAGCGGGTAGAGCTGCAGTCTGCAGTGCCATCATACCATATGGACACCAGTTTGAGACCTGGCTACTCCACGTCTGATCTAGCTCTCTGCTATGGCCTGGGAAAGCATTAGAAGATGACCCAAGTCCTTGGGCCCCTGCACCCATGTGGGAGACCTGGAATAAGCTCGTGGCTCCTGGCTTCGGATTGGCACAGCTCCTGCCACTGAGGCCATCTGCGGAGTGAACCAGAGTACAGAATTCTCTGCTTCTGCCTCTCTGTAACTTTGCCTTTCAAATAAATAACTAAACCTTTTTTAAAAAATCATTTGCCCATACTCAAAGGGTATATTTCTGGGCTCTCTATTGTATTCCACTGATTTTATGTTCGCCTACATGCTAGATATATTTCTATCCTGTTTCAAGGATAATTATTAATAACTTGGAAATTCACATTTATAACTTAATTTTGACTGCTTAATATTTTTATTTTTATTTTTTTGACAGGCAGAGTTAGACAGTGAGAGAGAGAGACAAAGAGAAGGTCTTTCTTTTTCCACTGGTTCACCCCACAAATGGCGCCACCAGGCGCTCCCCCCAACCCCCGCCTGGCCCCATCTCCCATGCAGGTGCAGGGCCAAGCACCTGGGCCATCCTCCACTGCCTTCCCGGGCCACAGCAGAGAGCTGGACTGGAAGAGAAGCAACCGGGACAGAATCCGGCACCCCAACTGGGACTAGAACCTGGGGTGCCGGCGCCGCAGGCAGAGGATTAGCCAAGCGAGCCATGGCACTGGCCTAATATTGGGTTTTTAAAAAGCTTTTTATTTTTGTAATTTGAAAGAAAGACAGAGAGAAAGAAAAAGAGAAAGAGAAAGAGAAAAAGAGAGAGAGAGAGAGAGAGAATGTTCTCATCTGCTAGTTCACTCTCCAAATGTCCACGATGGCCCTGGGTCAGAGGACAAAACTGAGAACTAGCAGCTCATGTGTAACAAATAATACTTCCTTTTTACATCCAGGAACTGAGACTTACAAGTTAAATAACTTTAGACAACGTCATATAGCAAATCTGACTTCCACTCATCCATTTCTATTACTTTAGTTAGGCCAAAAGAAAAGAATGCTACTTTCTTCTTTATCTTTGGTCTTCAAAGCAGAATACTCACTGATTACAAGGAAAAGGAAACTCAAAAGAGCATCCCTCAATTCACATAGAATCATAGCCACTAGATAGTCTAAATACTATTTTTAAATACCTTCAGAAAACAATATAGCATCTAAAATACTTATTTAATCTTATCTTTAGAGAACAGTGACAATGAAATAATTTAGTTAAAAAATTAAAATGCAGTCTTCCAAACATATCTTGTCTTTTATCACCTCCCTACTTTCAAACATGCTGCTGACACCTGCCATTTGTATGAACACCTTTCTACAACATGGCTAACATTCCTATTCTCTGGAGCCTGGGCTTCAGAGGTTCTCAACCAGAGGCAGTACCAATCCTCTAAAGTTGTGTTTTGAAAAGCATGAAAGGAGTTGTATTTGTTTTTTGTTATTGTTGTTTTGTTGTTACAATGACTGAGAGTGCTACAGGCATGAAGAATTTTTAAGATACTTCATCTGCAATGTAGGATTACATTGCCCAAAATACCATCCTCTCTGAGAAAGACTAGCATCTAGCAAAATCGTACAAATTTCTTAGAACTCAACATAGGTATCACTTCCTTTGGGAATTCTATTCTGATTCAAAAACTTTGACTCAGAGCATGCCAGCCCCTCCCATATCACTATACTTACCACAAAATAATAGAGTTAATTGTTTACCATCCTTACCAGAAAGTTTAATTTTTGCTGAACTACAAAATTAGTAAAATTCTGAGTGCTTAAATAAGCAAACTTAGCCGGCGCCGCGGCTCACTAGGCTAATCCTCCGCCTAGCGGCGCCGGCACACCGGGTTCTAGTCCCGGTCGGGGCACCGGATTCTGTCCCAGTTGCCCCTCTTCCAGGCCAGCCCTCTGCTGTGGCCAGGGAGTGCAGTGGAGGATGGCCCAGGTGCTTGGGCCCTGCACCCTCATGGGAGACCAGGAAAAGCACCTGGCTCCTGGCTCCTGCCATCGGATCAGCGCGGTGCGCCGGCCGCAGCGCGCTGTCCGCGACGGCCATTGGAGGGTGAACCAACGGCAAAAGGAAGACCTTTCTCTCTGTCTCTCTCTCTCACTGTCCACTCTGCCTGTCAAAAAAAAAAAAAAGGCAAACTTACCAGCGTGAGCAACTCCACATGCTTTTTTGACAGGATCTGCAAAAACTATGGGGATACAGTCAGCACCAAGAGCTGCTATCGTGACTCCTCTCTGATTTGTGGTTATTCCATCATAAGATTCAGGTTCCTTCCTTCCCATAATCCAGACGTCACTGGCATGATCAGTCTAATACCAAAGATATGTGACAAAAATATGTTTTGGAAGTGAGATTTCTCACACCAGAAGCTTTTCTGAAAGTACACATTTCAGAACAAAGTAATATACTAAAGTAATATACAAAATAATACTAAAATCAATTAAATATACCACTTCTATGTGTAGTAAAACAGCAGTTAATTCTGCATATTTCATTCAAAGGATGCAGTTTAACATTTAAAAATTCAGTACAGTCCATCACAAATACCTCCCCACTAGAAATGGGTAAATGTCTATTTACAGCACTTTTCACAAGGAAATTTGACTTTTTTATAAAGAGAGCTAAATTAATTACTAAAGCATCAATATTTTTATTTTTTCTAGACTCAAGTAGAGTTAAAAATTTTATGATGAATAAGATACTATATCATTAATTATGACCTGAGTTCCATTAGTGTTGATTTAGAAAATTATAACCTTTCTTTTCCAACATTAAGGACTTTTCTTCTATATCAAATAGAGAAGTGAATGGTACTACAACCCCTGAGAATGCATCATATTTTTAGAATCAGGAACTCCAGATGAAATATATATCATAGAGTTGATCTTTAGGCTGTATATAAATCTAAGAAAAACACAGCATTATTCTAAAATTTTAGATAAAACACCAGATGCAAAGGTTAAAAAGGTTAAAGTTTATGCCATTAAGCAGACTAAAAAACATACTTTAGGTCTCAAAATATAAAGTAAAATTTTACCTTTATTCGGTAAAATTTTTTCATATTAAATCCTGCAGTATTTGCCAATCTACGCAGATTTTCTTGAACAACTGCCTTAGGATCTCTCCGTTTGGAACTACAGAAAAGATTGAATGAGCTAAGCGTTGGTATATAAGATATCCCACCTGTTCTTGTAGTAAATCCATGTGTGAAAATATCTGTTGAGGATAAGTGATGAAGATTAAAATGATGGAATACAAAAGACTATAAAACCACGTCTGTTAAACCTGCCCAAATTTCTTCATCCTGTGTTTATTAATCTAGCTTCTGATTTCTACAGCACTTTGTATTTCCATATTCTCTTATTACTTACTGGTCTGAGTTTGTTTGTTTCACCTGCCTATGGGATTATTGATCTGCAAAGGGTATTCTGTCCCATTTGACTTTGTTCAACCCAATGGTATACAGTGTTGTTAATACTATTCAACCAAAAGGAAAGATAATTTTAAACTTCACTATTTTGAGAAGGTGCCAACTAGTGGAAGTTTCAAACTTTCCAGGTCATAAATCTTATTTTAAAGGAGGGCTTTTTTTTTTTTAATTATTACTATTAAAGCAGAATTTTCAAAAAGCAAACTCTTTAAATTAGAGTAACTTTGTAGGGGTCATCCTTTGACACCCCTGACATCACAGGCCATCCATGACACCCTCACATTGCAAGTGATGCTAATGAGCAATAATCTCACACTGTCAATCAAAGAAAGGAGGAACAAGAAGTGAACAGCCTCGGAAGACAGGCTTGCTTTTTCTCTTTCACAGTAAAAACAACAGTTAGGGTTTAATATACCTGGGATCAAAGGAGATGTGATAATAGTTAATTCTCCTTTCAGCGCTGGCAGACTGCTCAAATATGTTTCTATTTCTTTCTGGATCTCTTCTAGTTCTTGAGCTGTGATCACATTTATTTCAGTGGACTGTTTGAAAAAGCCATCCCTCAAAGTCATCTGTAAATCTTCAAACTCGAAATTGTAAACATCAGTGAAGAGTTCATCAACAAAGGCCTTCATTAATGCTTTTCTGTGCATGGGTACAATGATCTTAATGCTGCTCAGATTTTTTTCATCAATTTTTTGTTTAATAGTATACAATGAGGCAGCCATGCTGGGATTGTTAACAGTCTCAAATTCTCTCAAGAGAGTTGATAATCCATTGCTTGCTTCTAATTCACAATTATCATGCTCACCATCCCTTTCACAGCTGATGGGGTTATGACACATTATGCAAAGGAACTTGGCCTTGGAAGCATGGTGGAATTTGATGGCATTCAATGTCTTCAGTAATCTCTGATGGCTGTTTTTCTGAGAGTTCAATTTCAAATCAAAGAGATCTATCACAACTGCTTCTGCCATTCTTCAATGCTTTAAAGTTCTTCAACGACTTCTGTGCCAAGTTAATCACCTGTAAAGAAAAATTGGCATAAAAATATATCAACTTCTTACAGATATAAAAGAAATTTGTAGTAGATTTTAAAAGTGACCGTACTGATTTGAAAATGTAAACAAAATACTAAACCCAGGCCCTTCTCAACAAAACTAATCCACTATTCGTCATCAGACAACCACAACAGCGAAAGTGAAGTCACCTTCTAATTCACTTTCTGAAAGTGTTGGTATGTCTTTCCAAAAAAGCAGTTCCTCTGTGCTGTTTCTTCTCTATATAGAAATGTTAAGTAGGGAATTACTTCTTACGTTAGACAAAGCTTATTTCTTAATTATAGGTGTTAACCTATGTGATGATCCTTAATCCTGACAGGACTGTCATATTAGGTCATACTTTTTCATAGGAAATACGAGGTCCTGAAGTTAGGCAGGTTAAGCAATGCTGTACCTGAAAATCGTGTCGTTAAGGAAACACAAGTTGTGAGACGACTGCTCCATCTCTTTAGGATTTACACAGTACGATTTGGCTTCCTACCTTCGTTCTGACTCATTCTCAGCAGATTTTTCTCATTTTCAGTCCTGGTCCTGCCACCCCAGTCCTCGGTGCTGCCCTGACCTCTGCTCCCCACATCTCATGCGCTCCGGTGGAGGGCCATTTCCCGTTTTGAAAAGGTGACCGCTTCCTTCCCCTCCACACTGTGGATTTCCACACGGGGCCCCTGTCACCGCCAGATCCCTGTCCCCCACAGGACCCCTGCTCGATACCTAGAACTGTGCACCTGCCCTGGTGGGGACCTCCACCCCCTTTCACTGCCCCCTTTCCGCCCTCCCCCACCCCCCTTTCCCTGAGAACTTTCCGACCGTCAGATGCACACCAGAGGCGGGCTCCGGGGTCCCGCCCTCTCACGTTCCTCTGCATACCTGGTCTGCCGCGGGGAGCTCGGTTAGGACGGGCCGCCCCCCACCTCTTCCCTGAGTCTCAGTGGAATCCGGAGCCACGAGCTTGTCACCTGGAGTCAGAAGCCCGTCCCGGAGGCGGCGACGCCCGCCCCTCGTCACCTCACCTCACCTCACCTCACCTCACCCATCCCACCTTGGCCTCACGGATCCCCCGCCTGGCATCGACCCGGACTCTTCGCGCAAACGACGGCCGGCCGGCCGGGGCTAGGACGGCAGACTGCAGCGCGGCGGCACGGAGCTCCCGGGTCGAGCGGGGCTGCGGGGCGTGCCCCGCGCGGACGCGGCGGGCCGGGCGCCCTCGCTGGGGAATCCCGGGATGAGCTAAGCGCGCGCGCCCGGCGCGCCTCAGCAGTTCCGGGTCAGGGCGGCCCGGCGGAGCCCGTCCTGCGACCCCGGCGAGGGAAGAGGAACAGGCGCCTGAGCGCAGCAGAGGCCTGTGGCCGGAGCCAAGGCGGGTCCGCAGCCGGCAGGCAGGCAGGCAGGCTGGGCTCCGAGAAGGGGAAGGGGCTGTGGGCCCCGTGAGGAGGGGAGGCGAGAGGGGCGACCGGGTCCCGTGAGGGGAGCTGGGAGGCGGCAGCCACCTCAGGATTCCAGACGTTCTCTGAGCACGGAGGCCCCATCCCCGCGCCGAGGGGGCGCTGACGCAGCAGAGTGCTCGGGACACCTGGCCCGGGAACCGCATCACGTTACTTCTTGGCAGCTTGCCCTGTCTGGAGTTCAGATAGTGGGTTTCTGTGGGGGAAATTCCGCTAGTGTTTTGTTTCCATTGTTTCCAGAAACAAGTTGCTTGGTCTCCTCCCGGGGTGTTTTTTTTGCTGACTCTGCTGTTCTAGCTGAGGAGACCCAACGGGCTCTACAGCGCCCTCATAGCTTTGACAACGCGTATGTCCTGGGTGTCTTTTTAAAAATGTGGGACAGTAGAAGTCACTAATCCTTAAGTCCTGATAAAGGTACAATTAAACATCCTTTATCTGTACGCCAAGAGTAAGTTTTTAAGTTGGGAGCCGCCACTATGTGAAATGCAGGTGTTGTGGTGGAGGGGAACTCATTAGCTCCCTTCCTCTTCTTCGCTGTTCACGTAAGTGCTGAAGCATTTTTACCTGAATGAGAAAGAACCTCAGATTTCTGGCAGTTTAGAAGAACCCTCAAGAGTGGCACTTATTTCTACTTCTCTGGAGAATGAGAACACTAGTCCAGATTAAGAACCTTCCTTTTCAGTATTCATGGCATCTGGTTTTATCAAAATTTTCATTGATTGGACATTGGTTAAAAACCCTGAGCAGTAGATGGTGCACCTGATTAGGAGGTGCTCTTACTGCCCTGAGCTTGTTTTTATGTTAAATCCTAACTTAGGCAAAATAGAAGTCTCTTAGTTATAGAGTAAGTTTAAAACATTTATCTCTGTTCTTATGGACGGTGATGGGTTTTCGTATTCCCTCAGGCAACAGTTGTGGTAGCAAAACTATTCAGAAGAGTGAGGCTGTTGGGGAAGACGGAGTTTGTTATATTGTATTTATATACTGTTTCCTTTTTTTAAAAAAGTTTCATTTATTCGAAAGAGTTAACAGAGAGAAAAGAGGGAAAAGACTAGTTTACTCCCCAAATGGCCACTACAGCTGGGGCCAGGAGCTGGGAGCTTCTTCCAGGTGGCCCACATGGGTGCAGGGGCCCAAAATCGTGCAATCTTCCTGTGCTTTCCCAGGCCATTAGTAGAGAGCTGGTTTGGAATGCCTACAGGCAATGGCTTAACCCACTAGGCCACAACTCCAGCCCCATACTGTTTCCTTTTACCTTCTGGTTCCATCCTCATCTAATCCTTTACTACATTCTCACACACCCTACTCCCCTGATTCTCAATTCTGGCTGAAAGAACTACAAGTGGTACTTTTAAAAAATAACAATAATGCAGACACCCCATTCCAGATACACAGTGAATCAAAGCCTCTGTGAGCCATGCCTAGACACGTTTTCTTTTGTCTTATGAGCCTTTTTAAGATTGATTTATTTACTTGAAAGGCAGAGAAAAAAAAAAGCATGAGAAAGAGAGAGAGAACTTCCATCCACTTTTTCACTCCCCCAAATGGCAATAACAAACAGGACTGGGTCAGGCAGAAGCCAGGAGAACTCCATTCAGGTGTTCCTTGTGGGTGGCAGCGGCCCAAGCACTTAAACCTTCTGATTTCCTAAGTATATTAGCTGGGAGCGGGATTAGAACAAGAGCAGCAGGGATTAGAACCAATGCCCATACAGGATGCCAGCACTGAAGACAGTAGTTTATCCTGCTGTTCCACAATGCTGGCCCCCATCTTTTTTGTATTAACCTCTACAGATGTTTCAGATGCATAGGTTTGAAAAATAAATCTCCTATTCCTGAGCCACATAAAGGCTGTTCTGTGGATAGGCCACATGATTTTATCCTTTACATTTGCTTGTACTTAGACACCCCCCTTCTCTTTATATGGAACCTTTATCTATATGGAACCTTCCTTGAATCCCCATCCCTCAACAAGAAAAATTAATGACTTCTTCATTAGCATTTTGTTCCTGTGCAAAAATCCCTATCACACATGCTATCTGGATCCATAGCCAACCAGTAAATTGAAAATGTTGGTTAAACATTGAATTGTACACTTTAGAAGAATTAGAAACTAAAGTAATGCTTTGTTTTTAACAGAAAAGGAAAAGCCAGTTAAGCCAGATTATTGTTTAAAAAGTAAGAAAAATACCTTAAACTTTTAACTGTAGCCTAAAACAATTATATACTTGTTCCCAATCTCTTGAGAAAGGCCAAGCCCTTTTCTTTGTGTGTGGTCTGCTGCTTGTAGTTCTGCATTTTATGTCTTACATAACCAGTACTTCATACTATAGGGAAAGATTTCACAACATTTTGACCCTGTAAAAGGAAAGTAACTTCAAGGCACTTATAAAGTAATCTGAATGCATGTTTATTCTTTATAATGTTTTATAGTTATCTCACACACATTTGTTTTACACTAAACATAGAATTTAAAGAAACAAACTTCATAGTATTTTATTGATTATATAACATTTAACTAAGTTATGAAAACACAGTATGAAGTACAACTGGAATGAACAGGTTTGGAAACAAACACAAAGAACTCATGGCAAGATGGAATGGTTCAACTAGTAGAAGCAGAAATAAGCAGACATACTAGAGAAGAGTTTCCTAATCATGAGCATTTAGCATATGGGGATTAGCTCCATATGACTTATAAAGGAAATAGAGTGAGTTAATGTTAGAGATCAAGTGTGTGTAGGTTAAGAAAGCATCAACTCTATCTCTCCTTTTTAATTATTTTATTATGTGTCTTTCTCCCTCGTAGACTTGGAGCATTTTGAGGGGAGAGATAGAGCCTGGCTGTTCAGGGGAACTACTGGGGAAATCCCCAGACATTCTTACAACACCATGTAAATTTTCTCTTGAGAACAAGTGGAATTTAAAAAGCTGTGAACAGTTGTTTTTAAGCTATTTTCACTAAAATTTATGGGTCTTTCCAGAAAAGGCCATGTAACAGATGCAAATTTCATTATCAAAAGCTTGTATTAGTTCCTAAGGCTGCCATGGCAAATTACTAACAACTGGGTGGTTTAAAGTAATGAAAACTTATTCTCTCACAGTTATGGAGGCCAATTATATGTTAGCATATTTTCAGGACCTTGCACCCTTTAAAGCTCTCCTTGCCTTTTCCATCTTCTAGTGGCTCCAGATGTTCCTTAGTTAGTGGCTCCATGACTTGGGCCTCCTCTGCGTTTGTCTTCACATTGTCTTCTTCCCTGTGTATGTTGAGTATCAGAATCCCTCTCTACCTTTCTCTTATAAGGACACCTGTATGGAAATAAAACAAACCAAATGAGGATAAGCAAGGGATATTTATTCAGAGCTTATATGGTGGTGAGCCATATAAGCCAAATACACCATCAAGTGTATTTGGGATGGCTGGCACTGCGGCTCACTAAACTAATCCTCCACCTGCAGCGCCAGCACCCCAGGTTCTAGTCCTAGTTGGGGCGCTGGATTCTGTCCCAGTTGCTCCTCTTCCAGTCCAGCTCTCTGCTGTGGCCCAGGAGTGCAGTGGAGGATGGCCCAGGTCCTTGGGCCCTGCACCCACATGGGAGACCAGGAAGAAGCACGTGGCTCATGGCTTCAGATAGATGCAACACACCGGCCACAATGCGCTGGCTGTAGCGGCCACTTGGAGGGTGAACTGGCGGAAAAAGGAAGACCTTTCTCTCTGTGTTTCTCTCTCTCACTGTCTGACTCTGCTTGTCAAAAAAAAAAAAAAAAAAAAATAGTGTATTTGGCAGAGTTCAAAGGCAGGTAGAAGAATGGGTATGCCCTTGTTGGAGGCTGTTGTTATGGCACAGCTGCTGGCAGACTAATTAGATATTAGGCTATCCTTTGTGGTTAGGGGCATATTTTGTTCCAAATTCAAAGTAGAAACAAAAATTAGAAAAGATGTCAATTATTAGTCAAGTACTGCCTAAGGTTAACTTTCTGGATTGTTACTAGATAATAGACTTTTTTATAAGTGATTTGTAGATAGCAGCCCTGGCTTCTTAAACTGGTTACTGTAGCTAATAGGTTGGTTTCTTGTGTTGGTTGCTGCAGATTGTGGATCAAATTTCTACATATATTTAAAGATTTATTTATTTATTTAAGAGAGGGAGAAAGAGAATCTTCCATCTGCTAGTTCATTCTCTGAAATGGCTAAAACAACAGCCAGGCCTGGACCAGGTGGAAGCCAGGATCTGGGAACTATCTAGTCTTACACATTTGCAGCAGGGGCTCAAATACTTGGACTATCCTCCATTGCCTTCCCAGGCATATTAGCTGGAAGCTGAATCAGAAGCAGAGGAGCTAGAACTGAAACTGCACTCTGATATAGTATGTGAGCATTGCAAGCAGAGGCTTAACCTGGTGTGCACAATGCTGGTCTCCAGAGTTCAATTTTTATATATGATCTGGTCATTGCGTATTCAGTCTCTCACCTGCCATTGAATTTAGGGAGCACCTTAAATCCAGTATTATCTCATTTCAAGATCTCCGGTTATATCTACAAAGATCTTTTTGCAAATAAGACCACACTTACATGTTCTGGGAGTTAGAACATGGACATATCTTTTGGGGGCTCTTCTTTAGTTTACTACAATGCTCTCTTAATTTTGGAACCATTCTTGTTTAGCAGAGGAAAATGGCCTTGTCCCTTACTGTCCTAAATATGAAAAGTATATAGATTATGAGTAGATTTCACCAAAGGCCTATAATTTCTGTCCTGGTGGTAGGAGACTTTGGGAAACATTTGTCTAGGCATCCTTTAAAGCTTCCAAAATAAGATATTTTAATAGTCTAGCAGTGTCTATATATTCAGAGAAATTCCACTGTTGGGAGAAAACCAGAGGCAATGTGGAGAATGTGTGAATGTTGCCAATATTATCTTGGATAAGCAGTTAATGAACAGTACCAAACCCTGTGCTTGCTTTCTGTTTTCAGTGTCTGAAACTTGAATCTCATTACCTGGGCAGACAAGAGAGTAATCCTTCATTTTGGCAGATTCTAAGATATTGATATATAATATGTATATAATAACTTTAGTAATTCAACTAATAAATATGTTTTGGATGATTGATAATGTTATGACTTCTCTTAGATATAGTTGAAAAGGCTTGGAGTATTCTCTAAAGTCTGTTTGTATTGATTTATGCAATTCTAATGAATTATCAGTAGATGGCAGTAGATTATTTTCAGTTTTATTTATCACTTCGATTCAACAGAGATCTGCAAGAAAAAAAAAAGCAAAAGCAAACCTAAAACTTTCCAATTTTATAAGACTTATTATTTCTTCAATAGTTGTTTTAGGTAAATATCACCCAAGAATTCTTCAGTGTTACTGCAGAAATAGAGATCAAGAAGTACCAGATACTTTTAATTGTACAAGTCTAATTTTCTTCATTCTTGAAATTAATCCATTAAATATTTTAAGGAGCACAAAAATGAGTAAGGTACCATCTTGGCCTTCCTGGAGTTTATAGTCTAATGGAGAAAGAACAAAATAATAAGAATAGAAATTTGTTGAGTATTACTGTGTGGCAGGAACTTGCTTAATGTTTACCATGCATTACTTTTAGGCCTCACAATAACCATAATAAGGCAAGTAATACTGTTGTTTCTAATTTACAGATAAGCAATGAGGTCCAGGTTAGAAATAATTTACCTAATAAACTAGTAAATGGCACAACTTAGATTCAAAACTAGCCCTATCATTCTCTAAGACTTACACTGTTATCTGTCATGGTATAACAGAGATATAGAAACAGTTGTACTAAAAAGAGAGATCACATTTTCCAGAAATATCAAAAAAAAAAAAAGGACTTCTTAACAAAAACGCCAATTAGAATGAAGTTGAAAGATTGGCTGTGGTGCCATGGATTAAACCAACACCTGCAGTACCAGTATCCCATATGGACACTGGTTTGTGTCCCAGATGCTCCACTTGTGATCAAGCTCCCTGCTAATGCTCCTGAGAAAGAAGTAGAAGATGGCCCAAGTGCTTGCACCCTGTGGGAGACCTAGATACAGCTGCTGTTTCTTGGCTTTAGTGTGGCCCAAGCCTATCCATTGCAGGCATTAGGGGAGAGAACTAATATATCTCTCACTTTCCTCTCCCTCTTTCTCTAACTCTGCCTTTCAAATAAATAAATAAATCTTCAAAAAAAAAAAAAAAAAGATTGGCTGTATTGTTGACATTATTCTGTTAGAACAGGGTGAATTGGAATGGAGGTAGACCACAGTTAGGCACTTCTTACATGCTAAGCACTTTTTTTAGATTTATTTATTTATTTATTTGAAATGCCAAGCTCCTCTACTTCTCATTGATCCAACTCCTTACTAAAGTGCCTGGGAAAGCAGCGAAAGATGGCCCAAGTGGTTGGGCCCTTGCCACCCATGTGACAGACCCAGAAGAAGCTCTTGGCTCCTGGCTTTGATCTGGCCCAGTGGATCCTGGCTCTGCTGGTTCACTCCCAAACATCTGGGAGCTTCATCCAGATCTCCCGCATGGGTGCAGGGGCCCAAACACTTGGGCCATCTTCCACTGCTTTCCCAGGTTATCCGGTAGGGAGCTAGAATGGAAGCAGAGCAGCCTGGACTCAAACCAGAGCCTCTATGGGATACTGGCATTGCAGGCAGTGGCTTGACTCACTAGGCCACAGTGCTGGCCCCCTCAAATATAATTTGAAGGTGGAATCAATGGATTTTGCTAAAAGAATTGTGTGCACCATGTAAAGGGAAGAAAAGTTCAGATTTGGGCTATACAAGGCAAGATTGTAAGACAAACATCAAGAAAGGACCTATATAGGAATGGCAGTAGTAAGAGTTTACGCTACTCAACCTGAAGTCCAAGACTGGTCAGAATATATTGAAGTGCCTTCTGTGCCCATTTTATATTTTTCTATTGAAAACTGGAGCACTCAGCCCACCATTGAAGATTGGTCTGCACCTCCCAATGGCTCAGGTCATTGAATGGGTAGGAACAACCACCAAGTGGTCTGAAAGCTGTTTTTCCATAGGTCCCTTTTTATTAAAATTTATTTATTTATTTGAAAGGCAGAGTTACAGAGAGGCAGAAGCAGAGAGAGAAAAAGGTCTTCCATCCACTGGTTCACTCCCCAAATGGCCACAATAGCCAGAGCTGTGCCAATCCGAAGCCAGGAACCAGGAGCTTCCTCGGGGTTTCCCACGTGGGTTCAGGGGCCCAAGGACTTGATCCATTTTCCACTGCTTTCCTGGGCTATAGCAGAGAGCCCAATCGGAAGTGGAATAGCCAGGACTTGGGCCGGCGCCCATATATGATGCTGGCACTGCAAGTGTTGGCTTTACCTGCTATGCCGCAGTGCTGGCTCCTCCATGGGTTCTTAAGCAAAATGGAAATAATCATGAAAGAAAATAAATGCTAGTTTAAGAAAATATGATATTTTTATAAAACATACATGACCAATGGAACAGAATAGAGTCCACAAGAAAAGTCACACATCTACAGCTAGTTGATCTTTGACAACAGTGCTAAGAATATGCCTTGAAGAAAGAACATCTTTTTAATAAAGAGATCTGGGAAAATGGGATATCCAAATGCAAAAAAATGACACTAACCCTCATCACACCAATCTCTACCCATGTACAAAAATCAACACAAATGGATTATAAGCCTAAATGTCAGGCCTGAAACTGAGATTACTTAGAGGAAATAGTAAAAATGCTTCAGGATATTGATATGGGCAAGATAAGCCCTCCAAAGCACTCAAAACAAAAGCAAAAAATAGACCAATGATATTTCATCAAACCAAATAGCTCTACACAACAAAGGAAAAAATCAGCAAAGTTAGAAGAGAGCCCACAGAATGAGAGAAAATATTTGCAAGCTATAAATCTGACAAGGGGTTAATAACCAGAATATAATGGAACTCAACTCAATAGCAAAGAAGAAAAAATATAAAAGGAAAATCCAATCAAACAGACCTAAAGAGATATTTTTCAAAAGAAGACACACAAATGGCCAACATGTATATGATAAAAATACCCTCTATCACTAATCAGGGAAATACAAATCAAAGTCATAATGAGGTACCAACTCACTACAGTTAGATTGACTTATTAAAAGCAGATAACAAGTTCTGTTGAGGATGTCAAGAAAAGGGGGCCGGAGCCATGGCTCACTAGGCTAATCCGCCTGTAGCGCCTGCACCCCGGTTTCTAGTCCCGGTTGGGGCACCGATTCTGTCCCGGTTGCTCCTCTTCCAGTCCAGCTCTCTGCTGTGGCCCGGGAGTGCAGTGGAGGATGGCCCAAGTCCTTGGGCCCTGCACCCGCACTGGAGACCAGGAGGAAGCACCTGGCTCCTGGCTTCGGATTGGCACAGCTCCCCCAAAAATTAAAAATATAACTACAATATGGTCCAGCAGTCCCACTGTTGGAAGGGGCCAAACAAGTAATGTACCCCCAAACTTAGCAGAAATCCTGAGAAGAAAAAATAAAGGAGGATGCTCCATCTGAAAATAAGAGTGTATTAGAGCAACTTACATATGGAATTCTAGACCAAGGTAGCAGGTGATTTCAGCAACAATGCTTATCTCACACACAACAGTTGAAGAGGCAAAGTTTGACCCTTTTACATATGAGGAGCTGAAGGTTGGAACTTGTGCTACAGCATTTCTTTACTGATCTTTAGGAATATATCTTAGGCATCTTGCTGAGCATTTTGACTATCAGTAAGGTTTGTGATAACACTTTGAGGCTGGAAAGTGACACCAGTTAGGCTGACAGGTGGCCAGTCATTAGCATCCTAAGAGAGACTCAGTACAATGTCATCATAATTTGCTGTTACATTCCCACTACAGAGTATATGAGTGTATCCAAAGGAAATTAAACCAGTCTGTTGAAGAAAAATCTGCACTCCAATGTTTATTGTGACATTATTTACAGTAGCCAAGAAATAGAAACAACCCAAGTGCCCATCCACTGGTGAATGGATAAAGAAAACATGGTACATATACACAATGAAATACTATTCAGCCATAAAAAAGGATAAATTCTTGTCATTTCCAAAAACCTGGATGAGACTTGAGATCATGTGTTAAATGAAATAAGCCAAGCACAGAAAGACAAGTGCTGCATAATTTCATTCACATGTACAATCTATGAAGTCAGATTGCATGGAAGTTGAAAGTATAGTGGTAGCTACTAGAGAGTAGGAAAAATAGGAAGAGGGAAAGTTTGATTAACTTTCTAAATTATAGCTAGATAGGAGAAAGTTACTGTATTCTCTTGCACAGAAGGGTGACTATAGGTAACAATGCACTGTATATTTTTACAAGGAAAAAAGGCTAGAAGGATTTTAAATATTTTTACCATGAGGAAATTATAAATATTTGGAGATAGATATGTTTACTGTGATTTGAAATTACACTATATATATATACATACACACATATAATCTAATCATCAAACAGCACCTTGTAATTATGTACAATTTTTATGTAACCATTAAAAATATTTTCAAAGATTCTGGCTTGTGTCTTGGGTGGGACAATCAGGGTTACAATCTTCAGCCACCTACTTATGGAGTATCTTTAAGGATTTTTAAAAAGGCCTCTGAAACATCAGCAATGGACTCTCCTTTATGAATGTCTTAGGCAATTCCAGTTCAATTATTCTGGGTCCCATACTCTTTAGAGACCTCTCTACTAATGAATCCAGGTTCTTGGCCTGAACAGTGAGAAAGATTAACTATTATAATTTACTGAGATAGAGGAGGCTTTGAAGGCATTACCTTAGTGGTAATGAAGGTGTATAGACAAGGGGAAACAGAGTTCAAGCTGAAATATGTTAGTCAAAAAGCCTTTTAGAAATCCATGTGAAGATATTGGCAATGTCATCTGGGTCTACTGTTTTAAGAAAGTTGTTTAGGATGGAATATAAATTTAGGTGTGTCAGCCTATACATGGAATATAAAGATTTAGAACCTGAATAACATCACTTGTGGAATGAGTATAGAAAAGAAAGAAATTTGAGAAATGAGCTTTAAGACACTGAAACATGAATAAAAAAGATGAGGAACGGTCAGCAAAAGAAACCGTGAAGTATGGTGTTTCATAAAAGGTGGTCATGATCAAATGGTGTCAAATGATACTAGTAGATCAAGTAAACTGAAGATTGAACTTTTCCATGAATGTAGCAATAAGCAGGTCATAGACACTTTGATAAGGACTTTAAAGGTTAAATAATGAATGATTGATTCTAGGGAGTTCCAGAATTATAGGAGAGAACAAGCATAGCATGACTAAGGAAGTGGGAAGAAGTTGGTAAATACCTGAAGGTGGATATAGTAACAAGCAAGGGTGGCACTAGTGGTTGTTGATTTATGATGGGCCATTCAATATCATATGTTTGACCAAGTAAAGAGAAATTCTGTTGAGGGGACATTAACTTAAGAAATGTCCTTGAATAGGTGAGAAAGGAGTAGAAAAATTGTCCTTTGATAGGAGCAGGGACAATTTATTCATTGTGAGAAAAGGATATACTAGTGTATAGTTCAAGTGTAGAAAAACTGGTGATTGGGTTATTTCCCAACCTGTTTCTTGCCCCCCCATCTCAGTTAAATAAGTAGTTATGTTATCAATTGGAAGAAAAAGGAAAAGAGATATTGGAGGTTTGAAGATAGAGGAAAATGAAAGAAATAATCAAGTATGAATGGCAAATTCTAAGGGCCTAGGATCAAGGATCAACTTTACATAAATGACCTTGAATTTAAAGTGAGACAACAGTGCAGTTGTATGTCTTTCTTTACACACATTCAGCTAATTGAGTGTAAATGAAGCAACTGGTTGGAGATTTTTTCCAGGGAAGTAGGACAGGGAAAGAGCCATAATGAATAGAAGGTATGTACAAATTCCAGGTAAGGAGAGATGGATGCATGAGGACCTGGGGGATCATATAAAGACAGAAATGTCAGTGGATTGAAAGACTTGATGTGACTAAATCCTTATAGTCAAAATACTAGGTGGAATTAGCTAGAAAATTATAAGGTAGTTTGATTCTGAGATTATGGATAAGGTACAAATATTATCTGGAGGTGGCTATGGAGAATGGACAAGAAGACACCAAATAACTGAGAAGTCAAAGTATTAGATATATCATCTATGTGATGTTGAGATCTCAAAGAAATAGAAGAGTAACTATACAGAAACAGTAGGCCATATACAATTGTCTAGGAATGAAGAGGGGACATCTAGAGGCTAGTTGGTAATAAGGAAAGGTAAAATAGCCATGTATGATGGCATGAACTTCAAAGAAACCAGACAATTTTAGAGGAGGGGAATAATAGTCTTGGAGAACAGGAAAAATGGCTCACCTCCAGACTTAGTGGCATGAGGATGAGTAAGCAGTGTCTTTGAATTTTAGTCAAAGCAAAAAGGTTAAGTGAGATTTTACTGAAGAGGTTGAAGATGTAGGCCATTTAGCTGAAGATGGACCATTAGGTTTAGAAGTCATAATGGAATGATATAAAGAGGTTGGGGAGAATAACAGTAAATGATTTACCAAGATGTATAATGAGTATTCATGATTGGGGAGGGGTGATCTGAGAGGCTTCTTTTGAAGACTAAGGTCTATAGGGGTATAGATTCAAATACAGTTTTAGTTTCCTTCTAAAATCTCTGACCATTGTATTTTAATCTTTTGCACTAATGGTGAAATGTCATTGCCATTCCTGTGACATATTTGACAATTAATTTAGCTTTCTATATTACCTATATTTAATGTGAAAAAAAGAAAATGAAAGAGTATTAATATACATTATTTTGTAGGAAAAAAAAAAAAACGGTTAACTGACGAAGGGGAAAGAGGAGATTATAGACTCAGAGAATGTCAAGCGACAAAGAAAGGACGAGCCAAACAGTTCTTACAGAAGGTAATGGAGCAATCTTTTTTTAAAAAACAGGCAATCAATAAATATTTTATTGTTGCTCATTATTTATTTATTTTTCCCCAGAAACCTTTTATTTAAGGTATATAAACTTCATGCATTACATAAATACAACTTGAGGAACATAGTGATAGTGGTTCTTCTCACTGTACCCACCCTTCCACCTTACTCCTACTCTTTCTTCTTCTGCCCTCTCATTCTTATTTTTTACTAAGATCTATTTTCAATTAAGTTTATAAACATAAGATTAACTCTATACTAAGTAAAGAATTTAATAAATAGTATAAAAAAAACTGTTCCTCAACAGTTTTTTGATTTCTCTTTTGATTTTTTTCAACGACCCAGTGTTCATTCATTCAGGAGCATGTTGTTCAGTCTTCATATGTTTGCATATGTTCTAGAGATTATTGAGTTGTTGACTTCCAGCTTCATTCCATTGAGGTCAGAGAAGATGTATGGTATTTTGATTTTTTTTAATTTGCTGAGACTTGCTTTTGTTTTGTAAACTTTGAAGAATTTATTTCAACTTCATTTATTTATTATATTTCTTGGAATGGGAATATATACATTATTCACTAATAAATGGCTAATGTTTTAAATTTACAATATTATTTTCAGAAACTTAAAAATTAAATGGGAAAAGTATAAAAAGTTCTCTGCTCTTCAGATTCAAAATAACACTTTTTACACAACCAAAACCTTTAACCAAAAATCCATAAATGCAACAAAATGGTCACAATTATCTTGATTATTAACACTGAAAAATATATACATGGTAGCTTCTGAAACATGGCAGATCAGTAATGGTCCAGTTTTTCGTTCTAAGTGTCGCTCCCCCTCTTCATGGAGGAACGACACAGGACCCTGCGCTGTTCTTTTGTCTGCTCGGCCCTCCCCGGGTTTGCTGCTGGTTCTCCCCGGGTTGGCTACCGACCCTTCCACCTCCGTGGAAGGGCGGTTCCCCCTAACCACTTTCCCCACTTCCGCAGGGGAGCGGCACACCACCGGCCGGCTCTCTCGGGGGCTGCACAGGTGTTCCTTCAGATAGATGTTCCCCTTAGATGTTCCTGGTGCATGTTGTCTCTCTCCTCCTTTATAGTCCTCTTCCACCAATCCCAACTCAGCTGCCCACACACCGAGTACGCTGCTCTCCTCCAATCAGGAGCAGGATCAGCTCCTGGAGGTCATCACTCAAGTTGGCAAGAAGCAGCTGCGTAGAAGCTGTTTCCTCCTCTCCCAGCACCATATTGTGGGAGAGCAGATGCATAGAATAAGTCTTAATTCCAGTAACTTAGTCTAGTCCGAGTTGCTCCCCACACTAAGCACACAAAGCTTTGCTCTTGATCATTTTTTTAAAGATTTATTTATTTTTTTACTTGAGAGACAGTTACACATAGAGAGGAGAGGCAGAGAGAGAGAGAGAGAGGTTTTCTATCCGATGGTTCACTCCTCAATTGGCCACAACAGCCAGAACTGCGCTGATCTGAAGCCAGGGGCCTGGAGCCTCCTCCTGGTCTCCCACGTGGGTGCAGGGGCCCAAGGACTTGGGCCATCTTCTACTGCTATCCCAGGCCATAGCAAAGAGCTGGATTGGAAGTGGAGCAGCCAGGACTGGAACCAGCGTCCATATGGGGTGCCAGCACTTCAGGCCAGGGCATTAACCTGCTACACCACAGCGCCGGCTTGATCATTATTTTTATTTCACCTTTTTCAAACACAGAAATTGCTCCAACTTTCTTTCAAGTTAAATAAACTTTTGGCATTTAATATTGGTGGTTCTTGCTAAGATTTAAGGATTCCCAACAACAATAATCAGAAAATGACCCACAGTTAAAATTATCCTAAAGGACTTACCACCTGAACTGTAGTCTATAATAGAGAAAGTTCCATGCACTTGTGAGAAGAATGTATATTCTGCAACGTATGATGAAAAATTCTGTAGATATCCATTATGTTCATTTGGTCTATAGTGCTGAGTAACTGTTGTTTCCTCAATGATTTTTTGTCTGGTTGATCTGTCTATTGCTGAAAGTGGGGTATTGAAGTCCCCCATTACTAATGTATGGGAGTCTATGTCTCCCTTTAGATACATTAACATTTCTATTAAATAGCCAGGCACCTTGTAATTAGGTGTGTATACATTTATTATAGTGACATCTTCCTGTTGAACTGATTGCTTAATCATTGCATAGTGCCCTTCTTTATCTCTTTTAACAGTTTTTGTGTTAAGTCTACTTTGTCTGCTATTAGGATGGCTATCCCAGCTCTTTTTTGGTTTCTGATAGCATTGAATGTCTTCCATCCTTTCACTTTCAGTCTGTGTGCATCTTTGTTGGCATGATGTGTTTCTTGTAGGCAGCAAGCGTATGGGTTTGTTTTGTTTTGTTTTCCATTCAGTCAGTCTGTATCTTTTAACTGGAGAATTGAGGCCATTTACATTCAAGATGATGATTGATAACTAACAACTTGGCCCTGCCATTTTTCCATAAATATTCCTATTGTTTACTTTGGATTTCCTTTGTACTTTTACTGGGAGATTTTGTGCCTTCACTTTATTTCATAGTGATGACAATGTTTCTGTGTTTCTGTTTGTAGCATATTCTTAAGCATCTTTTGTAAGGCTGAATAGATGGTGACAAATTCTTTTAATTTATGTTTATTAAGGAAGGTCTTTATTTCACTTTCATTCATAAATGAGAGCTTTGCAGGGCATAGTATTCTAGGTTGACACTTTTTTTCTCTTAAGACCTGGAATATATCTCTCCATTCTCTCCTAGCATATAGGGTTTCTGATGAGAAGTCAGCTGTGAGTCTAATTGGAGATCCTCTGAAAGTAATCTGGCATTTTTCTCATGCACATTTTACAATCTTTTCTTTATGTTTTACTGTGGAAAGTTTGACTACAATGTGTATGGTGAAAATCTTTTCTGGTCATGTTTATTAGGAATTCTATGTGCTTCCTGCACTTGGACATCCCTTTCTTTCTCCAAATTAGGGAAATTTTCTGTAATTATTTTGCTAAAAAGGCCTTCTAATCCATTCTTTCTTTCCATGCCCTCAGGAACTCCTAAGACCCATGTGTTGGTTTTTTTGATAGCATTCCATAGATCTCCAACAGTGTTTTATAGTTTTTTATTTATTTTTGTTTGTTTGTTTGACTGTAAAATTTCCAGAGACTTGACTTCTAACTCAAGATATTCTTTCTTTTCCCTCACCAATCCTGTTGTTAAGGCTTTCCACTACATTTTTTATTTGTTCTACTGAATTTTTCATTTCCAATATTTTCATTTTGATTTCTCTTTAAAATCTCAATTTCATGAGAAAAATTTTCTTTTATGTAATGTACAGACTTCTTTAGTTTGTGGATTTGTTCTGATTACTTCTAAGTAATCCTACCATCAATTTTTTTAAATTCAGTTTATGGCATTTCTTCAATCTCTTCATTTTCACATTGTAGTGTTGAAGTGTTGTTGTGTTCCTTTGGGGGCATCATGTTGTCTTCCTGATTCTTTTTTCTTGAATTGCTGCATTTATTTTTAGGTATTTGTAGAGATAAATGTTGGTTAATTTTTTTTTCTCTGTGATAGCTTTTATCTTTGGACTATGCCTCTGTGGATTAATGAGTGTCTGCTCTTTCAGTGAACACCCTGAGGCATGTGCTGGATGTGGCCAGGGGCCTGTGCTCAGTGCTCTAGGATGAGGGAAGTGTCCAAGGTGACTTCCAAATTGGGCATGCTAAGTCTTCTCCCTCTCTCTTTTTTTAATCAGAGTGGAGGTTTGTTCAGCTCTGTTGGAATAGTCTCATGCTCACCTCCTCTCCTTAAAGGAGACCAATGTCTGGATGCTAGCCCCAGTGGGCACAATATTCATCCGTGCTGCTACAGGAACCATACAACAGATCCATGCAGTCCTCCGTGTGAGCTTGGATCCTGCAGCAAAGACTCTCACCAGGGAATCAGGGAGCCAGGGAGCCCCAAGCGTGTGGAGCTGCTCAAGTGACTGCCCAAAGACCCAGCTACACCATGTGCCCTCACATTTAGCCACAGTATTTTCTCAGTCCCAGTCCCCAAGGCTCTCACACTTACAAGTACCCAGCCTCCTGTCAATTCTCTCAGACCTCAGGCATCTCTCCTCAGTTGGTTGCTAGGCACACTGACACGAGCTGGTGCAGCTGTAACGTATGTCCAAAATGATGCCCACCTGCTCTAGGCTAGTTACAAAACACTGGTGCCCAGTAGTCTGGGAGAGAGAAGCACGCCCCTATTTTTTTCACTCTAGGTTGGCAGGTACACTGTCCCCCACAGGGTTCCAAGCTAGACTAACACCAGGCTCTTCCTGAATCTCTGTTGCCAGTGGCTTGGGCAGTTAGTCTGCTCTCACCTCACTCTCCATAGCTGGTGCTGAGGCTCTCAGCTGTTGGAGCCCTGAGTTGGACGTGTCCACACCCTCCACCTAGATCCACAGTGTCCCTCTAATTTGCATGGAGTTTCCTCTGCCGTTTTTTCCCTAGCTCTTCTCTAGGACTGCACTCTCTCTATGTTTTTAAAACTATCTTCCCCTAGACTAGAGCAGTAAACTCCCTCCTTTTTCTGTCATCTTGGTGTCTCTCTTGAAGCAGTCTTAAGAGAAATAATTAAGAGATCAGAAGAAACAAGAAAAAAGTAATATGATAGGATAATTGTGTTAAAATTGATAGCAAATTAAAGATAGAGGGGAGCAGTTAAATTTTGCTAGAAAGATACATAGACAGCATTTTAAAAAGGTAAAACAACTTGAAAATATAGACCTATAAAGAAAATGTATCAACTATAATTTCTATACAGTTGTTATGGTAGTGTGTAATTATAGTATATGTGCAAAGGCTCTGGAAAAAAAGTAGGACAATCAAAATATTTATACTACTCCATAAAAGAATAGGTATGACAATGATGTAGGCCTGTTATTATTGTCTTTGATCTTGGTTTTGTTCATAGTTAGAGCGGGAAGATTGCCAGTCCTACATTAGTTTATTTATGAGAAACAAATCTTATTTTTCACGATTTTGAGTAAAGAAATAAAACTTTCTTAAAATGTCTGCATTTAAATTTATATTATGGACTTTTTCTTTTGCCTAGATATGGGTAAGCAAGACACATCTTCATTGACTTATGTGGTAGAGCAAGTTGAAAAACAACAACAATCACAAACCTCAGAAATAGAGAAAAGCAAAAAAATGCTGTTTAATTTGCAGGTAACTTATATAGTCTTTTTAATGCCTTTACTTCAAAATGTTATTAAATTTGTGAGCTATTTAGAATTCAATAAATTAGAAAGTCATTTAGGATATTTACTATTGGAAGTCAATTTCAAATTCATATTTACTCTCAATTTTTCTATTCTCCTTAAGTAAATTTTATATTAGTATCTAATTTTATTATACATTTATGCTCCAGTACAAGTTTCTTTTTTTTTATCTTTTATTTATTAAATATAAATTTCCAAAGTACGACTCATGGGTTACAATGGCTTCGCCCCCCCCCATACCGTCCCTCCCACCCACAACCCTCCCCTTTCCCACTCCCTCTCCTCTTCCATTCACATCAAGATTCATTTTCGATTATCTTAATATACAGAAGATCAGCTTAGTATACCTTAAGTAAGGATTTCAACAGTTTGCTCCCACACAGAAACATAAAGTGAAAAATAATAGATGATTTTTTTTAAATGATGATGAAATCAGATCAGACCTATTGTCATGTTTAATCCCAGTGAGAGTCAAGTTGGGAATTGATAATTTCTTTTTTTTCTTTTTTTTTTTTTTACAGAGATCAGTTTAGTGCACATTAAGTAAAGATTTCAATCGTTTGCACCCCCATAGAAACACAAAGTGAAATATACTGTTTGAGTACTCGTTATAGCATTAAGCCTCAATGTACAGCACATTAAGGACAGAGATCCTACATGAGGAGTAAGTGCACAGTGACTCCTGTTGTTGACTTTACCAATTGACACTCCTGTTTATGGCATCAGTAATCTCCCTATGCACCAGTTATGAGTTTCCAAGGCTATGGAAGCCCCTTGAGTTCTCCGACTCTTATCTTGTTTAGACACGGTCATAGTCAAAGTGGAGGTTCTCTCCTCCCTTCAGAGAAAGGTACCTCCCTCTTTGAAGACCTGTTCTTTCCACTGGGATCTCACTCACAGAGATCTTTTTGCCAGAGTGTCTTGGCTTTCCATGCCTGAAATACTCTCATGGGCTTTTCAGCCAGATCTGAGTGCCTTTAGGGCTGATTCTGAGGCCAGAGTGCTATTTAGGACATCCGCCATTCTATGAGTCTGCTGAGTATCTCACTTCCCATGTTGGACCACTCTCCCCTTTATTTATTCTATCGGTTAGTGTTAGCAGGTACTAGACTTGTTTATGTGCTCCCTTTGACTCTTAGTCCTTTCATTATGATCAATTGTGAACTGAAATTGATGACTTGGAATAGTGAGATGGCATTGGCACATGCCACCTTGATGGGATTGAACTGGAATCCCCTGGTATGTTTCCAACTCTACCAATTGGGGCAAGTCAGCCCGAGCATGCCCCAAATTATACATCTCTTCCCTCTCTTATTCCCACTCTTATGTTTAACAGGGATCACATTTCAGTTAATTTTCAACACTTAAGAATAACTGTGTGATAATTACAGAATTAAACCAGTCATATTAAGTAGAACAGACAAAAAAACTACTAAGAGGGATAATGTATTAAGTTGTCCATTAACAGTCAGGGCTATGCTGATCAAGTCACCATTTCTCATAGTGTCCATTTCACTTAAACAGGTTTCCCCTTTGGTGCTCAGTCAGTTGTCACCGATCAGGGCGAACATATGGTATTTGTCCCTTTGGGACTGGCTTACTTCACTCAGCATGATGTGTTCCAGATTCCTCCATTTTGTTGCAAATGCCTGGATTTCGTTGTTTCTTACTGCGGTATAGTATTCTAAAGAATACATATCCCATAATTTCTTTATCCAGTCTACCGTTGATGGGCATTTAGGTTGGTTCCAGGTCTTGGCTATTGTGAATTGTGCTGCAATAAACATTAGGGTGCAGACTGCTTTTTTGTTTGTCAATTTAAACTCCTTTGGGTAAATTCCAAGGAGTGGGATGGCTGGGTCGAACGGTAGGGTTATCTTCAGGTTTCTGAGGAATCTCCAGACTGATTTCCATAGTGGCTTGACCAGTTTGCATTCCCACCAACAGTGGGTTAGTGTCCCTTTTTTCCCACATCCTCGCCAGCATCTGTTGTTGGTAGATTTCTGTATGTGAGCCATTCTAACCGGGGTGAGGTGAAACCTCATTGTGCTTTTGATTTGCATTTCCCTGATTGCTAGTGACCTTGAACATTTTTTCATGTGCCTGTTGGCCATTTGGATTTCCTCTTTTGAAAAATGTCTATTGAAGTCCTTGGCCCATCTCTTAAGTGGGTTGTGGAGTTTCTTGATCTCTTTGTAGATTCTGGTTATTAACCCTTTATCTGTTGCATAGTTTGCAAATATTTTTTCCCATTCTGTCGGTTGTCTCTTCACTCTCCTGACTGTTTCTTTTGCAGTACAGAAACTTCTCAATTTGATGCAATCCCAATAGTTGATTTTGGCTTTGACTGCCTGTGCCTCCCGGGTCTTTTCCAGAAATTCTTTGCCTGTGCCAATATCTTGAAGGGTTTCTCCAATGTTCTCTAATAACTTAATGGTGTCAGGACGTAGATTTAGGTCTTTAATCCACGTTGAGTGAATTTTTGTGTAAGGTGTAAGGTAGGGGTCTTGCTTCATGCTTCTGCACGTGGAAATCCAGTTTTCCCAGCACCATTTATTGAATAGACTGTCCTTGCTCCAGGAATTAGTTTTAGATCCTTGATCAAATATAAGTTGGCTGTAGATGTTTGGATTGATTTCTGGTGTTTCAATTCTGTTCCATTGGTCTATCCATCTGTTTCTGTACCAGTACCATGCTGTTTTGATTACAACTGCCCTGTAGTATGTCCTGAAATCTGGTATTGTGATGCCTCCAGCTTTGTTTTTGTTGTACAAGATTGCTTTAGCTATTCGAGGTCTCTTGTGCCTCCATATGAATTTCAGCATCATTTTTTCTAGATCTGAGAAGAAGGTCTTTGGTATCTTGATTGGGATTGCATTGAATCTATAAATTGCTTTTGGGAGAATGGACATTTTGATGATGTTGATTCTTCCAATCCATGAGCATGGAAGATTTTTCCATTTTTTGGTATCCTCTTCTATTTCTTTCTTTAAGATTTTGTAATTTTCATCGTAGAGATCTTTAACGTCCTTGGTTAAGTTTATTCCAAGGTATTTGATTGTTTTTGTAGCTATTGTGAATGGGATTGATCTTAGCAGTTCTTTCTCAGTCATGGCATTGCTTGTGTATACAAAGGCTGTTGATTTTTGTGCATTGATTTTATATCCTGCCACTTTGCCAAACTCCTCTATGAGTTCCAATAGTTCTTAGTAGAGTTCTTTGGATCCTCTAAGTACAGAATCATATCGTCTGCAAAGAGGGATAGTTTGACTTCTTCCTTCTTGATTTGTATTCCTTTGATTTCTTTTTCTTGTCTGATGGCTCTGGCTAAAACTTCCAGAACTATGTTAAATAGCAGTGGTGAGAGTGGGCATCCCTGCCTGGTGCCAGATTTCAGTGGAAATGCTTCCAACTTTTCCCCATTCAATAGGATGCTGGCTGTGTGTTTTTTATAAATTGCTTTGATTATATTGAGGAATGTTCCTTCTATACCCAGTTTGCTTAGAGTTTTCATCATGAAAGGGTGTTGAATTTTATCAAATGCTTTCTCTGCATCAATTGAGATAATCATATGGTTTTACTTTTGCAGTCTGTTAATGTGGTGAATCACATTGATTGATTTGCAAATGTTGAACCATCCCTGCATACCAGGGATGAATCCCACTTGGTCTGGGTGGATGATTTTCCTGATGTGTTGTTGTACTCTATTGGCCAGAATTTTATTGAGGATTTTTGCGTCTATGTTCATCAGGGATATTGGTCTGTAATTTTCTTTCAGTGCTGCATCTTTCTCTGGCTTACGGATTAAGGTGATGCTGGCTTCATAGAAAGAATTTGGGAGGATTCCCTCTTTTTTATTGTTCTGAATAGTTTGAGAAGAATTGGAGTTAGTTCTTCTTTAAATGTCTGGTAGAATTCAGCAGTGAATCCATCTGGTCCTGGGCTTTTCTTTGTTGGGAGGGCCTTTATTACTGTTTCAATTTCTGTTTCAGTTATGGGTCTATTTAGGTTTTCTATGTCTTCATGGTTCAATTTTGGTAGATTGCATGTGTCCAGGAATCTATCCATTTCTGATAGGTTTTCCTGTTTGCTGGCATACAGGTCCTTGTAGTAATTTCTGATGATTCTTTTTATTTCTGTGGTGTCTGTTGTTATGTTTCCTTTTTCATCTCTGATTTTATTGATTTGGGTCTTTTCATTTTTTAGTTAGTTGGGCCAATGGGGTGTCAATTTTGTTTATTTTTTCAAAAAACCAGCTTCTCGCTTGGCTGATTTTTTGTAATGTTTTTTTGGATTCAATCCTGTTAATTTCTTCTCTGGTTTTAATTATTTCTCTTCTCCTACTAGATTTGGGTTTGGTTTGCTGCAGTTTTTCTAGGTCCTTGAGGTGCGCTGAAAGCTCATTTATTTGGTGCCTTTCCAATTTCTTGATATAGGCACCTATTGCTATAAATTTGCCTCTTAACACTGCTTTTGCTGTATCCCATAAGTTTTGATATGTTGTGTTGTTGTCTTCATTTACTTCCAGAAAGTTTTTGATTTCTCTTTTGATTTCTTGAATGACCCAGTGTTCATTCAGGAGCATGTTGTTCAGTCTCCATGTGTTTGCATACTTTCTGGGGTTTCCTGAGTTGCTAATTTCCAGCTTCATTCCGCTGTGGTCTGAGAAGCTGCATGGTATGATTCTAATTCTTTTAAATTTGCTGAGACTTGCTTTATGGCCTAGTATGTGATCAATCCTAGAGAAGGTTCCATGCACTGCTGAGAAGAATGTGAAGTCTGTAGATGTAGGGTTGAAAGTTCTGTAGATATCTGTTAGATCCATTTGGGCAATAGTGTCAATTAAATCTGCTGTTTCCTTGTTGATCTTCTGTCCGGATGATCTGTCTATTTCTGAGAGTGGAGTATTGAAGTCCCCCAGTACTATTGTATTGGAATCTAAATCTCCCTTTAAGTCCCTTAACATCTCTTTTAAATAGACCGGTGCCCTGTAATTAGGTGCATATACATTTATAATAGTTACATCTTCCTGTTGAATTGAACCCTTAATCATTATATAGTGTGCCTCTTTGTCTCTCTTAACAGTTTTTGTGGTAAAGTTTATTTTTTCTGATATTAATATGGCTACACCTGCTTTTTTTTGGTTTCTGTTGGCATGGAATATCTTTTTCCAACCTTTCACTTTCAGTCTGCATGCCTCTTTGTTAGAGAGATGTGTTTCTTGTAGGCAACAAATAGTTGGGTTGTGTTCTGTGAGCCAGTCAGCCAAACGGTGTCTTTTAACTGAAGAATTCAGACCATTAATGTTCAATGTGACTATTGATACGTAGTGACTTTGCCCTGCCATTTTCCCGGAAATATTTTCTAGTATATGCTTTGAGCTTCCCATGCTCTTTTACCGGTAGGTGTTCTTCCTTTCCCTTCTTTCATATTGATGGCCGTGTTTCTGTGTTTCTGAGTGTAGCACATCTTTAAGTATCTTTTGCAGGGCCGGACGAGTGGCCACAATTTTATTATACATTTATGCTCCAGTACAAGTTTCAAAAATGTCATTGCAACTGTAGTATAAGCAAATAAACTCAACATAATCACATAAAATTATTTTAAATTCATTTCTATTTGTTAGTTTTTCCTAAAATACAAGCTTGAAAGAAGGATAAGTTCAAAGCCAATGTTTTTGTAGGTGTGACTTCTAAAGTTACTAGTTGTTGGTGAACATTTCAAGTGCCTCCCTCTATGCTCCTTTGCATTAGTTATTTATAATTCCAATACAGGGAATATGGGAATCATATGTGGTTTTTGAATATAGCATAATTAGATATAACTATACTCTGTGAATCTGACTAAAAGCAGTATTTTACTTGTAATTTGTATAGGTTATCAAATATTTCATAGAAATGAAAATTGACTCTATAACTGAACCTTAATTCCAAAGGCCAGATTTACTACTTTTTGCTCTGTGATTGAAATTGTGCTTCTGTTTTCTCATTTGTAAAATGTAGTGAATAATAGGCCTTGCATGAGGCTTTCATGAGGATTAAATGAATTAACTTATAAATAAATACATGTAAGGTATCCTTGATGGGCCTGGTAATAGTATAGGGCCTGATTTTGACATTGACCTTAAGTATTAATATATCAGCAGACATGTGATGACAATAATTATATACGGTAATATGAAGATCTTACAAATACTTGCATTGCTACACAAGTGTAGAAATTAATAAGTAGACTATAATACAAAAATAATAATGTCTGAGGTTTCTATAAATATTTTTTTGTAAAACTTCTGAGTTTTCATATATTATATTGAAGGCTTCCCTTAAGTCCTTATTCTTAAATTACTAAGATCTAATGAAGAGTGAGGCAAAGAAACAATTGCATGCAGGGTAGCAGTGTCAGTAACAGAGGTATGAATACAACATATTTCACAGAAGAAGAAATTATCAAAGAAGAAGTGATGTTTCTGATAAGTTTAAAGACTAGCTAGAGTTCACCTAAATGATTGGGACATATGGGACAGGTTTAAAGGTTAGAGGGGGAGGAGGAGGATACCCCAAATAAAAACAACCTGATAAAATTCACAGAGGCATAAATAGCACTGGCACATTCATAGAAATATAGGTAGTTTGGTAGGTGGTAATGTGGATCAGAATATGTTTTGGGCAGAAATGGGAAATATGGGCCATGATAACAGACTTGGACTTTACCCTAAAGGTGATGGATACTCTTTGATGGGGTTTAAGAAAGGCACAAATAATTCTATTTTAAACAGGGAATTCTAGATCCAAAAAAAGCACTTGTTCTAATCTAGCATCCATTCATGACAAAAACTCTCAAATGTTAGGAATAGAAAATTCTTCCATTTAAGAAAAAACATCTGAGGCCAGCATTGTGGCATAGCAAGTAAAGCTACTACTTGGGATGCCAGCATCCCATATGGGTGCCAGTTTGAGTCCAGGGTGCTCCACTTTTGATCCAGCTCCCTGCTAATGTGCCTGGGAAAGTGGAAGATGGCCCAAGTGATTGAACCCCTGCACCCATGTGGGAGACCCACATGAAGCTCCTGGCTCTTGGCTTTGGCCTGGTTCAACTTCAAACATTGCACCCATTTGGGGAGTAAACCAGCAGATGGAAGATGTATCTTTCTGTCTCTTCCTCTCTTTCTTTCTCTCTCTTTCTTTCTTTCTTTCTTTCTTTCTTTCTTTCTTTCTTTCTTTTATTTATTTGACAGGCAGAGTAGACAGTGAGAGAGACAGAGAGAAAGGTCTTCCTTTGCCGTTGGTTCACCCTCCAGTGGCCGCCATGGCCAGCGCGCTGCGGCCCGCGCACTGCGCTGATCTGATGGCAGGAGCCAGGTACTTACCCTGGTCTCCCATGAGGTGTAGGGCTCAAGCACCTGGGCCATCCTCCACTGCACTCCCGGGCCACAGCAGAGAGCTGGCCTGGAAGAGGGGCACCAGGACAGAATCTGGTGCCCTGACCGGGACTAGAACCTGGTGTGCTGGCGCCGCAAGGCGGAGGATTAGCCTAGTGAACCACGGCGCCGAACTCTTCCTCTCTTTCACTTTAACTCTGCCCTTCAAATAAATAAAATAAATCTTCTTTAAAAAGCATCACATAAGGGGTCAGCACTGCGGCTCAACAGGCTAATCCTCTGCCTAGCGGCGCCGGCACCCCAGGTTCTAGTCCCAGTCGGGGCGCTGGATTCTGTCCCGGTTGTCCCTCTTCCAGGCCAGCTCTCTGCCATGGCCAGGGAGTGCAGTGGAGGATGGCCCAAGTGCTTGGGCCCTGCACCCCATGGGAGACCAGGAGAAGCACCTGGCTCCTGCCTTTGGATCAGCGTGGTGCGCCGGCTGCAGCATGCCAGCCACGTCGGCCATTGGAGGGTGAACCAACGGCAAAGGAAGACCTTTCTCTCTGTCTCCTTTCTCTCTGTCTCTCTCCCTGTCCACTCTGCCTGTCAAAAAAAAGCATCACATAAATCCCGTAGCCAACTGCATACCTAATGGTGAAAGACAGCTTGTTTTTTACCTAAAAATTATGAATGAGGCAGATATATGATCTCACTTCTATTCAGAATGGTACTGGTGGTTCATGCCAGTGCGATCATATAAGAAAAGAAAATAAAACACATCCAAATTGGGAAGGGAAAAAATGTTTTTGTTTATAGATAACATTGTTATTTTAGAACATCTCAAGGAACCTACAAAAGCTATTAGGATCAATCAGTGAATTTAGAAAAGTTGCAGGATTCAAGATTAGTATACAAAAATACAAGATTAATATACAAATTCTATATATTGGCAAAAAACAATCAGGACTTACAATTAAAAAGCAACAGAAGTAGCATCAAAATGCTGCAATACTTATAGGTAAATTTGACAAAAGAGTTACAAGATCTGTAAAACATTGAAAATAAAAATTGAAGAAGACCTACATAAATAGAGTTGTATACCATTTTCATATATCTGAAGACTCAGTATTGTTAATATGTCAGTTCTCCCTATTTTAATTTATAAATTAAAAACAATCTCATCAAAATTCTAGCAGTCTTTTTTTTTTCTTGGAGAAATTGACAAGCTGATTCTAAGCATCATATAGAAATGCAAAAGATCTAGAATAGCCAAAATGATTTTGAAGAACAATGTTGAAAGTCTTGGCTGGTGCTGCGGCTCAATAGGCTAATCCTCTGCCTGCGGCGCCGGCACACAGGGTTCTAGTCCTGGTCAGGGCACTGGATTCTGTCCCGGTTGCCCCTCTTCCAGGCCAGCTCTCTGCTATGGCCCGGGAGTGCAGTGGAGGATGGCCCAAGTGCTTGGGCCCTGCACCCCATGGGAGACCAGGATAAGCACCTGGCTCCTGCCTTCTGATCAGCGCGATGCGCCGGCCGCAGCATGCCAGCCACGTCGGCCATTGGAGGGTGAACCAATGGCAAAAGGAAGACTCTTTCTCTCTGTCTCTCTCTCTCTCACTGTCCACTCTGCCTGTCCAAAAAAAAAAAGTCTTATACTACCTGTGATGTTGTCTGACACTAACAACCATTTTCAGAATCTCTAGACACCAACTAGAATCCCAACAGTTCAGTTCATTTCTGACATTCTCTACCTAGAGTTTGCATCAGATCCTAAAGTTGAAGGACTGCATTACACAAGACTTCTCCCAATTCAGATGTCAATCACAAGTCCAGGCTTCTGATATTTCTGCTAACTATAAATCAGGGGTACCCACATATCTCCTGCTCGATGTTTGATAATGTACTAGAATGACTCATAGAACTCAGGAAAGCCTTTAATTCACTATTACCAGTTTATTGTGAAGGATACAATTCAGGAAGAGCCACATAGAAGAGACACATAAGGCAAGGTATAGGGGAGGAGATATCCACAGAACTTTCATGTTCTAAGCATACCACTCGCCCAGTATCTCAAAGTGTGCAATGCAGAAGCTCTGTGAATCTATTTAAGGATTTTTATAAAGGTTTTATCACATAGGCATGATTCTTTATTAACTCAGTCTTCAGCCACTCTCCTTTTCCAAGAGGTTAGGGAGGATAGGGCTGAAAGTTATAAGCTTCAAATGAAGGCTTGATCTTTCTGACAACCAGCCCCTATTCAAAACCTATCCACGGACCCACCCAAATCATCTAATTAAAATAAAAATGTTACTATCAACCTTATGTTAAAACTCCAGGGGTTTTAGGAGCTCTGTGCCAGGAGCCAGGAACAAAGACTAAATATTTTTCTATGGTACCATACTGCCTGATTTTACTATGTTACAGAATACTGTAATCAGGACAACATGATACTACCTAAAGATAGACATGTAGGTCCATGAAGCTAAATGAAATATCCTAAAATAGCCTCATACATACCATTGATTTGTGAAAATGTGCTATACCATGTTCATTGGAGAAGGATAATCTTTTCACCAAGTGGTAGAGGAATAATTAGATTCCTAATGGAAAGGAAGGGAAGGAGGGAGGGAAAGAGGGAGGAAAGAAACAAGAAAGGAAGGAAGAAAATTCATCCCTCAAATTGCACCTCATATATACATATACAAAAACTAAAAATGAGTCATAGGCCTAGATATAAAACTTAAAATTACAAAATAGCTACAAAAAACAGAAAAGCATAGTGATGTTGGGTTTTGTAATTATACATTTAACACAGGGCCAGCTCTGTGGCATAGTAAGTAGGTTAAGCCTTCTCTTGAGGTGCCAGCATACTATGTGGGCACCCATTCATATCCTAGCTGCTGCTCTTCCAATCCAGCACTCTGCTAATGACCTGGGAAAGCAGTAGAAGATGGCCCAAGTGCTTGGGCCCCTGCACCCACGTGGGAGACCTGGAAGAAGCTCCATGCTCCTAGCTTCAGATGGCTCAGCTCTGGCCATTGGGAGTGAAGCAGTGGATAGAAGACCTCTCTCTCTGTCTCACCCTCTCTCTCTAATAATTCTGCTTCTCAAATAAGTAAATATTTTTTAAAAGTTATATATTTAACAGGATAGAAAAATACTTAGAAATGGGTTTATCAAAATTTTATTTTAATTTTCTCTTTAAAATATATTGTTATGAAAATTAAGGCAAGATATCTTTGCTGTGGTGGCCCTTTGAGTTGTCACAGACTGGGAGAAAATAATTGAAAGTACATCTAACAGTGTACTTGTATTTATACTGAGAATATATATTCCTAACCCACCAGAGTGACTGCATTTAAAATGACAAGCCATTTGGCTGACACCGCGGCTCACTTGGCTAATCTTCCACCTGAGGCGCCGGCACCGCGGATTCTAGTCTCGGTTGCTCCTCTTACAGTCCAGCTCTCTGCTGTGGCCCAGGAAGGCAGTGGAGGATGGCCCAAGTGCTTGAGCCCTGCACCCGCATGGAGACCAGGAGGAAGCTGTTCTGGCTTTGGATCGGTGCAGTGTGCCGGCCGTAGCAGCCATTTTGGGGGGTGAACCAACAGAAAGGAAGACCTTTCTCTCTGTCTCTCTCTCTCACTGTCTAACTCTGCCTGTCAAAAAAAAAAAAGATGACAAGCCATATCACATGTGAGTATGGATATGATAGGCCTGAATCTCACAGAACCTGTTAAATGGAATGTAAATGATATATAATCACTTAGGAAAACAGTTAGTAGTTTCTGAGAAAGTTACACCTATCCCTACCATATAGGCTAGCCATTTAACTTCTGTGCATTTACTCAAGACAAATACATGTGTATAATCATAAAATGGGAAACAATCTAAATGTCTGACAACTAGATGAGTGGCTGAAAAAATATGGCATACTGATATGGTAGAATACTATTCAGCAATAAACGAGAAGACCTATTGATATACACATTGCCATGGATAAATCTCAAAATAGATATGTTGACTGAAAAATTAAGACTAAAACTAAATATGTACAAGCACTGTACAAGGGAACTTCAAAAGGTTCACAGAAAATTTGTATATGAAGAAACCTGCCAAGATTTCAAATATTTTTGCATCAAATAAACCTCTCAATTCTATTTTCCATGAAGATTTTGAAATATCCTCATATGACTCTATTTATATAAAATTCTTGAAAATCAAGCTAGTCATTGCTGATGGAAATGAAATCAGTTGATTGCTATAAATAGGTGAACAAGGAGGGAGGGATTGCAAACATCTGGAGGAAACTTATGGACAATGGATATTAATTGTGATTATGATCTCATGAGTATATGTCAAAACTCACCAAATTATAAAGTTTGAACATGTGAATTTTACATCAGTTTTGCCTTAATAAAGCTGCAAACAAGAGAAGTGAAAGAAGAAAGCAAAAAGGAGAAGAGAATAGGAAGATGACAAATTTGGAGAAGGATAATTAGAAGAAAAAAATATAATTCTAGTATAATCGTAGACATGGATTGAAGTAGAAGGATACTGAGGCCAAGAAGCAAAGCTAAGAGCCCATTATGTCAGCCCAATGAAGAAACAAAATGATGAAAAAACTGGTATAAATATCATCTCTCCCTATATTGATTAATAATAGACTTGGTAGCCTGACATAGCTGGCAGGGCAAATGTCCCTTTCCTGACAAGTCTATGTTCATCATTCATTCACTCATTTAATAAATATTGAGTGCCTACTTGGTGTAAGGTTCTGTTTTAAGCACTGAGAAGATGATGATGGTAAAGACAGGCAAATTTCACACAGTCATACTTTGAATAGGGGATGCAAGCAGTAAAGATATAAAAAGAATATAACATAAATAGATTAATATGTTACAGAGAAAACAGAATAGGGTAATGCATGGAGAGTAACTTAGGGAGGAGGGTATTCGCTAATTTATGTTTTGTTTCAGGGAAGACTAAGGAATAATACTGTAGTATTATAATTCAGGAATAATACTTAGTATTATAATTAAGCTTTAGCTAAATTAGGAAAGACAAAGACCTAAAAGATAGTAGCTATGGGTAGAAAATTTTAAGCTAGAGGGATCAACAATTACAAATACCCTTAATTGGAAGGAAATAGGCATATTTAGTAAACAGAAAGGAAGCTGGAAGAGGGGAGAACAGTATGAGAAGGATGGTAAGGTAGATAGCTGCCACAGTGTATATGGCCTTATAAGCCACTTTGAGGCTTTTAAATGTTATCATTTTTCAATTCAGAGGGAATCCACTGGAGGATCTTAAGCAGAGAAGCAGTATTCCTACTTAGATAGAGGGAGCCTATCAGGCAGAAAGGTAGAAAGGTGGGAGAAATGAAAAGAGGGTGATGAGTTAGAAGTTAGCTTATCCTACAAAGGTTGGTTAGAAATGAATTTGGAATTTTTATCTTAGAGGCCCAATCATTAAGATTTTCTGGGTGCTGGTAAATAGATTGTAGAGGGGAAAGGGGCTATGGAATAGAGAAGAATCAAGAATGACTTATAGGCTTTCAAGTATCCACGTGGAAAATCATACCGTTTTTTGAGATCAGAAGGCCTAGGAAGCAACATATTTGATGTGTAATAAGTGGGCACAATTCCACCCCTTGACTCTTGAGTTTGAGCATGTGACTATCTGAGGAGTTAGCAGATGTGATTCAAGCAAAGGCATTAAAAAGCTCTTAGGTAATTGAGCTTCCACTCTTGGGCATCTGCTGTCATGATGAAAAGGACAGGCCTGGGTAAACTATTGGAAGGAAAGATATAAGTTTAGCAAAGCCAAGACACCCCAGTCAGCCCAGGTAATACTAACCTAAATTACTTTTGAATCAGCCAATCCAAGGCATTTAAACAGAAATCCAACCAAGATCACTCAAGTTCCGTGGCCAACCCCTAGCTTCTTATAGTCATGTCAGCAAGAAACACTTATTTTTTCAATTTTTATTTATTTATTTATTTGAAAGACAGATAGATAGAGGAAGAATGGCCAGGGCTGGGCTGTTACTAAAGCTAGAAGCCTATAATTCAAACCAGGTCTCCCACTGGTAGGAAGCAAATTACCTGAGCCATCACCATTACTGCCCACAGTCTGCATTGGCAGGATGCTGGAGTCAGAAGCTGGAGTAAGGAATTGAACTTGGGTACTCTGATATGGTACATGAGCATCCTAACTAGCATCTTAACTGCTAGGCAAAACACCTATCCCAATAAATACTTATCATATTATTTCACTGAGATTTTGTGATTCTGGAAATAGATAACTGATACAAGAGAGAATAGGCCAACCAAAGGGGAAAGATTAGCCTGATCTGGGGACAGGATGAATGTGCGATGGCCATTATAAGCTGAATGTAGAACACAGCAGCCACTTACATTCTGTGAATTGTCAGCAGACATGTAGCTCAAGATGTGAATATGGATGAGATGAACCCAAGGATTATATAGAGAAAGAAGAGGAAAAATACCATTTTACATGTTAAAATGATCATATTAAGTGTGTAATTGATCATATAAAGAGGATTAAGTGCCAAAGGGATTACATAAATAAGGCCCAGTGTCTGCTAATAACAACATATAGAATTAAAAAGGAGAGAATGATCCAACATGGGAAGCAGACCACACAGCAACTCATAGAATGACAAATACCCTAAACAGCACTCTGGCCTCAGAATCAGTCCTTAAGGCATTCTGGTCTGGCTGGAAAGCCCATGAGAGCATGTCAGGCATGGAAAACCAAGACTCTGTGGCAAAAAATGTTCTACATGAAGGATCTCTGTGAGTGAGACCCCAGTGGAAAGAAGGGGCCGTCGAAGAAGGATGTACTTTTCTCTGAAGAGAGGAAAGGACTTCCACATTGCTTATGGCCCTATCTAAACACTGATGGAGTTTATGGGCTCAAAAGTCTTCCATAGCCTTGGCAGCTCATGTCAAGAGCCTCAGGTGATCACTGACATCATAAATAATAGTGTTAATTGTTAAATCAACAACAGAACTGTGCACTTAATCCCCATGTAGGACCTCTGTCCTTAATGAGTTGTACTATGAGAATTAGCTGTAAAACTTGTTTTCAAACAGTATTTTATACTTTGTGTGTGGGTGTGGATGCAAATTATTGAAATCTTTTATAGAGTTGGTCTTCTGTATATAAAGTTAATTAAAAACAAATCTAATGAAGAATGGGATGTGATAGGGAGTAGGAGGTGGGACAGGAGTGGGAGTGGGAGGGCGGGAATCAGGGGGAAGAACCACTATATTCCTAAAGCTGTACCTATGAAATTTATATTCATTAAATAAAAGCTTTCTTTAAAAAAAAAGAAATCTGAAGAAGAGCTACATTTGAAGGAATTATTGAGATTCGAAGGAGTGCTCAGAGTTAGCTAAGGAGAACAGAAAAGAGTGGTGATGTGAAAACCAAATTCACAAGGGGCATCAGTTAGAATTATCAAATGCCCCAAGGAGACAGAATAGATATCTTTGTACCCATTTTGCAAATGAATAAAATGAGATTTGAAAGGGTTAATTCAGTTTATTGTGCATGATCATACAAGCTATCAAAAAACAGTAACGGTGTTGGAACGTAGACCTTTTGATGCTTACCTCAAAGCTTTATAATTTTTAATCATACTCTCTTGAGTGTGTACTTCTGTTTCCTATAAATATATTATTAAAATGGCCATAAAGTATATATAAAATATTACAACAAAATAATTAAATGTAAATATTTAGAACTAAATGAAATCTAAAAAATAAGAAATATATAACTCCAGGGTCCTTGTGAAATTATAAAATAACTGTTTCTTTAATGTATGTTGCATTCTACTATACCAATTTTTTCTATATCTGGTAAATATATATGTTTATGTTAAGTAGATTTCCAACATGCTTTATGGATCAAAACAATGACTTTCCTCTCATGTTGAATATCATGAATTAATAATGTTGAAATATATTACAGAATGAACTTGATGAGCTTGAAAAACAAATAGCAGCAGTCTCTGCAGAAACTAAAAAAACAGAGAGGCAAATTTATCAGCAAGATACTGCCATAGAGAATACCAAACTGCAGTGTAGAAGCCTGGAAGCTCAAATCAAATCCTTACATGCAGAAAATGTACAGCTTAAATTTGACATAGAAACAGCCCAGGAAGATTTTGAGGAACGCATGATAAGATATAATGCATATTATGCAAAAATAAAAGCACACCGAGATAGTTTTGGAGAGAGAGAAAGCAAATGCTCATTTATGACTGAACTACATGAAAAACGAGAACTTGTTCAAAAGCTAAAAACAATGAAAGAGGAACTTATACAAGATCTCCAAAATCCAGAAGGAAACCGAATAACGCAAGTTCAGGTTTGAATTATTACTTATCAAAACTTGTTCTAATACTCCTCTTTTTTCAAATATATATATTAAATGATAAACTCATCCTTAAGTCCATAATTCTACTACATTCAGAAACTATTTTAATAATTTTTTAAAACTTGGATAAGTATATGAGTTATATACCTCCCATCCTAGATATACAAATGCATAAAAGAAACAGCCACAGATATACTGTTGATTTATAAAATGTATGGTCATATAAAATCACAGCAAACAATGAATCTATTTGTTGCAGAAATTGTAATTCACAAAAATGCTGAAGACTTAGCTTCTATACTAATGCATCCAGATCCGTTTAAATCACTTTAATATGCTTAATGCTATTATGAAAATAATCTTGAATTAATAATTTCACCTTAAACATTTTTCTATTTTTCTTATTTTTCTTAAAAGGCAGTAGAAGATACTGAGTTAAATTATCTATCATTTCTTGCTAGAGAATTAAAAAGCTACAATAATTACCAGATTCCTTTACATCTTATTTATATTTGGTTTCTAGTTCTATGCTTTCAATCCTGAAGTTTGTTTGTTTGAATAATAGTTCTTTATTCTGTATACTTATAGAAGTATCTAAACTCATTGATAAGGATCAAACTTTTATTTGTTTTCTTAAAGACACACTGAAAATATTTTATTTATATTGACCATTCTTTTTTTGACTCGTATATTTAAAATTTTATAAACATGCAGGAAGACATTACAAAGCTAAAGGATAAAATTTTAACTGTGAAAGAATCTATCATAGAAAAAACTTGTTTTATTGGGGAAGAGAAGAAGACACATGAAAAATTAAGAAAAGAAATAGAGGTAAGTCTTAATATTCTGGATTTTAATACTTTATGGAATAATTTCTTAAACTTACATTATGTTCATATTTCCAGTTTGCTCCCAATTTTCAAAACAGCTAGAGATCAAGATTATAAAACTCAGTAGATAAATACAAATCATAGCTAGATCATTAGAGATAACTGCCTCATTCAAAGGTGTTCAAATATGTGAATGTATTAAAATAATTTATTCCTACTTAAATATGGCCTATAATTCTTCTTAATCCCTTTCTACCAAAAACTTGTACTTAATTAATGGCTGGGATACAAAGGCTATAAAAATCAAAGATGATGACCATTCTCGACAATAGAGATACCTCAAAACAGATCAAAAGATAGCAAAAATAATTGTCATTCTAAACCTCTCTGATCTCATCTTTAACAATTATCAAGAGCCAAGAAAACAAATATACAAAATTGAAAGTGAAACTAAATTCATAGTGTTGTACTACCTGTAGATTTCTGAAGTCATTATTGTTTAGAAGAATGGAGAACAAAAATGGAAAAGAACGTGCTATAAGAACAAATTTAAAAATTTTCTTTTTTTAAAAAGATTTATTTATTTATTTGCAAGTCAGAGTTACACAGAGAGAAGAGAGGCAGAGAGGGAAAGAGAAAAGTCTTCCATCCACTGGTTCACTCCCCAGATGACCGCAATGGCTGGAGCTGCGCCAGTCCAAAGCCAGGAGCCAGAAGCTTCTTCTGGATCTCCCACACGGGTGCAGGGGCCCACGGACTTGGGCCATCTTCTACTGTTTTCCCAGGCCATAGTAGACAGCTGGATTGGAAGTAGAGCAGCTGGGTCTTGAACTGGCGCCCATATGGGATGCTGGCGCTTCAGGCCAGAGTGTTAACCCGCTGCGCCACAGCGCAAGCCCCAATAATTTTCACCTTTAAGACATTAATTTGGAAAAATATGCATATTTCAACTTGCTCACAACTTGCTTGTGACTAACTTGAACACAATAAAAGAGTCCCTGAAAAATTTGAGTATTAAAATTTCTCATCTTTACAAATTTTCTGTAATACCATGATTATACCATATAGTTCACTAGGAATTTAAATTTTTTGCCCTTTTAGGTATCAAGATTTATTATTAAACTAAATATTAATATAATTTACAAGTGATAGAAAAGTAAGGGAGGAAGGATTAATAAAACAGAATAGAAATAATTCATATATAGATGGAGCAAGCAAAATAAGGCATATGGGGAAAAAAGAAGGCTGAATGAATTTGGATTCCTCCCTCATATCTCTCTGTTTCTTTCTCTTTCTCTCAGACACACACACTTGTAAGAATATTAAAGATGATGAAGGAGAACAACTTAAAAATTTGTGTTAGAGAAGTCTTTCTTTTAAAAGTTAAAAAAGAGGGCCGGCGCCGTGGCTCACTAGGCTAATCCTCCACCTTGCGGCGCTGGCACACCGGGTTCTAGTCCCCGTCAGGGCGCCGGATTCTGTCCCGGTTGCCCCTCTTCCAGGCCAGCTCTCTGCTATGGCCAGGGAGTGCAGTGGAGGATGGCCCAGGTGCTTGGGCCCTGCACCCCATGGGAGACCAGGAAAAGCACCTGGATCCTGGCTCCTGCCATCGGATCAGCGCGGTGCGCCGGCTGCAGCGGCGGCCATTGGAGGGTGAACCAACGGCAAAGGAAGACCTTTCTCTCTGTCTCTCTCTCTCACTGTCCACTCTGCCTGTCAAAAAAAAAAAAAAAAAAAAAAGTTAAAAAAGAAAACAAACTCTACAACCAAATATTTTTACCTTTAATTATGTTTAATGTTTCTAGATTATGGAAATACATTTTAACAAAGAAAACAAGATTCAGTTTTGTAGAAGACATTTATAACTCATTTAATCAGGAAAATATAAGAAAATATAAAATGAGTAAAACATTGAGTAAATGGTATGGAAAGACTTATTTTTTGAAATATGAATATCCAAAAAGCAATGGAAAATATAACTAAACACATTAACAACATCAATTAAAGAAACCACAATGAAATCCCATATTTATCCCAACAAATTATCAATATTATAGTTGGTCAGATGTGGAGCACTTTTAATACATTAATGATGAGAATGTAAATTTCTAAAAGCACTTTAAAAAGAAATTTGAGAATTTTTTTTACACTAACATTTAAGCAAAGTGTGCTTGTCATATGAATAAATACACAAGGATGGGCCTTTGGCATAGCAGTTGCCTCTTTGGACAACCACACTCCATATCAGAGTGACTGAGTTTAAGTCCTGGCCCTGATTTAGATTCCTTTTAAACTACACCCTGGGAGGGGCCGGTGCTGTTGCATAGCTGGTAAAGCATCCAATATGGGCGGTGGTTCTAGTCCCAGTCCCGGCTGCTCCACTTCCTATCCAGCTCTCTGCAATAGCCTGGGAAAGCAGTACAAGATGGTCTAAGTTCTTGGATCCCTGTACCCATGTGGGAGACCTAGAAGCTCCTGGCTCCTGGCTTTGGATTGGCACAGCTCCAACCATTGTGGCCATCTGGAGAGTGAACCAGCAGATGGAAGACCTCTCTCTCTCTCTCTCTCTCTCTCTGCCTCTCCTCTCTCTGTGTAACTCGGACTTTCAAGTAAAATCAATAAATTTTTAAAAAAAAAATATACATTGGGAAACAGCAGATGATGTTTTTTTGTTTGTTTGCTTTGACAGGCAAAGTTAGACAGTGAGAGAGACAAAGAGAAAGGTCTTCCTTACATTGGTTCACCCCCTAAAATGGCTGCCGCGCCGATCTGAAGCCAAGAGCCAGGTCCTGGTCTCCCATGTGGGTGTAGGGCCCAAGCACCTGGGCCATCCTCCACTGCCCTCCCAGGACACAGCAGAGAGCTGGACTGGAAGAGGAGCAACCGGGACAGAATCCGGCTCCCCAACTGGGACTAGAACCCGGGGTGCTGGCACCGCAGGCGGAGGATTAGCCAAGTGAGCCGCGGGGCTGGCCCAGATGATGTTTTAAGTACTTGGGTCCCTGTTACCCATGTGGGAGACCTAGATTGAATTCTGGACTCGTGGAATTGATCTGGCATTGCCAACCTTTGAGTAGTCAACCATTGGATAGAAACAGTCTCTTTGTCTCTAATGACTCTAAAATAGATGAAAATATATAAATAAAAATAATAAGTATACAAATTCTAAAAGTTTAGCTTAATGAATTTTGACTAATATAAAGAAACATATGTGTTACTATCATCTAGATCAAGGTATAGAACTTTGCCATCATATCCAGAAAGTTTTGTGCTTCTTTTGTCAGGCAATCACTATTCCAATTTTTAAAAACAGCTTTATGAGTACTTAACTCACATACCATACAATTCACCATTTAAAGCATGTAATTCAATGGGTTTTAGCATATTTACACATATGTGCAACTGCCACCAAAATTGATTTTCAGAATTTCTCATTTTTATGGTTTTCATCATGAAACTTCTTTCCCTGAGGTTTAATAAATGCTTTTTAAGTTTTCAAAACAGGAAGGCCGCTGTTAAGATATGTTTGTGCATTTTAATTTTATTTATATTGCTTCTAATACATTTTAAAGTATTTCTCAATTCTGTCACAATGTTATGGTTAAAAAATAAAAATTTAAGAAAGTAAAAGTTCTCTATAGTAAATTATAAAACTGGAGAATAAAATAGTCACACTATTGTTTGGAGAATGTAACATTTTATAAAATAATTATACTTACTGGTTGGAGATGTTAGTAACTTCCTTCTTGAACCAACCAGTATTAAAAAGAGGATGAATTAAAGTGCTAAAATATTCTATTATTTATTCCTTTTTTTGAGTCATTTTTTTTGGTATCTCTTCTGTTTATATTTTGGCTTTTATACAGTTTGAGTCATCTTTTGCACTCTTTTGTCCTTACCTTTAATGCTTTTGTTCATTGTATATTTTAGTTTTTATATTAACATTGTTCTTCTATTTTGTAGTCCAGAAAAAAATGAAGATGGCTTTTTATTTTTTTTTAAAGATTTATCTATTTACTTGAGAGGCATAGATACAGATAGAGAGAGGGAGAGACAGAGAAAGAGGACTTTCATCCACTGGTTCGCTCCTCAAATGGCTGCAATGGCCAGAGCTGATCTGATCTGAAGCCAGGAGCCAGGATCTTTTTCTGGATCTCCCATGCGGGTGCAGGGACCCAAGGACTTGGGCCATCTTCTACTGTTTTCTCTGGCCACAACAGAGAGCAGGATCAGAAATGGAGCAGCCAGGATTTGAACGGGCACCCATATGGAATGCTGGCACCGCCGCAGGTGTTGGCTTTACCCACTACGCCATGGCACCGGCCCTGGCTTTTGAATTTCAGTTTTTCTGTCAAATAAATGCTTTCAGTATTTTTAGGCTAGATCTGAAAAAAAAAGCATTTCTAAATATTTATTCTAAAATGTCTTTATATATTTTGTCTGTATATATTTTAGAAGAAGGGGATTAAGTGTTAGAGAGAGGAGAATAAAGATAAGTTATGAATCATTGATGAAAACTTGTGAAAGCAAAATGCAGCAGATACAACCACAAAGCTTTAAATATAAATCATTAAGCAACGATCCGTGGTTTTAGTTCACAGTAAAAGAGTTATTTGTCAAACCCAAGAGAAGATTGGAACAGTTAAGACATTTTTAGCAAATTATGAGTGCTGCAAGCAATATTTTGTGAAAAAGACATTGTGTAAAGAAAGCATCGATGGCTTGCTTTTGCTTAAATGTTCTACAATCTTAGATCAAAAGAAAAGGATAAGAACAAATTTGGTGCACTCTCAGAGCTACTAGAGGTCATATAGCATATTTATCTTGGTACTGTAGAACATGCAGCCATACAATTGACAAATACACTTATTTATTGATATCAGTAACAGAAATGATTACACACTGGGAGCCATTCCTAAAAGAAAAATGCAAAGAAGTGAAGTGGAAAAATATAACCTAAAGTCAGGATGAGAATTATTCAGGGACCAGTGCTGTGGCATAGTGGGCAAAGTCATTGCCTATGGCACTGGTATCCCATTTGGGCACTGATTTGAGTCCTGGCTATTCCACTTCCAATCCAGCTCCCTGCTAATGACCTGGGAAAGCAGTGGAAGATGGCCCAACTACTTGGGCCTCTGCACCCACATGAGAGACCTGGAGGAAGCTCCTGGTTCCTGGCTTCAGATCAGCCCAGCTTATGACCTTTTGGGGAGTGAACCAGAAGAGAAAAGATCTCTCTGTGTGTGTCTGTGTCTCTCTCTCTTTCTCTCCCTCTTTCTCTCTCTCTCGCTCTCCCTCTCTCCCCCCTTTCTGTAACTCTGCCTCTCAAATCAATAAATAAATCTTTTTAAAAAATGTTTATTTATTGATTTGAGAGGCAGAATTACAGAGAGGTAGAGGCAGAAGCAGAGAGAGGAGATCGTCCATCCGCTGGTTCACTCCCCAAATGGCTGCAACAGGCAGAGCTGGGCTTTCTGTAACCAAGAGCTTCTTCCAGGTCTCCCACGTGGGTGCAGGGACCCAAGTACTTGGGCCATCTTCTACTGCTTTCCCAGGTCTTAGCAGAAAGCTGGATCAGAAGTGGAGCAGCTGGGTCTCAAACTGGCACCCATATGGGATGCTGGCACTGCAGGCGAAAGCTTTACCAGCTATGCCACAGCGCCAGCCCCCAAATAAAACTTTTTTAAACAAAATTATTCAGATAGATAGCTAGGTTAACATGTTAACAGATTATTCTGTTTTGTAGAAAATACAAGAAGAAATGTTCAGTGTCATTTAATATTATGTATTGGGTACCTTGTGTTTTTCAAGCACTTTATATAGGCTATTTATTTAAGTTCTGATAATAATGCATATTAATAGAATTTCAGAAAATTTAAATATATGAAGTTCTACAACTAATGAGAAGTGATAGAGTAGGATGTGACTTTGTATCTGTTGGACACAGTTTCTCCCAATCTTTTCTTTTTAAAGGTTTTCAATTTTAGGAATACACTCTCTCTGATAAATATTAAGATATAAATTAGATATAAATTAGAGGAAAGACTACATTTTTTATACCACCTCCTATTGTATTCCTTTCTCTAATCATTCTTCACTTCTTTCTAATGGTGCATATGGTCACTTATACCTACACCTCTGTGGTAGTGTATAGATGTACTATACATGTAATTTTATAACTGGTTTACTTACTGAACAATTTGTCTCATATGTTTTTCATATTGGTCTTCTTTTTAACATATACTAAATACCATACCACACTATACCTGAGAAAATTTAAATGGTTTCCAGCTTTTCATTATTAAAAGTAATGTTATAATGAACATGATAGTACACCCACCCTTTGCACCAAGAAGTAGAATTAAATGTCATAAGGTCCACACTCTATTATTTAGAACCTTCTCTTAATAATTATGAACAGATCTATTAAAATGTATTACATTTGAAATATACTGTTTTATGAATTTTATACTGTTTATACTGTTTTATGAATCTTCCTCTCTTTCCTTCCCCATGAGGTTGACAGAGTAAATATTCAGTTTGGCCTTATTGGGAGCCCCAGATTTACTTATTAACTTCCTTTAAATCCATGGTTATAACTTAAACTCTATATACATAGTGGATAATTCTCCAAGGAGCACAATTGATAAATAGCAGAATATAGATGAGCTGAGTAGAGATTTCAGCATCTACCAACCCAGTGGTAGCTGCCTACTTTGCACTAATGCCAAATCTTAAGAGTAAAGACCACATTCAGAACTAATAAGAAGACAAATCGGGACTTAGGGCAAGGCCTCCATCTAAGGACTAAACTAAAATAGACTCTAACAAGTGAAAACAAAGTCTTACAATTTCAGGATGATCCACAAGTAACTTAACTCACTGTTAGGATAAAACTCAGCATTTTTCAATGGAAAAATAGCAGAATCCATATGTACACAATGTTCAGTTAATAACAAAGCATTATTAGACCTATGAAGAAACAGAAAATGTATTACCCATAGTTAGAAACATAGTTAAACAATAAAAATAGAACAATAGTTGACTCAGAAGTTGTTAGACAAGTACTGAAAATTATGATAAATACATTAAACATTCAACAGAAAACTATGGATATAATCATAGATACAGTGAGTAAAGAGAATTTTTTAAATTCCTTTAAAAGAACCCAATGGAAATCTTAGAACTGAACAACAAATAAAATGTTGAATTAAAAAGCTGTATTGGTGAAATTAACAGCAGACTAGATACAACAGAAGACAAATTCTTTTCTAAACATGAAGACAGATCAATAGAAGTCAACAAAACAAGAACACAGAGAAAAGTATGAAAGAAATAAAGAAAACACATAGAGCCTTTGTGACCTGTGGAACCATATTAATGGCACACAGTATTAGTTCAAGAAGGAGAGGTGAGTAGATTCAAGATTTAAGAAACTCAGAAACTCCAGGCAGGATAAATACAGAGAAAAATAATCCTAGGGAATTATAGTCAGGCTACTGAAAACCAAATATAAAGAAAATCTTAAAAGAGGACTTTTAAAAAGTCACGTTAAATACACAAGAACAATGATAAGAAATATTATTATGGTAGGCATTGTGGTGCAGTGGGTAAAGCTACTGGTTGAGATGCCTCCTGTATAAGAGTAGATTCAAGTCTTGACCACTGTATTTCCAATCCACTTCCCTGCTAATATGCCTGGGAAGGCAGCAGATTATGAACCAAGACTTGGGTTCCTGCTTGCCATGTGGGAGAACTGGATAGGTCTCCTATCTCCTGGTTTTAGCCTGGTCCAACCCCAGATTTTGTTAAGGATTTGGGGAGTGAATCAGCAGATGCAAAAAACCTCTCCTCCCTCCCCATCCTGTCACTTTCTCTTTCACTGTAAGAAATGCTAAAGAAAGTTCTTAAAGCTGGAAAGAAATAATACTGGAAGGAACTGAAAATGAAGAATATAGGGGAAAATAAATTATTCATCTTCTTTCCTTAATTATTTACTTTAAAAACAATAACATAGATTTTATACTATATATACATTTAAACTATAGTAGCATACCATTCTTCACCATTTGTTTGACAGATATAAAACTAAATTTTACAAAGCTATATTTGCAGCAAAACTGATACACACAGGCATTTCTTTTTTTTATTTAAAAAAATATCCTGTTATAAGGCTAAGTGAAAATAGATTGTGATATATTATGAATACATACTGAGGAGGAAAGAAAAAAATTAGAGAAGAAATAAAATAGAAATAAAAACTATAAAATAAATCAATGAAATGAAGAGCCATTGTTTTGAAAAAAGTAAATAAAATTGATAGACTCTTGGCCCAACTAACCAAAAAAGGGGGGGAGGGGAGAAGACCCAAATTAATAAAATCATAGATGAAAAAGGAGATATTACAACTGATACCACAGAAAACCAAATAATAATTAGGAATTATTACAAACAACCATATATTAACAAATTGGAAAATCTATAAGAAATATATAGATTTCTGGATACCTATAATTTACAGAAATTGAGGCACAAAGAAATACAAACCCTGAACAGACCAATAACCAAGACTGAGATTGAATTAGTAATAAAGAGTCTCCCAACAAAGAAAAGCCCAGGAGCGGATGGCTTCATTGCTGTATTCTATCAAACTTTTAAGGAAGAAATAATCAATTCTTCTTAAATTATGCAAAAACAATTGAAAGGGAGGGAACCCTTCCAAACTCATTCTATGAGGCCAGCATTACCTTAATTCCAAAACCAGAGAAAGATACAACAAAAGAGAACTAGAGACCGATATCTCTGATGAACATAGTGGCAAAAATCCTCAACAAAATTCTAGCAAATCAAATCCCACAACATATAAAAAAAAATCATCCACCTACACCAAGTGGATTTATCCCAGGGATGTTTCAACTTACATAAATCTATGAAACATGATACAGCACATCAACAAAAAAACCCATATGATTTTCTCAATAGATGCAGAGAAAACATTTGATAGAGTACAACATCATTTCATGATTAAAAATAAAAACTTCAAAAATTGGGTATAAAAAAACATAATCAAGGGAATATATGACAAACCCACAGCCAACGTCATTTTGAATGAGGAAAGCTGGAAACATTTCCACTAAGATTGAAAACCAATCACATTATTCAATATAGTTTTGGAATCATATTATTCTACCAACTATATTATTCAATATAGTTCTGGAAGTTTTAGCCAGAACTATTAAGGAAGAAAAAGAAATCAAAGAGATACAAATTGGAAAGAAGGAAGTCAAATTATCCCTGTTTACAAATGTGTGATCCCTTACATAGGGGACCTAAGAGACCACTGGAACTCATAAAATAATTTGGCAAAATAGCAGGATATAAAATCAACACACAAAATATCAATAGCATTCTTATATACCAACAATACTATGACTGAAGAAGAACTTGTAAGATTAGTCACATTCACAATAACTACAAAAATAAATACCTTAGGATAAATTTAACCAAGAAGATGGAAGATTTCTACAATGAAAATTACAAGACATTAAGGAAAGAGAGAGAAGAAAGAAAAAATTGGAAAACTCCTCCATGTTCATGCATTGGAAAAATTAATATAATCAAAATGTTCACACTACCCAAATCAGTTTACAGATTCAATATGATCCCAATCCAAATACCAAGGACATTCCACTCAGATATAGAAAAAGCAGTGCTGAAATATATATATGGAAACACAGGATATCCTGAATATACCTAAAGCACTCTTAAACAACAAAAACAAAGCCAGAGGTATCACAATACCAGATTTCAAGGCATACTACAGAGCAGTGATTATCAGAAAAACTTGTAATGCTACAAAAATAGACATGGAGACCAATAGAATGGAATAGAAGTGCCAGAACATAATTCAAACATCTTCAACCAACTAGTCTGTGATAAATGAGCTAAAATAACTCCCTGAAGAAAGGACAGTCCCTTCAACAAATGTTATTGGGAAAATTGGATTGCCACATGCAGAAGTTTTAAACAAGTCCCCTACCTCATGCCCTATTAAAAAATCAACTCACAGTGGATCAGGGATCTAAACTAAGGTGAAACCATCAAATTACTAGGGAAAATATATGGGAAATGCTGCAAGATATTGGCCTAGGCGGACTTCTCAGATAAGACCCCTGAAGCACAGGTGATGAAAGCAAAAATCAACAAATGGGATTACATTAAGCTAAGAAGTTTCTGCACAGTAAAGGAAACAACCAACAGAATCAACCAACAGAATCAGAGAAAGCATTTGCAAACTATGCATGATCAAGGATTAATATCCAGAGTATAAAGGATTCCAAGAGACTTAACCAAAACAATCCAGTTAAGAAATGAGCAAACAATAAGAACAGACATCTTTTTTAAAAAAAGTTTCATTTATTTATTTGAAAGAGTTACAGAGAGAGACAGAGAGATCTTCCATCCACTTGTTCAGTCCCTGCAGGAGGCTGCAATGGCTAGGGCTGGGCCAGGCAAAGGTAGGAGCCAGGAACTTCATCTAGATCTCTTACATGTGTGGCAGAGGTCTAAATACTTGAGCCATCTTCTACTGCTTTTCCTAAGCTGTTAGCAGGGAGCTGGATCAGAAGTGGAGCAGCCAGGACTTGAACTGGCACCCATATGGAATGGCAGCATGTTGGCCCTAAACAGGAATTTTTCAGAGGAGGAATCCAGATGGCCAACAGACACATGAAAAGATGCTCAGGATCAAAATGCAAATAAAAGCCACAATTAGATATAACCTCACTCCAGTTAGAATGGCTATGATCCAAAAATGAAAAATAACAAATGCTAGTGAGGATGTGGAGAAAAAGGTAGCCTAGTGCACTGTTGGTAGGAATGCAAATCAGGAACTCCATTATGGAAAACAGTATGGAGTTTCCTTAGAAAACTACCTCACTCCTGAAAATGTACCCAAAGGAAATGAAAGCAGTATATGAAAAGTTACCTACACTCCCATCTTTAAAGCAGCTCAATTCACAATAGCTAAGATATAGAATCAACCTTAACATCCATCAACTGATGACAATGTGATATATATACACAATGGGATATTACTCAGACATTAAAAAAGAATGAAATCTTAACATTTGCAACAAATGTATGCAACTGGAGATCATTATGCCAAGTGAAATAAGCCAGACCCTAAAGACAAATGACTGCATGCTTTCTCTTATTTGTGGTAGTTAATATATAGAGTATAAAAATTGGGTGGGTATCCATATCATTTGGTATATAGTTATATATATTAATTTCATGGTATGCATATTGTATTTCAATAAAGTGTTTTTTAAAAAAGAATACATATTGAAATTCTGGATAACTTATAACCTTTTTTAGAGTTTTTGATTGATATAATAATTGTACACATTAAGGGTACAGTGTAATCTTTTGATTTATGTATGCATTGTGTAATGATAAAATCAGAGTGATCACTGTATCCATCACTTTAAACATTATCATTTATTTCTGGTGAGAAAATGCAAATCCTCTATTTTAGGTATTTTGAAATATAAAATGCATTATTGTTAACTATAGTCACCCTACTAAGCAATAGAACACCAGAACTTACTTTTCCTATACAGCTGTGACATTGTTTTCTTTGGACAACCTCACCCATCTACCTTCCTTCTTCTTCTTCTTCTTTTTTTTTTTTTTTTTTTTTTTTTTTTTGCAAGGCAGAGTTAGACACTGAGAGAGAGAGACAGAGAGAGAGAGTTATTGACAGAGAGAGAGGGAGAGAGAGAAAGGTCTTCCTTCTGTTGGTTCACCCCCCCAAATGGCCGCTACGGCCGGCGTGCTACGCCAATCTGAAGCCAGGAGCCAGGTGCTTCCTCCTGTTCTCCCATGAGGGTGCAGGGCCCAAGCACTTGGGCCATCCTCCACTGCCTTCCCGGGCCACAGCAGAGAGCTGGACTGGAAGAGGAGCAACCAGGACAGAATCCGGCGCCCTGACTGGGACTCGAACCTGGGGTGCCGGCACCGCAGGCAGAGGATTAGCCTAGTAAACCGCGGCGCTGGCCCTGTCTATGAACTTCTTTCATACTCTCCCCAGCCTCTGGTCATTTCTGTTCTACTCTCAACATCTTGGAGATCAACATTTTAGATTCCACATACAAGTGAAATCATGTGGTATTTGTCTTTCTATGACTGGCCTATTTCACTTAACTTGGTGTTCTTTAGGTCCATTCATGTTGTTACAAATGACAGGATTTAAACCCTTTATGGCTGAATAATAGTTCATTGTGTATATGGGTATTTCGGTTAATTCCATATCTTGGCTCTTATTAATAGTGTCTAGAGAAACTTCTTGGAAAAATGCATATAGGTATAAATATAGCTAGAAAACAAAGAATAAATTAAATGGAACAACAACAAAAAAATACTTGATTTGCCTAAAAGAAGACAGGAAAGTACAGAAACAGGGAAAAGACAAAAGACACTAATTTAAGACAAATATTGTAGTAGATTTAACCTCAAAAATATCAGTAGTTACATTAAATGTAAATGACCTAAACACTCAAGTTAAAAGGGAGAGATTATCAGCCTTTTTTTTTAAGTTGCAAGAATAACCTCTTCACAAGGCACTTTTAAAATAAAGATATAGATACTCAAAAGTAGAAAGATAGACAAAAATAAACTATGAAGACACCAATCTTAAGAAAGTTGGATTGGTTATATTAATATCAAGTCAATTTCAACATATAGTCTACTAACAATTTAAGAGGATTAATCAATTTACCAAGAAGAAATAACCATTCTAAATATGCTTACCTAGTAACAGAGCTTCAAAATACATAAGCTAAAACTAACAGAGCTAAAGATAAAAAGAGACACTTCTATAATCCTATTAGAGGTCTTAACATTTTTGGGTAATTGACAAAACTATACAGAAAATCATTTGATATATATGCTGACATATATGAGTGGTCTTCCAAAAGTTTATAGAAAATGTATATTTAATAGATTTTAAAATTTTTGCACCAAAATAAAAGTATCTTTTAATGCCTTTTCCAAAAACTTTGAAGTACCCTCATATATACAATGGATACAATGTGTAAGTGGATATATATCTTCTTGAATATATTCAATGTATTAAAAAACTACTTTTGAATATACATGTACTTTCATTATGTAATATATTTTAGCTTATACTAGCTTTCTATTTAAAGTAATTTATGTTCGCCAGTATATCAACCGGCCTCGTTCATCAATTTGAATACATCGTCTGAATTTTCACAATTAATAAAAGCTGAAAACTTAAAAAGACTTAAAAAGCTTATAGTAATTAATGTGAAGTGTGAGTTTACAAGTTTTCACTTTTTTTATAATAGTATTTTGAAATGCTAAGACCGTAACTCTCCCACTGCCTCTGCAGCTGCTACAGAGCTGTGTTTCAATATAATTGATTTCTTTGCAATCCAGTTTGTATTTTATACATTAAAAAATTATTTCATGAAAGACTCTATGGTATTCACTATACTGTCAGAAGTTTCCATGGCACAATCAAGGTAAAGAATCCTTGAGTTCTTCGACAACATTTTTTTTTTTTTTTGACAGGCAGAGTGGACAGTGATAGAGAGAGACAGAGAGAAAGGTCTTCCTTTGCCGTTGGTTCACCCTCCAATGGCCGCCGCGGCCGGCGTGCTGCGGCCGGTGCACCGCGCTGATCCGATGGCGGGAGCCAGGAGCCAGGTGCTTTTCCTGGTCTCCCATGGGGTGCAGGGCCTAAGCACCTGGGCCATCCTCCACTGCACTCCCTGGCCACAGCAGAGGGCTGGCCTGGAAGAGGGGCAACCGGGACAGAATCTGGCGCCCCTACGGGACTAGAACCCGGTGTGCCGGCGCCACTAGGCGGAGGATTAGCCGCACACCAAAATTCTTGTATTTCTCTCTGTTTCATAACCTCTAAGTGTATCTTTGGCTCAGCAGAAATACTAATTTACTTAAAGGCGAGGAAATGGGCTCCAAGATCTCCTATATCTTTTACACCTATGGATCCGTGTTTTAGTGACTAACTGGTTACAGGAAATGGAACCATTTTTCTTAACTCATGTTCAAAGAAAAATTTCCAACAAATTTAAGAGTTTGAACAAAGAATGATTCACTAATCAGGCAGCCTTCGGAACCAGTAGAGGTCCAGAAAGCTCCACTTCACATGTGGGCATGCGGCATTTATAGACAGAAAACAGAAGCGAAGCACAGGAACTGCTTGATTGGTTACAGCTAAGCACTTGCACTTTTTGAACATGGTGTGGTCAGTTGACTGCTGTGATTCAAACTCAGCTTCTGTAATTGACTAAGGCTCAGCTACTTTGTTATAAAGATATACTCCCAAGTTGGGCTTCTAGTTAGTTTATTAAGTGACAGTTCTTACTTAGGAATGCAAATTAGGGTGACCTCAGGACAAATTTAGTTTAACACTGTTAAGTGCCTTGACAAGTAGAAGGTACTTCATCCTGGATGTTTCATTTGGATTCAAACTCCAAACACCATCACTTGTTAGATATGAAAACCTGACCAAATTACATAAGCTCTTCGATTTTTAATTTCTTCACACAAAAATAATACCCACATCATGAGTTGTTATGTATGAATTTAATTATATGTACAAAGTCCTCAGCACAGTATCTAACATGTAGTAAGTGTTGAAAAACTAGTTATCATAAAATTACTGTTTATATCATTATTTGCGGTGAATGGTTTCTAATCAAGTGATTTCCTCTTTAAACAAAGTATCCTTTATGGGTGTTTACTATGTATCTTTCACAAGCACTGTTGATTGTATACTTTTTACAGGTACAACATAAGAGATATGATGCAATTCTTAAGCGTCTGCACTGTCAGGTGAACAAGCTTCAATCAAATAGAAGACAATGGCAATGGAACATTCAACAACTTGAAAAAACTGCAGCTGAACTAAGAAAACGTGTTGGAATGCAAGAATAGCATTGCCGGAGGACAATGTAGAGCACAGACTATGCCAACAAAAATTATGGGACAGAATGTTGATGAAATCCTTTGAATTTTAAACAACCATCATCCATCATCCATCAGAGCCCATCTTAATGACAGATATATTTTCTTAGTTTAAACCGATTACCCATTTATTAAAGTACTCTCCAACCCTACAATTGATAGCAGTGGATAGAAAAAGAAGAATGCTTACAGAAGAAGAGTGGAAGAGTCTGAATGAATATTTTGAATGTATGAGATGTAAAATGAGTTCCTGTTTATAACCATGTTGGATTCACTACCCTAAGAAGTTAAAAATAAAGAAGAAACACTTGAATTTTCAATGGCTCAAACTAAGATATTAAAAATAGTTGTTTCAGACTTTTTATTTGAATTTTGTTTTTGTACAACTGCCTTCACAGTAGCCCATAAATACTGATACTTTCAGTAGTTTTGTTATATATTCAAAGCTTCAGATATTTTACTCAGTTTTCTTTTCTTCAGATGGTAACAATCATTTTTCTTTATTATCAAATAAGATTTTAGAGTGTTGCAATGTGTAAAATGTTTTCACTTTTCTTTCTATAAATTCTTTCTTCCTATTCTATGACTAAAGTTATAACATCATGGAAGACAAATCTAAGCTCTTGAAAGAGTGTGTATAAACTAACATTTTTTCCCCATTGAAAGGCAAATCCTTTGTCCATGCTAATAAATCATAGGTTAAATTGTCTTTTTTTAGGATAAAAGTGGTCCTTATCATGGCTTCATTGACTCAAATACTTAGAAGCAAAAATGAAATATTAAATACTGAAGATACCATTTTTTTAATAACTGTGTATTAATTACAGAATTAAACCAGTCATATTAAGTAGAACAGACAAAAAAACTACTAAGAGGGATAATGTATTAAGTTGTTCATTAACAGTCAGGGCTATGCTGATCAAGTCACCGTTTCCCATAGTGTCCATTTCACTTCAACAGGTTTCCTTTTTGGTGTTCAGTCAGTTGTCACCGATCAGGGAGAACATATGGTATTTGTCCCTTTGGGACTGGCTTATTTCACTCAGCATGATGTGAAGATACCATTTTTAAATATTCACTTGTGGGATTAAGTTATTTCAAAGTAACAACATCAAAAAGATAATTCAATCCAATCTTATCCTCACCAATGTGTGGAAGATTCTGGGAGAATGTAGCTGATATAAAACCTGATATTAATAATCTCATTATGTATAACATTGATAGTCTTATTCTGGTTTATCATGGCTTACTATGGCTAATACTTCAAATGGCTTATCCTGTAACTCAACAAGCTTTGGTCCATGCCTCAAAAACACAGTTACAAATTAAAGTGGTTGAATCCACAGAGTGGATGCTCACCTCAATCAAAGATGAGACTGAACCAAAGCTAATTGTGTAGATAGAACTTAATTAAATTTGCATATTAATTTCTTCCTATAGTTCTACTTTATGTTTAGTTATAACTTATGAAAGAAAAAATCTATTTTTCTAAGCTATCTGAAAATTTATAATGGATTCAAAATATTGATACATAACTAATGCCTTGAATTATATTTTTGAAAGTTTGCTTTCAAATTAAGAATTAAAGAAAATACACTTAATCTGCTTAAGATAATGTTTCCTATGTGAGAGAGTAATTTTCAATGTAGTTTTCTAAAATATTCTTAATACATTTTAAGTATTATGAGTGAGAAATTATTTGAGAAAGAAATTTTCCCCTTGATCTAATCTTGAAAAGTATGTCAGATAATATAGCCTTTCAGAGTAATCAAGAAAAACAAAAAATTGAGGTTCCTCAGGCCTGATATTTAGTAGATATTATATTTCAGCACAGTTATAACTCTAAATTTAGAAAACCGAAATTCTGTAGTTTTTTTTTTTTTAATATAAATGAACCTCCCTTAGACCATGAGCTCTTCTGGCTTACCAGTTTTTCTCATACATGCTTCTAGTTTAAAAATTAGTCTTCTTGGAGTAAACACCCAATTCAGAACTGTATTCCTTGTTTTCTTTTCCTGGGAAGTGGTCTAAGTTCCTGGCAGACTAAATTGTTCTCACAGCACAGGCCAACTCTGGTCCAGGTGGCCTCAGTGAACCCTGCAGAGATGTCATCCAGTCTTCTGTCTTGAGCATCATCTGCAGTCTGGGCTTCACCTACTCCCTGTGGTCAGCTTCTTTGTCCAATCACAAGGACTTTTTTTTTAAACTTTTATTTCATGAATATAAATTTCCAAAGTACAGCTTATGGAGTACAATGACTCCCCCCCCCCCCATAACTTCCCTCCCACCCGCAACCCTCCCTTTCCCGCTCCCTCTCCCCTTCCATTGACATCAAGATTCATTTTCAATTCTTTATATACAGAAGATCAGTTTAGCATATATTAAGTAAAGATTACAACAGTTTGCACCCACATAGAAACACAAAGTGAAAAATACTGTTTCAGTACTAGTTATAGCATTAAATCACACTGTGCAACACATTAAGGATAGAGATCCTACATGAGGAGTAAGTGCACAGTGACTCCTGTTGTTGACTTAACAAATTGGCACTATTGTTTATGGCATCAGTAATCACCCTAGGCTCTTGTCATGAGTTGCCAAGGCTATTGAAGCCTTTAGAGTTCTCTGACTCTGATCCTATTTAGGCAAGGTCGTAGTAAGAATGGAAGTTCTCTCCTCCCTTCAGAGAAAGGTACCTCCTTCTTTGATGACCTGTTCTTTCCACAGGGATCTCACTCGCGGACATCTTTCATTTAGGTTTTTATTTTTTTTTTTTAATTTTTTTTTTTTTGCCAGAGTGTCTTGGCTTTCCATGCCTGAAATACTCTCATGGGCTTTTCAGAAGGATACACATGCCTTAAGGGCTGATTCTGAGGCCTGAGTGCTGTTTAGGACATCTGCCATTCTATGAGTCTGCTGTGTATCTCGCTTCCCATGTTGGATTGTTCTCTCCCTTTTTTACTCTATCAGTTAATATTTGCAGACACTAGTCTTGTTTATGTGATCCCTTTGGTTCTTAGTCCTATCATTATGATCAATTGTGAACTGAAATTGATCACTTGGACTAGTGAGATGGCATTGGTACATGCCACCTTGATGGGATTGAATTGGAATCCCCTGGTATGTTTCTAACTCTACCGTTTGGGGCAAGTCAGCTTGAGCATGTCCCAAATTGCACATCTCTTCCCTCTCTTATTCCCACTCTTATATTTACCAGCAATCACTTTTCAGTTAAGTTTTAACACTTAAGAATAACTGTGTATTGATTACAGTATTCAACCAAAAGTATTAAGTAGAACAAACCAAAAAAAAAATACTAAGAGGGATAACGTATTAAGTTGTTCATCAACAGTCAGGGCAAGGGCTGATCAAGTCACCTTTTCTCATAGTGTTCATTTCACTTTAACAGGTTTCCTTTTTGGTGCTTGCTTAGTTGTCACTGATCAGGGAGAACATATGATATTTGTCCCTTTGGGACTGGCTTATTTCACTCAGCATAATGTTTTCCAAATTCCTAACAGGGATCACTTTTCAGTTAAAATTTAAACACCTAAGAATAATTGTGTGTTAATTACAGAGTTCAACCAATAGTACTAGAACAAAAAAAATTCTAACATGGATAAAGTATTACATTGTACATCAACAGTCAGGACAAGAGCTGATCAAGTCACTGTTTCTCATAGTGTCCATTTCACTTAAACAGGTTTCCCCTTTGGTGCTCAGTTGTCCCCGATCAGGGAGACCATATGATATTTGTCCCTTTGGGACTGGCTTAGTTCACTCAGCATGATGTTTTCCAGACTCCTCCATCTTGTTGCAAATGACCGGGTTTCATTGTTTTTGACTGCTGTATAGTATTCTATAGAGTACATGTCCCATAATTTCTTTATCCAGTCTACTGTTGATGGGCATTTGGGTTGGTTCCAAGTCTTAGCTATTGTGAATTGAGCTGCAATAAACATTAATGTGCAGACAGCTTTTTTGTTTCCCAGTATAATTTCCTTTGGGTAAATTCCAAGGAGTGGGATGGCTGGGTTGAATGGTAGGGTTATCTTCAGGTTTCTGAGGAATCTCCAGACTGACTTCCATAGTGGCTTAACCAGTTTGCATTCCCACCAACAGTGGGTTAGTGTCCCTTTTTCCCCACATCCTCTCCAGCATCTATTGTTGGTAGATTTCTGAATGTGAGCCATTCTAACTGGGGTGAGGTGAAACCTCATTGTGGTTTTGATTTGCATTTCCCCGATTGCTAGTGATCTTGAACATTTTTTCATGTGTCTGTTGGCCCTTTGGATTTCCTCTTTTGAAAAATGTCTATTGAGGTTCTTGGCCCATCTCTTAAGTGGGTTGTTTGTTTTGATGTTGTGGAGTTTCTTGATTTCTTTGTAGATTCTGGTTATCAACCCTTTATCTGTTGCATAGTTTGCAAATATTTTTTCCCATTCTGTCGGTTGCCTCTTCACTCTCCTGACTGTTTCTTTTGCAGTACAGAAACTTCTCAATTTGATGCAATCCCAATAGTTAATTTTGGCTTTGACTGCCTGTGCTTCTGGGGTCTTTTCCAAGAAGTCTTTGCCAGTACCTATATCTTGCAGGGTTTTTCCAATGCTCTCTAATAATTTGATGGTGTCGGGTCGTAGATTTAAGTCTTTAACCCATGTTGAGTTAATTTTTGTGTAAGGTGAAAGGTAGGGGTCTTGCTTCATGATTCTGCACATGGAAATCAAATTTTCCCAGCACCATTTATTGAATAGACTGTCCTTACTCCAGGGATTGGTTTTGGATCCGTGATCAAATATAAGTTGGCTGTAGATGTTTGGATTGATTTCTGGTGTTTCTATTCTGTTCCATTGGTCTATCCATCTGTTTCTGTACCAGTACCATGCTGTTTTGATAACAACTGCCCTGTAGTATGTCCTTAAATCTGGTACTGTGATGCCTCCAGCTTTGTTTTTGTTGTACAAGATTGCTTTAGCTATTCGAGGTCTCTTGTGTCTCCATATGAATTTCAGCATCATTTTTTCTAGATCTGAGAAGAAGGTCTTTGGTATCTTGATTGGTATTGCTGTGAATGTATAAATTGCTTTTGGGAGAATGGACATTTTGATGATGTTGATTCTTCCAATCCATGAGCATGGAAGATTTTCCCATTTTTTGGTATCCTCTTCTATTTCTTTCTTTAAGGTTTTGTAATTTTCATTGTAGAGATCTTTAACATCCTTGGTTAAGTTTATTCCAAGGTATTTGATTGTTTTTGTAGCTATTGTGAATGGGATTGATCTTAGCAGTTCTTCCTCAGCCATGGCATTGCCTGTGTATACAAAGGCTGTTGATTTTTGTGCATTGATTTTATATCCTGCTACTTTGCCGAACTCTTCTATGAGTTCCAATAGTCTCTTACTAGAGTTCTTTGGGTCCCCTATATAAAGAATCATATCATCTGCAAAGAGGGATAGTTTGAGTTCTTCCTTCCCAATTTGTATCCATTTAATTTCTTTTTCTTGCCTAATAGCTCTGGCTAGAACTTCCAGAACTATATTGAATAGCAGTGGTGAGAGTGGGCATCCCTGTCTGGTACCAGATCTCAGTGGAAATGCTTCCAATTTTTCCCCAATCAATAGGATGTTGGCCGTGGGTTTTTCATATATTGCTTTGATTGTATTGAGGAATGTTCCTTCCATACCCAGTTTGCTTAGAGTTTTCATCATGAAAGGGTGTTGTATTTTATCAAATGCCTTCTCGGCATCTAATGAGATAATCATATGGTTTTTCTTCTGCAGTCTGTTAATGTGGTGTATCACATTGATTGTTTTACACACATTGAACCATCCCTGCATACCAGGGGTAAATCCTACTTGGTCCGGGTGAATGATCTTTCTGATGTGTTGTTGCATTCTATTGGCGAGAATTTTATTGAGGATTTTTGCATCTATGTTCTTCAGGGATATTGGTCTGTAATTCTCTTTCAATGCTGCATCTTTTTCCGGCTTAGGAATTAAGTTGATGCTGGCTTCATAGAAAGAATTTGGGAGGATTCCCTCTTTTTTATTGTTCTGAATAGTTTGAGAAGAATTGGAGTTAGTTCTTCTTTAAATGTCTGGTAGAATTCAGCAGTGAATCCATCTGGACCTGGGCTTTTCTTTGTTGGGAGGGCCTTTATTACTGTTTCAATTTCTGTCTCAGTTATGGATCTGTTTAGGTTTTCTATGTCTTCCTGGTTCAATTTAGGTAGGTTGCATGAGTCCAGGAATCTATCCATTTCTGATAGGTTTCCCTGTTTGCTGGCATACAGGTCCTTGTAGTAATTTTTGATGATTCTTTTTATTTCTGTGGTGTCTGTTGTTATGTTTCCTTTTTCATCTCTGATTTTATTGATTTGGGTCTTTTCTTTTTTTAGTTAGTTGGGCCAATGGGGTGTCAATTTTGTTTATTTTTTCAAAAACCAGCTCCTCGTTTGGCTGATTTTTTGTAATTTTTTTTTGGATTCAATCCTGTTGATTTCTTCTCTGATTTTAATTATTTCTCTTCTCCTACTAGATTTGGGTCTGGTTTGCTGCAGGTTTTCTAGATCCATGAGATGCATTGAAAGCTCATCTATTTGGTGCCTTTCCAATTTCTTGATGTAGGCACCTATTGCTATAAACTTTCCTCTTAACACTGCTTTTGCTGTATCCCATAAGTTTTGGTATGTTGTGCTGTTATCCTCATTTACTTCCAGAAAGTTTTTGATTTCTCTTTTGATTTCTTCTATGACCCATTGTTCATTCAGGAGCATGTTGTTCAATCTCCATGTGTTTGCATATGCTCTAGGGATTCCTGAGTTGCTAATTTCCAACTTCATTCCTTTATGGTCTGAGAAGCTGTATGGTATGATTCTAATTCTTTTGAATTTGCTGAGACTTGCTTTATGACCTAGTACGTGGTCAATCCTAGAGAAGGTTCCATGTACTGCTGAGAAGAATGTAAATGCTTTCTGTGTAGGATGAAAAGTTCTGTAGATATCTGTTAGATCCATTTGGGCTATAGTGTCGTTTAAATCTACTGTATCCTTCTTGATCTTCTGTCCTGTTGATCTGTCTATTTCTGAGAGTGGAGTATTGAAGTCCCCCAGTACTATTGTATTGGGGTCTAAGTCTCCCTTTAAGTCGCTTAACAGATCTTTTAAATAAACTGGTGGCCTGTAATTAGGTACATATACATTGATAATCATTATATCTTCCTGTTGAATTGATCCCTTGATCATTATATAGTGCCCCTCTTTTTCTCTCCTAACAGTTTTTGTGGTTATGTTGTCCGATATTAAGATGGCTACGCCTACTCTTTTTTCATTTCATTGCATGGTATATCTTTTTCCAGCCTTTCACTTTCAGTCTGTATGGATCTTTGCTGGAAAGATGTGTTTCTTGTAAGCAGCAAATAGATGGGTTTTGTTCCTTAACCCAGTCAGCCAATCGGTGTCTTTTAACTGGACAGTTCAGGCCATTAACGTTCAATGTGACTATTGATAAGTAGTAACTTTGCCCTGCTATTTGCCAAAGATATTTTCTAATATATGTTTTGAACTTCCTGTGAGGTTTCCTTCGTTTACCTTCTTTCATATTGATGACCGTGTTTCTGTGTTTCTGTGTGTAACACATCTTTAAGCATCTTTTGCAGGGCTGGACGAGTGGCAACAAATTCTTTCAATTTCTGTTTGCTATGAAAGGTCTTTATTTCACCTTCATTCACAAATGAGAGCTTTGCAGGGTATAATATTCTAGGCTGGCAGTTTTTCTCTCTTAGTACCTGGGCTATATCTCGCCATTCCCTTCTAGTTTGTGGAGTTTCTGATGAGAAGTCAGCTGTGAGTCTGATTGGAGATCCTCTGAGAGTAATCTGACGTTTCTCTCTTGCACATTTTAGGATCTTTTCTTTATGTTTCACTGCGGTGAGTTTAATTACAACGTGTCATGGTGAGGATCTCTTTTGGTCATGTTTATTAGGGGTTCTATGAGCTTCCTGTACTAGGATGTCTCTGTCCTTCTCCAAATCTGGGAAATTTTCTGCTAGTATCTCACTAAAAAGGCCTTCTAATCCTTTCTCCCTCTCCATGCCTTTAGGAACTCCTAGAACCCGAATGTTGGGTTTTTTAATAGTATCCTGAAGATTCCCCACAATATTTTTTAGATTCTAATTTCTTCTTCTTTTCTTTGGTTTGACTGTATACTTTCCTGTTCTCTGTCTTCTAAGTCCGATAATCTCTCTTCTGCTTCACTCATTCTGTTTTTAAGGCTCTCTAATGTGTTTGTCATTTGATCAATTGAATTCTTCATTTTATTATGATTTCTCATCACTATCACAGTTTCATGTTCTACTAGTTGTTTCATTTCATTTTGATTCCTCCTTAATAATTCATTTTCACGAGAGAGATTTTCTATCTTGTCCATTAAGGATTTCTGTAGTTCAGGAATTTGTTTTTGAATACTTCTTAATGTTCTTATCAATTTTTTGAGATCTGCTTCTTGCATTTCTTCTATCTCATCATCTTCATAATCTTGAATTGGGATGTCTATTTCATTTGTGGGCGTCATAGTGTCTTTCTTGTTCTTGTTACCTCGGTTTCTGCGTATGTTGTTTGGCATATTGGAGATATTCTTTGGTTTCTTCTCATTATACTGTGACTCTAGATTAAGTGGACTGTCTGCTTTTGATGGATCCTTAGAGGCTGTGATGGGGGTGGCCAGAGAGCTCTGTTTGGTTCTTCAGGGTTAAGGGTGTGCCAGAGGTGACTCACCCAGATTGTTCTCCTGCTTGCTTGCTCTCTCTCTCTCTCTTTCTTTTTTTCTGACTCAGTTGGGAAGTAATTCCACCCAGCTGAGTGGAATTGAGGGTAGCTGATGTATGAAATCTGGCCCCTGTGGGTATTTGTCTGGTTACCCTGGGACCACACAAAGAGTTTATGCATCCCTTAGTGTGGTCTCAAATTTCTCAGCAGTCTCTCACCAGTTTGCCCAAGTTACCGAGTTTGTGTACTCGGTGAGTTCTCTCGCCCTCCCCTCAGATTTTCACAGTCTCAGTTCGTTAGCTCCTCACTTTCACTAACTAAGTCTTAACCTCCTGTTATTTCTCCCCACCAGAGTCAGGTTTTTCTGCTTGGCTAATGGCCAGTGCCTCTTTACGTATGTAAAATGGCGCCTGCTCTTTGTCTTGCTCTGCTTTGTAAGGTGAGTGGAGAGAGAGGCTAATGTCCCTGCCAGTTCCCCTTATTTGTTCGTTTTTTCTCTCCTCCAGTCTGCCTGGTGAACTTTCCCCAGTGGGGCTTTCATTCCCTCTAGGCTCTTTCTGCCTTTCCCTGCCAATGTCTTAGGTTACCGAGGTTTTTATCTCACCTCCCCTTCCAGCGCTGGCGCGCAGACTCTGCGGCATGGCTTCTGCGGCTCAGCTTCTGCCATGGTGCAGTTTCTGCGGCTCGCTTCTGCGGCGGCGCGGCTCGGCTTCCACGCAATGGGCGACCTTGCTCTCCCTGTAGGTCCTCTGTGTCATATCCACTAGATCCGGAAGAGTTTCCTCTGCAATTTTTTCCTGAGCCTTTTCCTGTGGCTACAGTAACTCCACTTTTATTAAACTATCTTTTCCTGGACTATCAGTGTGCGCCCTCACTATTCCGCCATCTTGGCTCCACCCCAATCACAAGGACTTTTCTAGTACCATTTAATTCTCTTTATATGCTGACCAACTTTTTTCTTTAGAAACTTTTAGTCTATCCATGTATTGTTCCTCAGTATGAATTCTGTTATAAACTAAATCTTTAAATGTTCTTATGACTGTCAACAGCTAAGAAAATATTAATGTTTATTTATTTTCATCTACTTAAAAGGCAACTCATTTGGGTCTTCCATGTGGGTGGCAGGGGTCTAAGCACTTGCTCCATCCTCTCCTGCCACCCAGCATGCATTGGCAGTAAGTGGGAACCCAAGTGGAGTAGCTTGTACTTGACCCAGCACTCTCATATGGGATACAGGCTCCTAAGAGGTGGTTTAACTTGCTGTGATGCAACACTGGCCCCACAGCAGTTTTTATCTTTCACAACACCCAATTTTCTGCAAAGAAAAGCTGTTATTTCAAGAATATTCTTTCTACTATAGACTTTTAAAATGCCTAATATGAAGCTCAGAGCTGATTCATGACTTCTAAATTTTCAGCAGTATCTTTCCTGATCCTGTCTTGCTAGATGCAGGAGTGATGAGGAAATGTAAATAATTAAGAAAAGATAACTAGTGCCAGGGAAAACTAGGAGGATAAAACCCACAGTTAAGATCTCAAAATATTACTTACTAAATGTGTAACTTATGGGCAAGTTATAGTTGACCAATATAAAGAAATTGATACCTACTTGTAAGCCATATCTTAATAAATATGGAAAATCAGATTGTACACAGTAAAGCTAATCAGCTAATCAAATTAGGCATCATGGGCACCTTCATGGTCAATATAAATGATCTACATGTTATATGTCATACCATATCTGTTTCTCAATTTATTAATCATACTATTTATTGTTACTGTCATACATACTATTACTCAATTTATTAATCATACTATTTTTCAAATACTGCAAATATGAAACAATACTAAGCAATAGGAATGTTCTGGATAATTATATTGTGTCCCATTTAGCAATGCATATATTATTTCATTGAATTCTCAAAATAATGGTGTAAAGTATATATTATACTTGATTTACAGATGGGGAAACTGAGGTGTCTGCAAGTTAAGTAACTTGCCTAAGATTTCATCACATAGGTCATGATGGGCAAAGTTAAAATTCAAAGTCCTAGTTTAGCTACATGGCACTACAAGAAAATGATTCCCAAGGTAAACCTCAATTTCACTGTAAACAATTATTTCTGTATTAATCTTTATTTTGATAAGTTATAAAGCATAATATTGATTTAATCAAAGAAATTTTATGGTTAGAAATGAATAGTAAATAGGTGTTGGTGCTGTGGTGCAGCAGCAGGTTAAGCCATGGGCTGTAATGTTGGCATCTCAAATGGGTACTGGTTCAAATACCAGCTGTTCCATTTCTGATCCAGCTCCCTGCTTATGTACCTAGGAAAGCAGAGGAAAATGGACCAGGTAACTGTGCTGCTGTGTGGGAGACTCAGAAGAATTTCCTGGCTCCTGGCTTCAGCCTGGCCTAGCCCTGGGCGTTGTGGTCTTTTGGGGAGTGAACCAGCAGATAGAAGAGATTCTCTCTCTCTCTCTCAAACTTTCAGATAAACAAACACATCCTAAAAAATGAATGCCACTCAATTTATAGGGAATACCACATGTGGAGCAGTGTTGGAAGAATATTTTGGGGGCTGGCATTGTGGTATGAGACCAGTTCATGTCTTGGCTGCTCTATTTCCAATCCAGCTCCCTGCTGATGCTTCTGTGAAGGCAGTAGAAGATGGTCTGAATACTTTGGCTCCTGTCACCTGTGGGGAGCAACTCGGACTAGACTAAGTTACTCGAATTAAGACCTATTCTATGCATCTGCTCTCCCACAATATGGCGCTGGGAGAGGAGTAAACAGCTTCTACGCAGCTGTCTCTCGCCAACTTGAGTGATGACCTGCAGGAGCTGATCCTGCTCCTGATTGGAGGAGAGCAGCATACTCGGCATGTGGGTAGCAGAGTTGGGATTAGTGGAAGAGGACTATAAAGGAGGAGAGAAACGGCATGCACCAGGAACATCTAAGGGGAACACCTGTGCAGCCCCCGAGAGAGCCGGCCGGCGGTGTGCTGCTCCCCCGCGGAAGTGGGGAAAGTGGCAGGGGGAACCGCCCTTCCACGGAGGTGGAAGGGTCAGCAGCCAACCTGGGAAGAACCAGCAGCAAACCCGGGAAGGGCCGAGCAGACAAAAAAACAGCGCAGGGTCCTGTGTCGTTCCTCCACGAAGAGGGGGAGCGACATAATGGTGCCGTGACTCGGATATGAAGCCTAGGCAGGGTTTAGTGCCGTTCCTCCGTGAAGAGGGGGAGCGACAGTCACCCACTTGAGAGACCCACATGAAGCTCCTGTCTCCTGGCTTTAGTCTGGCCCAGCTCTTGCCATAGCAGCCAGCTGGGGAGTGAACTAGCAGATGGAAGAGCTCTCTGTCTCTCCTTCTCTCTTTCTCTGAAACTCTGCCTTTCAAATAAATAAACAAAAAAATCATAAAAAATTTTGGCTAAGAAAAATGGAATCCTATTTATAAAGATTGATTTGGAAACTTTTAGAGTTCACATGGGAGATTGCAATTAAAACCTTTAAGTTCTTATATTATTTTACATTGAACATGGAATTCACTGTTCATCCATAAAATTATTAAAGGGCTATATTAATACTATGGTGATTTCAGATTACTGGTGAAGTAGTCAGTAATTCAAAAGAACATGAGTTTTAATTTGTGAACTTCTCATATTTTAGTTGCTCATATTTTCAATATTATGAATATTTTATTTTTCATTACTCAAGCTAATGACCAGAAGCTAAAAGTTATAAGCCTGTCAAAAATAACTTTTTATATGGATTTGTAATGTGTTTCTAAGAAAAGTATTTTTTCTTTGTTGATAAATTTGGCAGTGTAAGGAATAGGTCTTCTATATCACATTAGCTGCCATATAACACTATTTCTTGAATGTACTGAACTATGACCAAAACGAGGAAAAATAAATTGAAACAGATACTAATAACAGAATAGATTTACACAATACATAGCTAAGAATGGGATACTCCAAATTGCTTTTTCTTTTCTGCAATGTTCCATTTAAATAATGGCTGCAAGCTCTAGATCGTTAGAAAAATAAAAATAGCATATGATTTGGTAATGACAGGGTTGCTGTTTACATAATGCAGTGAAGACAGACATGAAGTAATGAGACTTCAACCTCTTAATTAATGCGATGATGTTATTTCAAAAGCAAAACTAGAGTTCATGTGATAAATAGTTTTAAAAGCCTTCTTACCCAGAAAGCTCTCTGGCATAAAAAATCATGTCAAAATTGAAAGAAAGCCTTTAAATTACCAAAATTTTCTAACACTGCTCAATCTCATAGCACAAGATAATTTAGCAGCAGTGATAATACACTGGTAGTCTAAGATAAATCTTCAAATGGGTTTTGTTTAAAATAAGTCAAGACACCTACTTTATTGTCTATTATTCATTACATTATCTTACATAGAATAAACACACGTAATCCCTGTGCTTGTATTGCAGAAGCTTCCTCTGGGTGATTTCAAGACTGTCTTTCTCAAAATTCACTGTGCTTCTTTGGAAGAAAACAGAGTCTACAGTTTGTGTGAGTTGTTTCATCCCCAGTGACCTAGCCAAACTAACTCATGCACAGTCATCCAGCCAGATGTCAGCACATGTACTTGGTTGAAAATTTCTTATTATTCCAGTTCAGCCATCCTTTCCAGAGACTTTATATAATAAGTCTCAAAGTGTCTGTCATTCCTTAGATGTAACGTTGACTTTGTTGGGCTATTGAATAATGTTGATACTACTTTAATTTTAATTTGTGATTCATAAAGATTTGTATAAAAAAGTCTCAGAAATACTTTTTTACCTTTCACTAATTTAGATTATTCATCTTCAAAGTCTTCCAGTCTCAATTAATCTGTCAATGCAATTTGCCTATGCACAATTTACTGATGATTAGTTTAATTCCTTCATGTTTCTTTCATCTCTTCCATCAAAAGTGTCACTTCATTCAGATTTTAACCTTTTCAGTCTCTGTACAACCATAGGTTACAATTCCCATTTTTATTATAACTTCAAAGCATTATCCACTAGTCTAATATGAAATTCTAAACATTGAAAGCAATCTCTTTATTTGTAACTGGTATACAAGAGAATCTATCTTCTCCTTACTTTAAAATGCTTCACAAAGAAAAGCTTTCTCTGTTGTATTTGATAGACACGGTCAATACCCTGCCAGATCCTTTCAGACTTTTCCTTTGTTCTTTTCAAGTAACCCTTTCCCAACTGAAGCATGATTTTGCCTCCAGATGCCCCTGCACTAGATGGTCTTTGGAAGGTTTGCCACCCTGGAAAGGAAGGCATTTGGAGAGTGAAGCAGCAGATGGGAGATCTCTGTCTCCTCCAGCTCTCTTTCTCTCTCTCTCTCCCTCTCTGTCTTTGACTTTCAAATAAGTAAAATAATTTTTTTGACAAGCAGAGTGGACAGTGAAAGAAAGAGACAGAGAGAAGGTCTTCCTTTTGCCGTTGGTTCACCCTCCAATGGCTGCCACAGCTGGTGCATTGTGGTGATCCGAAGGCAGGAGCCAGGTGCTTCTCCTGGTCTCCCATGTGGGTGCAGGGCCCAAACACTTGGGCCATCCTCCACTGCACTCCCTGGCCATAGCAGAGAGCTGGCCTGGAAGAGGGGCAACCGGGACAGAATCCGGTGCCCCGACCGGGACTAGAACCCGGTGTGCCGGCGCCACAAGGCGGAGGATTAGCCTATTGAGCCACGACACCGGCCAAATAAGTAAAATAATTTTTAAAGGCCTTTTCCTGGTATTTCAGTCTTACACAGCTACTTTTCTCATTCTTGTCTTGCTACTCTTACCAGTTTCTCCTGGGAAGGCTTCAATATTAAATCACTTGCTGAAGATTCTTAATCTCAGAGACTACTTCTGGGAATCCTATGCTAAGTCACCTTGCAAAAACATTCACACACTGAACACTGTTTTCAAGAGATGACTATTTACTCCTGTTTCTCCCTCACCCCAGAGCAATTCCACTCAGCACCTTCGAAATCTAATCACTGTCTCATTTGGTATAATTTTGATATGATTTGTTTGCTTTACATAAAAAAGGAAGCCAAAAGGTACAACCTTTATTCCATGTATTAGTACATCAATAGAGATATAGCATTAACTTCATTCCATGTATTCAGTATAATAAGGGTATACCATTAGTTAGCATTAAAAATAATAAAATTCTTTTTTATTGTTTTACAGTTTTTAAATTAAAATCTATTATTTCCTAATGCTAGTACAAGCATAGCTGTTCCTGCTTGCTTTTGGTTTCCATTTGCATGGTATGTCTTTATCCATCCCTTTACTTTCAGTCTATGTGTGTCTTAACTGGCGAAGTAAGTTTTCTTTTTTTGAAGATTTTATTTATTTATTTGAGAGGTAGAGTTACAGTGAGAGGGAGAGACAGAGAGAAAGGTCTTCCTTCTGTTGGTTTACTCCCCAAACGGCCGCTACGGCCAGCGCTGCGCTGATCCAAAGCCAGGAGCCAGGAGCTTCTTCCTGGTCTCCCATGTGGGTGCAGGGGCCCAAGGACCTGGGCCATCTTCTGCTGCTTTCCCAGGCCACAGCACAGAGCTGGATTGGAAGAGAAGCAGCCAGGACCAAAACCGGCGCCCATATAGGATGCCAGTGCCTCAGGCCAGGGTTTTAACCTACGGCACCACGGCACGGCCCCCAAAGTGAGTTTTTGTAAGCAGCATTTTGTCAGGTTTGTTTTCTTATTCATTCAGCCAGTCTGTATCTTTCAATAGGGAAAATTAGTTCATTTACACTCAAGGTATTCTTGATAAATGAATACATATTCCTGTCATTAATATTTTTCTGATTATCTTATATATCCATTGTTCCTTTCTCTGATGTTCATTTTTGTGGCATGGTGCTTTTCTGTGTTGACATGGTGTGACTTTTTTTATTTCTTTTTTCTGTATCTGTTCTATGGTTAAGTTTTATACTTTCTCATGTTTTCATGATGATAGTTATCATCTTTTTGTTTCAGTAAGAGTCAGTCTAATGATGATGAAACTTATAAGTGTTTGCTTGTCATATAAAGTCCTTAGTTCTCTTTCATTTCTGAAGGACAGCTTTGCTAGGTGTAGTGTTCTTAGTTGTCAGTCTTTCAGGACTGAATAGATCAGCCTTCCTCTCCTGCCTGCAAAGTTTCTGTTGAGAATTGTCTAGGATTCCCTTGTAAGTACCTTGGCACTTCCCTCTCTGTTTTTAGAATTCTCTCTTCATCCAGCAGTTTTGACAGTTTGACTATAACATGTCTCATAAAGGATCCTTTTTGGTTGAATCTTTTAGGGGTCCTTTGAACTGTCTGAATCTGAATCTTTCATAAGGTTTTAAAACTTTTTCAAGAATTATTCTTTGAATAGGTGTCCTGTGACTTTTCCCTTCTCCTCTTCTTCTGGAACATCCAATAATGTGAATTTTTGCTCACTTAATTGTGTTCTATTAAGGCTCAATGGCTTTCTTTGTTATTTTTCATTTATTCTTCTTCTTTTTAAATCTGACAGTGTTTTTTCTTAAGATCTGCCTTTAAGCTCATAAATTCTTCTGACCGCTCAATTCTGACGTTGAGGCTCTCACCAACAGTATTTACGTCATACTAGTCTTTAGCTCTAAGACATAGGAATGGTTCTCCTTTATGTTCACTCCCTAGTGGCTGAATATTTCATTTATCTCATGATTTATCTTCCTAATTTTGTTAAACTGTTCTGTCTGTATTCTCTTGTATCTCATTATGTTTCCTTAAAGTCATTCTTTTGAATGGATTGCCTGACGTGGTTACCTTGTTTTTCATGCTTCTTGCACCCATATGTTGGTATTTGTGATCTAATGATTTATTCAACTTATAGGGTGGATTTGATAGTAAAAGATCTTTTACTGGCAATGTGTCCTAGGGTGTTGGTTGGATATCTTGTGTTGGCTTTGGTTCCAGATGGGCCCGTTAGTGTAGTGTTTGTGCGGATTCTTCAGCTACAATCAACAATGGTAATGTCTGCTGGTGTTTCAGTGGCATAGGAATTGTGGGATTGCACAGTCGAATGGGATGCTGTTTCCTTAGGCAGATAAGGTTTGCTGGCAGTTCTGGGTGTACTGCATCCTGAGGTTGATATGGAGTGCCTGTCCATTCCATGAGTCATGTGAGGGCAGGATCATCTTATCAGTCCCAGATGGGTGTGGAACAGCATACCTGGCAGCAGAGTGGGGTGCCTATCTGTGTCTGAGGGCCACATGGGCCTGAGTCACACCAATAAATCCGAGAGGCATGTGTCAGAGTCCAAGGACTGCACAAGTGACTTTGACAGATTCCACCCTGCTTGGGAGGTCTGGCCATCTGACTCCTGAGACCGAGTGGGTGGGCAGTATGCTTTTTAGGGCCTCCACAGAGTGAGCTGAGAACAGGCTGTGCATCTGCTTCTTGAGGAATAGGTATAGGTATAGGGAGTATTTTCTGATTGCTTTCTGAGGGCTTCAGTGGCCCACACTACTCAGGAAAGGCTGCTCAACTGCCTTCAGGGTTGTGGGTGGGTGGATAGAGTTGCTTATCCACTTCCCTGGGCATCTGTGGGCCAAACCACCCAGGGTATGCAGCATGGCTGCATTCTGGTGCTCACTGAAGGTGGGTGGGGCCTTTTGAGGAGCTTCAGTGAGTCAAGCTTGTCAGGGTTGGTTGCCCAGGTACCTTAACCTTTTAAATATTGGATATTAAGTACTAAATATTATGGATATTATTGAATTTGATTTGACATAGGATAATATCAAATAAAATATAGTTCATGGGGCCAGCATTGTGTTGCAGTAGGTCGAGCTGCCATTTGTGACAGCATTATCCCATATTGGAATGATGATTCAAGTGCCAGCTGTTGCACTTCCCATTCAACTCCCTGCTGATGTGCCTTCAGAAAGTAGTGGAGGATGGCCCACTGCCACACATGGGAGACCCGGATAGAGTTCTAGGCTCCTTGCTTCAGCCTGGTCAAGCCCTGGCCATTGTGGCCATTAGTGAGTGAATCAGTAGATGGAAGATCGATCTCTCTCTCCCTCCCTCTCTCTCTTTCTCTCCCCCCTCTCTCCTGGTCACTCTGCCTTTCAAATAAGTAAATGTTTAAAAATTAAAAAATAAACAAGAAGATAATTCATTTGTCATTTATAAAAGAATATGAAAATTAGTTGTTCCTTGACTACTTTCAAAAATCCACTTTAATAATTTTAAACTAAAGTATATGAACATTTATCAAGATCAAAGCCTTTCAAAAAATGCTCTTCTGGAGAATGTAGTGTTACTTTTAGGTAGCTCTAAGGAAAATAAATGTTCTGAACAAATCATAAGAAATGTGCTTTTGTGTGCTGCCATTATAATGACTTTGAACTGTGCTTTTAAAGTATTTTGTATATTGAAAAATTATATAAAGCATTTCTTCCTTTAAAAAAGAAAGGTGTAATAAGCTTTGTGAGAATTCAGCTAAACAGGTGGACTGTATGAGAAGAGAAAGGAAAATTCTTATTAAAAACAGAAGTCATAAAATTTCTGTGAATATACTAGTGTAATAATAAATTTAATTTATATTTAGGATGACTTGGAGAAATTTAATTCTATTTTATGGTTTCTGCATAGTTATGCATGATTATGGAAGTTATAATTTTAGCTAATTTGTTTCCAATGACACACTTTCTTTTACAACTGTACCTATTGTAAAATCATTTTCAAGAAACCAGCATTGTCTATTATGTTATTTTTGAACTACTAAAAATAGCCATTTTTATAATTTTCAAATTTTCTTTTCATTTTTCTCCTAGATTTACAATATTTCATGAGCCAATGACACAGGGGTTTTGAGCACTTCTCAGAGTTTTGGTATCAGAAATATCCTTAACCATGCTCATTACATTAGGCCTTAGATAGTGTTAATTTTCTCACACAAGTAATGACTTTGAAAAACCCTTGTCTAGACTGTTGAAGAACAGTGTTTTTTTTCATACTATTTATTGAACTCTTTACTTAACATAGAGTTAATCATACGTGTATAAAGTTAATTGAAAATAGATCTTAGTAAAAAATAAGAATGGGAATAGTAGAGGGAGGAAGAAGAGGGGTGGGAGGGTAGGTATGGTGGGAAGAATCACTATGTTCTAAAGTTGTAATTATGAAATGTATGAAGTTTGTAGTCTTTAAATAAAAGGTTTCCAAAAATTTTTTTTCTCACACAAATGGAGTTCTGAGCTTTTATTAGGATGTTCCAGATCCTTTAATTTTCAGATACAGTTTGGTATAACAGTGGTTGCTTTAACTAAGGATATTTGAGAAATAATGTCCACAACAAAATGAGAAAGCACTGAATAGTCAGTAAATAAACAACCACAGCACCACAGTGTAATACCTCATATACTAAAGAGAAAATGAGTATTCTATAATATTAACTGTTGTAATTGCTAATATTACATAATGATTTAGGCAAATAAATTCAAGAATACCAAAGTCCCTGAAATTATATGCCTTCCTTGAACCTGAATTTAAAAGATAGCCCTATGTAATATGGTGGACATTAGCTAGGTATGAATAAAGAAAAAAAGGCCAAATGTACTTATTTTTTTAAGGATTTATTTATTTGTTTGAAAGGCAGAGAGAGAGAGAGAGATCTTCCATCTACTGGTTCACTCCCCAAATGGCCACAACTGCCAGGGCTGAGCCAGGCTGAAGCCAGGAACCAGGAGCTTCTTCCAGGTCTCCCACAGGGGTGCAGGGGCCCAAGTACTTGGACCATCTTCCAATGCTTTCCCAGTCACATTAGCAGGGAGCTGGATAGGAAGAGGAGTAGCTGGTACTTGAACTGGCACCCATATGGGATGCCAGCATTGCAGGCAGCAGCTTAACCTTCTACGCCACAGCACCGGACCCAGATATAATTTATTTTTAAATGTGAAAAGACATTATTAGTTTGTATATAACCAAGAATATAAACTCATTGAATGAATTAAGAGAAATAATATATTACAAACATTATGGATAATATATTCTATTTTTTAAAGATTATTTATTTATTTGAAAGTCAGAGTTACACAGAGAAAGAAGAGAGGCAGAGAGAGAGGTCTTCCATCCACTGGTTCACTCCCCAAATGGCCAAAACGGCTGGAGCTGCACCAATCCAAAGCCAGGAGCCAGGAGCTTCTTCTGAGTCTCCCACTCAGGTGCAGGAGCCCAAGGACCTGGGCCATCTTCTACTGCTTTCCCAGGCTATAGCAGAGAGTGGCCTAGTAAGTGGAGCAGCCGGGTCTCGAACCAGCACCCATATGGGATGCTGGCGCTTCAGGCCAGGGCATTAACCTGCTGCACCACAGCACTGGCCTCCAATATATTCAATTTTTTTAAAGTGGCTATGAACTGTGTGTCAAAGAGCTGGGAATATTTAGCCATCTCTAGACCGAGGACTATTTCCATTAGGATAAATATTTCCTGTTCTTCTATCCCAACTTCGTCATATCTTGAGTCTTTCACCATCCTAGTCACATTCTTTTGAATATATTTTGCTCTGATATTTTCCTATCAAAGATATAGAGTAGAAAAGGATACCTAAGGTATAACCTGATAAGCCACTTATGGAAGAGTTCTATTTCATCCCATACTTTGGACTCAATTTTAATTCAAGCTAAGTTTACAAAGGCTTTTTTTGGTAGTCACATCATATAATTTGCTCATATTCAAGCAAACACTATTCTGAATAGGAAAATAAATTTCAAGGATATTGGTAATAGCATGTGCATTCTCTAAAACATCCTCAAAAAGGGAATTATGAAAGCTAACAGTTTCTGAGCTTTTACTGTGGGCTACTATAACAGTATGAAGTACATCACCAGCAGTACCATTTTAGAGAAGAGAAACTGATTTATATGTTGTAGTGCTTTGGCCGGCCAGAAAACCTGATTCACAGTGAGAGGAAGCATAGATGCTTGATTCTGCTTCTGTAAGTTTTAGCTGATTTTTAGCAATATGCAAAGGCCAGGTTTTCTTATTAAGGCACCATAATGAAGTCATAGAGCTTTCTATATTTTATATTTTAATCAATGATATTATTATTATTATTTATGTTGAATCTTTGATGAGTGGTGTCTTCTTCAATTTAGCTTTTATAAGGGATCTTCAAAATGTTCATGAAAAATGCATATTTAAAAAACTGTACATGGATTTAAATTTTTTTGCACCAAATTTTTTTTGCATCAGAATAAACGTATCTTTCAATTCTATTTCTCCATGAACTTTTTGAAGTACCTTCATGTACCTTTCGCCAATATCCTAAGTGTTTCATAACTTAACTTGGCTTAAAGGGTTGTGAGTTGTCCCAGACACAGTACCTGCATTCCCTGCCTCAGACCCCATACCTTCCTTTTTTTTTAAATTTATTTTTTAAGGAATGCAAATTTCATATGTACAACTTTAGGAATATAGTTATTCTTCCATATCTTCTTACTTTACCATGGACTTCTTATTACTTTATTAGGGAATAGTATGTAGAGACAACAACCTGAGCACTAAGGGTGCTCATTAAAACTAGGTTGTTTCTATTCCTAGGACTCCTCAGTGGGTATAAGTGAGATATATAAAATTTTGGGGCCCAAAATAATAATCATTGTATGCTATATTTCAAGTCAAATTAAAAATTATATATAATTTTATTTAACACCTTCAAATTTATATTTTTCTATTATGCTAACAGTCTTATTTCCTAAGCTACATTAATGCAAATATTTATTATTTTTGAAAAACAATAATGTTTTTTAAATGGTAAACCAATTTCAGACTTTTTTGTGTTCTTTTTAAATCCCTTAAAATAATCAGTTGTGCCATGAAATGATGATATATCTATATGATTCCAGATTCAAACTATAAAATTGGTATGTTTGTTTACAAAGTTCTGAGTTAATTTCCTGCTCCTTACTTTTGTTTTCTTCCTCTCACATAAAAAAACAAATGCTTTCTCCAGCCTTAGCAACCACTACCCTCTTCCTGTATCTATTACTCTAGATATCTCATGTAAATGGAATCATATAATATTTGTCCTTTTGTGCCTGACTGATTTCCCTTTGCATAATGTTGTCAAGATTTATTTATGTTGTAGCATGTGTCAGAACTTCCTTTCTTTTTAAGACTGACTTACATGCCTTTGTATATGTATACCACATTTTGTTTATCCATTCATTTGTTGATGAACAATTGCATTTCTTTGACATGATAGCTATGGTAAATAATGCTGTTATAAACATGGGTGTACAGAAATCTGTTTGAGTCCTCACTTTCAGCTTTCGAGTTATATATTCTTGAATGTCTGAATGTCTCTCCTAAAAATCATGTAGGGGAGGGAAACTTAATCCCCAATGCAACTGCCTTGGTAGGTGGAGTCTGACAGGCTCCCCTCACAAATAGGCTGATGCCATCAAACAAACAGCTTGCAGGAGTGGGTTCTCCCTTGTGCTTTTTGGCCATGTGATTTCAGAGTCTGTCACTCTCTTGACATTCCACCCTTCACCACGTGAGGACTAAGCAAGAAGGCAAGCCTTACCTGCTCTGGCTTTGATCTTGTACCTCCCCACCTCCAGCACTACCAAAAATGTATGTCTGCTCTTTAGTTACCCAGTCTCAGGTATTCTGTTACCGCAGCACGAAATGGACTAAGAGATATACCTAGAAGTAGAACTGCTGGATTACATGGCAATGCTATGTTTAACTTTTTGAAGAACCACAATGTTCTTTTCCAGGGCATCTGCACCATTTTACATTTCCTCCAGTAGTACACAGTGGTTCCAATTTCTTCACGTTTTTCCAAATCTCATTATTTTCTGGGTTTATGAAAAATGTGATAATCCTCTTCATAGATGTGAAGTAGTATCTATTTGTGACCTTGAACATCTTTTCATGTCATACAACCAGTTATATATCCTTCTTGAAAAAAATCTCTATTCAAGTTCTTTGCATATTTTTTAACCAGGCTGGTTTTATTGTTGTTTTTGAGTTCTGGAAGTTGTTTATATATCCTAGATATTAATATCAGATCTATGATTTGCAAATATTTCCTCACATTTTATGCCTGTCTTTTTACTTCATTCACTGTCCTATCATGTACATAATTTTTAAATCTTGATGAAGTCCAATTTGTCTATTTTTATTGTTGCTGTGCTTATGTTGTCATATCCAAGAAAGCCTTGCCAAATCTAATATTTCCAAGCTTTTCTTCCATGTTCTCTCCTATGAGTGTTTTGGCTTAGCTCCTTACACACAGGTCTTTTATCTATTTTAAGTTAACCTTTGTTAACTCAAAACTTTTGCTTTCGTTTAAGGGCCTACCCAACTTCATTCTTTTTCATAAGGCTATCCAGTTTTCCTAGCACAAGTTGTGGGAAGGATTGTATCCTCCTCGTTGAATTGTCTTGACAATATTGCCAAAAATCTTTAAACCATATATGTGAGGACATATTTCTGGATTTTCTATTCTACCCCTTTGGTTAATGTAGCTATCTTAATGCCAGAATAGTCTTTGTGAAAAGAATAGCAAATATTTTCCCTAGTTTTTCAGTTTTATTTGTTACTTACAGTAGTAATTACTTTTACCATGCCAAAGTTGTTTTTTTTTTATGTAAATTTATCTATATTTTTCTTTATTGTTTTTATATCTTGTTCTTATAAAGGAACAAGGCGATTTTTTTCTAGACATAAATAATAAAATGTCAATTTGTATAGTGATTATATTTAATTTTATGATAAAATGTGCAAAGAAAAAGAAAAAGTGTACCCCTTTGGGAAATGTATGATAATAAACCAAATTGGAAAAGAGGATTGCTGGCCAAACTAGAATTTAATGTTTTGTTTGGAGAAATGATGACAATGAGATGATGGTGGTAATGATGATGATGATAACTACTACCCAACAATTTCATGCTCTAAACAAGGATGTCTTTTTCTTAAGATTTATTTTATTTATTTGAAAGTCAGAGTTACACAGAGAGAGGAGAGGCAGAGAGAGAGAGAGGTCTTCCATCCGATGGTTCACTCCCCAGTTGGCCACAACAGCCGGAGCTGCTCTGATTTGAAGCCAGAAGCCTGGAGCTTCCTCTGGGTCTTCCCACGTAGGTGCAGGTTCCCAAGGACTTGAGCCATCTTCTACTGCTTTCCCAGGCCGTAGAAGAGAGCTGGATTGGAAGTGGAACAGCCAGAACTCAAACTGGTATCCATAGGGGATGCCGGCACTGCAGGCAGTGGCTTTACCCTCCACACCACAGTGTCAGCCCCCACAAGAAGGTCCTTACATGCCCTAAGTATAGGGGAAAAAGAAAGCAGAATCTCTAAGAGTCTTAACTTTAGAGGTATATATTTGAGTTTTAATACATGTTTTACGAGATTTAATTTCATTTATTTATTTATTTATTTATTTTGACAGGCAGAGTGGACAGTGAGAGAGAGAGACAGAGAGAAAGGTCTTCCTTTGCCGTTGGTTCACCCTCCAATGGCCGCCGTGGCCAGCGCGCTGCGGCCGGTGCACCGCGCTGATCCGGTGGCAGGAGCCAGGATCCAGGTGCTTTTCCTGGTCTCCCATGGGGTGCAGGGCCCAAGCACCTGGGCCATCCTCCACTGCACTCCCTGGCCACAGCAGAGAGCTGGCCTGGAAGAGGGGCAACCGGGACAGAATCTGGCGCCCCAACCGGGACTAGAACCCGGTTTGCCGGCGCCGCTAGGCGGAGGATTAGCCTAGTGAGCCACGGCGCCGGCCCTAGATTTAATTTCAAACCCTGTCACTTACTGGTTGTGTGACTTTGAGCAAGTTTCTTAATTTTTTTTTCTTTTTCTGATGATATTAGGCCCTGGGCTTCATTCTCCTCTGTGACTCACTTTATTTTTATTTAGTAAATATAAATTTCCAAAGTACAGTTTATGGATTACAATGGCTCCCCCCCACCATAATTTCCCTCCCACTCACACCCCTCCCATCTCCTGCTCCCTCTCCCATTCCATTCACATCAAGATTCATTTTCAATTCTCTTTATATACAGAAGATCGATTTATTATATATTAAGTAAAGATTTCATCAGTTTGCACCCACACAGAAACACAAAGTGTAAAATACTGTTTCAGTACTAGTTATAGCATTACTTCACATTGGACAACACATTAAGGACAGATCTCACATGAGAAGTAAGTACACAGTAACTTCTGTTGTTGACTTAACAATTTGACACTCTTTTTTATGGCATCAGTAATCTCCCTAGGCTCTAGTCATGACTTGCCAAGGCTATGGAAGCCGTTTGAGTTCTTATATTTACCAAATTTCAATTTTAAAATCTGCAGAAATATAAATGAAAATGTATTTACTTCTTGGAACAGTTGTGGGATTAAATAACAAATACACTTGTAATGGTCTTAGTAATTAGCATTAAGTATTCAATATATGTTAGCTACCATTAATCTTGATTTATAAATGAAATCACTAATGTGATAACAAAATCACATAAAGTCACATAAATAGGATGTTTTAGGGTTGGGATTCAAACCCAAGCTCCAATGTGTTTTCACTCTAAAGCACCTATGCTGTCATTACATCAGTGGAAAGTAATTTTGACATGAATGCTGATGTATAGAAATGCCTAGAGTAGAACAAACTATCTGTTCAGGGAATCATTTTCTGATTAGAAGTAAGATATGTATGCAAGAAACTTACTGTACAAAAGCACGGGGCATGACCCCATGACTGTTGCCTCTTTTTCCGTAGCCAAATGGAAGGTATTCAAGATTGTAGAACTGATAATTCAGAGAAGAAAAGGACTGAGATGGTGTCACTGGTTGAGATAATTAAGATCTTAAGTTGGTAACTGATCAAAAAGATAGAGTAAGTGTCGAAGAGATTTCACAAATAAGACCAGTGTCTGCAAATAATGAAGGGTAGAATTAAAAGGGAGAGAATGATCCCGTGGGAGAAGCAGGACACACAGCAGACTCATAGACTAGCAAATGCCCTAAACAGCACTCTGGCCTCAGAATCAACCCTTGGGGCATTCGGATCTGGCTAAAAGGCCCATGAGAGTCTCATAGGCATGGAAAGCCAAGTCACTGTGGCAAAAATGACCTTAATGAAAGATCTCGGTGAACAAGATCCCAGCAGAAAGAACAGGTCATCAAAGAAGGAGGAACCTTTCTCTGAAGGGAGGAAGGAACCTCAACTGTGATATGGCCTAGACTAAATAAGTTCAGAGTTGGTGAACTCAAGGGGCTTCCATAGCCTCAACAGCTCATGGCAAGAGCCTCAGTGATTACTGACGTCATAAATAAGAGTGCCAATTGTCAAATCAACAACGGGAGTCACTGTGCACGTGCTCCCCACGTAGGATCTCTGTCCTTAATGTGTTTTACTATGAGAGTTAACGATAAAACTACTAGTCGAACAGTATGCTATATCTTGTGCAGTTGTGTGGGTGCAGTCTGTTGAAATCTTTGCTTAGTATATACTAAGTTGATCTTCTGTATATAAAGATAAGTGAAATGAAACTTGATGAAGAATGGGATAGGAGAGGGAGTGGGAGAGGGGAGGTCTGCGGGTGGGAGGGAGGTTATGGGGGGGAAAAGCCACAACAATGCAAAAGTTGCACTTTGTAAATTTACATTTATTAAATAAAAAAAAATCTTATGTTGGATTGTAGAGGCAGAAACCACAGAGTATGTGGGTAAGGAGTGAGTGCATCCCTGCAACAGGGCTATTGCAGCTGGTCCAGGGGTATCCAAGAGTAGACAGGCAATCTGAAGCAGAGCAGGACCAGGAGGAACCCTAGCAGCGAGTCAGTGGGGAACACTTATTCCCGACTCACGTTTCCATAAAGGGAAGAAAAGATCAACCTGTTCTTCAAGAATAGAAAATTCTGGTAGGAATGTTTTTAGTTTATCTCTGATCTTCATCCTTTCCCAACAGATGAACTGACTTGTCTTTTGTGAATTTAGAAGGCTTAGCCCCTGACTCTCCTATGAGCCACTCTGCAAACAAAGTGCAGAGAGGTCGCATTTCCTGGTGGCTATTGTAGTAGAAAATGGAGTTCAACAAGACTGTTGCCTAAATATCTGCGGGTGTGTTCCCCAATCAGCTTTTTCAATAATGAATTTAACATCTTGGTAACTATTTGCTTTCCAAATGAGGGCGTGGAAAACAGGAGAGTAGCAGGGGTCACGGTAAGCAGGGGCTGAAGCAGATGGGTGACTGCTGCCAGGAAGCTCTAGTGGCGGCAGGCAGGCCACGTCTTGTTGGAGTACCGACACAGAGAGTCAAACGTCTTGGCGCTCAAGGTGTGTTCACTGCTTTCTGGTAACTAGACCACTCTCATCATGGAAGTGCGAGCTCATTTTCCAAGGAATGGAATTTGAGGGCTTAGGTGTGAGATCCAAAGGGGTGATTATCTCAAACCAAAAAATGAGAAAGTGTAGGTAACATATGTTCACAGCACTTTTGAGAAATGAGATATTAAATCAAAGACTAGAAACATTACAGTAATTTGTGGAGTAGCAAGAAGAGTCAAGAGAAGGATTTTTCAGAGCCTGGGCACTCTGAACTCTCTTGTTAAGCTCCTGAAAGGGGGACCTTGAAGATGCAAGAGAGTGGAAGGTAATTCACGCAGTGGATCCTGGGAGGCCAGGAGTGGGCAAGCTCCAGGGCAGAGAGGGAAGAAGTAGCCTTAAGAGAAAACATCACTGGTGATACAGGATAGGGGGAAAAAAGGAGAGGAATGACTCAAGGATATAGAAAATTGTACATGAGGAATCAAAGAGCTCTTGTTTAGATAGGGGTAAGGGTAACAGATGAAGGTGAGAGTATAGAGTTAGCTCATTTGAGTAGAATGAATGGTGTGAACAGCCTCAACATTATTGGGAGGTGGGTGGGGCAGTTGGCATGAATGATATAAAAATGCAGATTAGAATAAATCTATGGTTAGCCCATGGAGCTCAGCTTTGCAAGGTTTGTCTAGGAATGTTCTGTTGTTCAGGGTTAGGAGGCACAGCAAAAAAGGGATGGAAATTGAATTAAATAAATTTGATATACCAGACAGATTTTAACTCTTCTTTCTTTTTCACCATTTATTCATATTAGAAAGACAAAATGAGAGGGAGAGAAAGAGACAGAGAGAGATACCTCCCATCTGCTAGTTCATCCCCAAATGGCTGTGCAGTCAGGATAAAAAAAGCCAGGAGACAAGAACTCATTCCTGATCTCCCACATGGATAACAGGGACTCAAGTACTTGGGCCATTTGCTGCCATTTCAGACACATTAGCAAGAAGCTAGACTAAAGTAGAGCAGGCATGACTCAAATGGTCACTCCAATATGGGATGCTGGCATCACAAGTAGGAGTTTAACCCACTGCGCCAGAACACCAACCCCCTTTTCTTCATTAGTAATTATGAATTCTGACCTCTATATCATCATATAGTCCAGCCCTCTGCTGTGGCCCGGAAGGCAATGGAGGATGGCCCAAGTGGATGGGGCCTGCACCTGCATGGGAGACCAGGAGGAAGCACCTGGCTCCTGGCTTCGGATCCGCACAGCGCATCGCCATAGCGGCCATTTGGGGAGTGAACCAACGGAAGGAAGACCTTTCTCTCTGTCTCTGCCCATCAAAAAAAAAAAAAAAAAAAAAAGGAAAGAAGGAAAGAAGGAAGTATGGATATCTTCTTAAAATTGTACCTATGAAATATATGAAATCTGTTCTCTCTATATATTTATAAAAATCTTAAAAACTCTGCTTACAGAACATAAACCACTCTTAATGAGCCACATGGGTATATTTACTGGAGAATAAAGAAATAATTTCCAGCTAAATCCTTTCCATTTTTAATCTTGCTATATTTTAATTTCTCTCCTGCCTTCTCATTCACATGTGGCTTTCCTAGCAGAAATTACAATATTTATTTGTATAATAAAAAAAACTAAAGTCAACATCTCAGCTTACAAGTGAAGTGTCAGTGTTTATTGACTATCTAAGAAACACCAGACATTTGCTGGAGCACTATGCAAATATATAATTTAGTTTAATTAAGTATCCCAATTGGTAAGGTTCTGGGTCATTTCTTTAACAATTTTACATCTACTAAATGCATCGCTCTACAATAAAATATAATGTGCAATGTGTAGTCCTTTCTTTCCTTTATCTTATACTCACTTGTAATCCATAAAAGAGATGAAATCTTGTCTATAATGAAGTACCAGTGTTTCACAAATTTTCAGAGAAATTAACTGTGGGGAGCAGCCCGGACTGGACTGAGTTACTGGAGTTAAGACTTATTCTATGCATCTGCTCTCCCACAATATGGCGCTGGGAGAGAAGTAAGCAGCTTCCGCACAGCTGCCTCCAGTTCAACCAATAAACTGTAGGACTTGCTACTGATTGGAGGAGAACAGCGTACTCGGCGTGTGGGCAGCCGAGTTGGGATTGGCGGAGGAGGACTATAGAGGAGGAGAGAGACGGCATGCACCAGGAACATCTAAGGGGAACATCTAGCTGAAGGAACACCTGTGCAGCCCCCGAGAAAGCCGGCCGGCGGTGTGCCGCTCCCCTGCGGAAGTGGGGAATGTGGCCAGGGGGAACTGCCCTTCCACGGAGGTGGAAGGGATAGTAGCCAACCCGGGAAGAACCAGCAGCAAACCCGGGGAGGGCCGAGCAGACGAAAGAACAACGCAGGGTCCTGTGTCGTTCCTCCACGAAGAGGGGGAGCGACATTAACAAGAGCCATCTTTGATGTGATGGACAGGATTTGGATGAAGGAAAGGAAAGGATTAGATATTTCAAACCATAGCAGGTGCTGTAACAACTCTGGTACTCAGCCTATGGGTCTAACTACTATGGAGAAGATTCAAAGAGAATCTTTGGATCAGAGGCTGGGAGGTTTTTAAGTCTTAAAATACACCTAATAGAGGGCTGGTACTGCGGCTCGCTAGGCTAATCCTCCACCTGCGGCGCTAGCACCCAAGGTTCTAGTCCTGGTTGGGGTGCCAGTTCTGTCCCGGTTGCTCCTCTTCCAGTCCAGCTCTCTGCCGTGGCCCAGAAGTGCAGTGGAGGATGGCCCAAGTGCTTGGGCCCTGCACCCACATGGGAGACCAGGAGGAAGCACCTGGCTCCTGGCTTCAGATCGGCACAGCACACCGGCCATAGCGGCCCTTTGAGGGGTGAACCAACAGAAGGAAGACCTCTCTCTCTCTCTCTGTGTCTAACTCTGCCTGTCCAAAAAAAAAAAAAAAAAAAAAACCTAATAGATATGAAGAGAGAGCCATTTGGATTTTGAGTTTTTCTCTTAAAGCCAACATCTGAGTGGAGTTTCTTTCTTTTTTTTAAAGTATCTTTATTTAATTGAAATTCAGAGCTAGCGAGAGATGAGAAGAAACAGAAAGATGTCTCTCATCCATTGGTTCACTCCCAAGATGGCCGTAATGGGCAGGGCTGGGCCAGGGCTGGGCCAGGCCAAAGTCAGCAGCCAGGAGCTTCATCTCAGTCTCCCATGTGGGTGGCAGGGGTCCAAGCACTTGGGAAATCTTCTGCTGCTTTTCCAGGCCATTAGCAGGGAGCTGGATTAAAAATGGAGCAGCCAACAAACTGTTGCACATAGGGATGCCAGCATTGCAGGTGGTGGCTTAACCGGCTTTGCCACAACACTGGCCCCAAAGGAGATGTTTCTATTGTGCATAGCTCTCACTGCAGCCAATGGGGTTGATGCCATTTTATCATGCCTCTTGAAAGTTAAAAGAAATAACCTGGTAATCTCTGACTTTGATAAATGCTTACGCAAAACCTACCAGAATACGAGAGCACCTTAGAAAGTCAACTGGTGAATGCAGTGAAAAGATAAGTTTATTTTGGCCCAAAAACATTTTGAAAGCCATGCATAGTTTTTTCATAACTTTTTGAAGACTCCCTGCATTTCAAAAATATTTTGCACCAAAATAAGCTTATCATTTCATTCCATCTTTCATGAACTTTTTGAGGTGCCCTCATATATATTATGATCTGTGAACCTATAGCAGGTCATCCATAACACCAGGCTGCCTCTGAATCAGGAAGCCCCTGGATAGTTGGGTGAGATGTAGGTGGTCTCAGGAGCTGAGCTGGTTCATATCTACTCACTCCTCCCAAATCCCCAGGTCTTTTCACAAAGCAGCTTAATGGTTAGTCTGGCTCAGCATTGGCACACTCCTACCATATGTAACACTTTGACAGATTTATTCATTTATTTAACAAGAATACCCAGGGAACAACCACTTTGCTCAAGCCACTAGGATCCAGAGTGAAAAGATAGGCATGGCTCCTGCAGTCATGAAACTTACAATTGAGCAAGGAAGGAAGAAAAAAAAAAAAAACTATGGAGTTAATTATTTAGTTCCAAATATGCTAAATTCTCTGCACCTCCCTTACATAACTCCTACATAACTCCTATAAAGCATAGTGGTTGTATGCATGTGTGTGTGTGTGTGTGTGTAAAATATGGTTGGATTAGCTTATGTTGTATTTGTTTTCTGTATCCAGTAGCAAATTCCAATAAAATAGAGAATTACTAAGTTCTACCAGAAATTGAGGTGGACTTAAATGACATTTTATTTTTCCTTCTTTGCTCTTTTTATATTCAAGCCAATAGCCAGTGCTATGCTCTATTACTTTGGAAGCAGAAAATAAAGGGCCCACACCCTTTCTGGCTTTTGTTTCTAAAACTAAAGCTAAGAATAGGGGACTCCTGCATTCCTAGTTGGTCATGGTGCCAGGAGTTGAGTTGTATGTCTGCTTCCAACTCTAACTTCCTGCCAATGCACAGCCTGGCAGGCAGGAGGTGATAGTTCAAGTACTTGAGTCCCTCACACCTACAGGGGAGACTAGGTTGACTTTCCAATTCCTGGAGGCGGCTTGACCCAGTCCCAGTTGGTGTAGGTATTTGGGGAGGTGAACCAGGGGCTGGGAGAGCTCTCTGTTTCTCTGCTTTACAAATAAGTAATATAAAATAAGAAAAATAAGTCCATAGAAGAAGTTAGACTTTTTATAGAACATGTGTAAGGGAGAAAATATTTGCAGGAACAAGCAGAGTTTGAAACATGTAAGAGTCTTCCTCCGGAACGGAGGTCCTGGGGCAGGGAGGCGTGAGATGCAGCCTCCAGGAAATACCCAGGGAGGTGGCAAGAGCCTGGTGCAGAACAGCTTCAGGTGGTGGATATGACAGTCTAGGGAGGAGCATGTGGAAGCATCAGAGGGCAGCCAGACTGGAAGAGACACAGCATTACAAAGAGATCAAATTCCCTTTAGGGTACAATCATGAAACTGCTCTCTATCCACGCTCTGCTGTCTGTGTCCTCCCTACCACTTGACAACTCCCAGAGAGATCCCATAGTATTTCTGGTCATTTTTAACCACAGCTACAGCCTTATCTTTGGGGAAGCATAAGGCCAATGTTAATTACCTATCTCTACTAAAGTGTATTTCTTTCTCTCCACTGAGATCTCCTGACTTGGTTTGGGTACCAGGAGTAGGATGTACACGCTGTTTCTACTGCGGTCTTCTTACTTCTGCTCCACAGGGAAGGAAATTGAGAGCAAAGAGATAGTTTTTGCTGTTTGTAGCTCTGCCTTAAGTTCATTTAAAATGTGTTCCCCTGGGTTCGGCGCTGTCACACAGCTAATTAATTCACAGCCTGCAGTGCCCATATGGGTGCTGGCTCAAGTTCTGGTTGCTCCATTTCCAATCCAGCTCCCTGCTAATGGTTTAGGAAAAGCACCGGTAGATGGCCCACGTGCTTGGGCCCCTGCACCCATGTGAGAGACCCAGAAGAAGCTCCTGGCTTCAGCCTTTCCTGGTGCAGGTCATTGGGAAGTGAACCAGTGGATGAGAGATTCTCTCTCTCCTTCTCTCTCTCTCTCTGTCCTTCTTCCTTTCTCTGTAACTCTGCCTTCCAAATAAATAAATAAATCTTTTATAAAGTGCTCTCTTTCTCTGTTGTATTTGCAGATTATTTAAATGCAGTCCCAAAGCACTCTAATCCCCACCGTTCTCTAGTGAGATACTTCTTATCATGCCACTCAGCTCCTGTCCCTGATGGTGTTCCCACAGGCTCCTTCTGCTTTGGACTTGAATCCTTTCACTTAAACAGACAGTCGATGAAGGTGGCTATATCCCGGCTCCCTTCTGTTGCCCATTTGATAGAGTGCAAAGTCCTGGAACAATGGGACATTATGGGGATAGGGATGCTTCCAAGAAAGGCAGAGGTTGAATTTTCCTCCAAACAGAAATGATGAGAAAACCAGAGTCAGAAATTAAGTTGTCATAAAAAAAATGGATATGTCTGGCATTACTACAGCTGGTAAAATAATGTCACCTGTGCAGGTCATTCGAAGGTTTGAAATCATGAGAATTGTTTAGTAGAGTGAAATGGGAAAAAATGTCTTCCCCTTGTTCCCTATCCCCAGCCTTCTGTCCCTCTCCCTTGTTTTGTCAGTAAATCAGTAGTTCAGGATCCTCAAATCACTACTAATTGCTAGATGTTGCAAAGTTATCTTCTGTTTGCCACCTTCTCTCTAGGGGTCACCTTGTCCCTGCTGTGGCAGCTGACGACCATCCTGCTTTGGCAATTTTCTGTTCTGTTGGTTTTCTCTATTAAGTTATAAGATAGTTAGCAAGGAAACCCATCATTCTTTCCTTGGTGGTGGGAGGGGCCCATTACTTGAGCATTTATCCAGTAGTAAATAGTGGTTCTAAAAGAATAGAATTTCGTGCTTAAGAGTATATAATGTCAAAACTACATTAAAGTCAAACCAATATTTCATTGCTAAAAAAGAATTAGAAATGAAAAACATAGGATGCTACTGTATCACTGTATTCCGCTTCATCTCGGAAGAGGAAATAGATGCTGGGTCAGCGGTGACATGTCTGGTTAGTAGGGAAAAGAGAACAAAGAGAGGGCGTCTGTGTACTGGGTCTGCAGATTCAAACGAAGCTTGCATGGTTGGCAGCCTCTCGGGAATCACACCTCCGTGTTTTCTGTCTCTCACTCTGGTTTTCTGATTTGTCAGATCTTTTTGATTTTTCAATTACCCATCTCGGAAGCCTTAGAAAGATAACAAAGCCTAAACCTTGGTAACTTTGATAAAATTCTCACGAAAGAAACAGGGAAGGTGGGGCGGAAGTAGTGCAGCATCTGCTCTCCGCTCACGCACAGTATGCTTTGGGGAGGACGACATGGTTTCATGCCAATTTCAGGTCAGGAGTTCATATGCAGCATCCAAGACTCCTCCTTCAGTTGGTCACAAAGTCTTTCACAATTGTGTCAAAGTCCTATCCACTCATAGAGGCCTAGTCAGTGAAATTGGCATATTAAAATTCTTGCTTTTTAAATGTGCTAAAAACACATTTTATAGACTCATTACGTGTTTTGTACCAGCTAATTTTTCCTCACAAATTAGAACATTAGACATGTGGATTTTATGCCATCATCATTTCCACTGATTACTGGCAGAAATATTAGGGATCCGATAGTGTGGAATATAATTAAATAAAGCAATTTCAAATGGATGGAGGAGGGCATTCTGTCCTCATGTGGATCATTTTATTTTAGCTAAACCTATTTCTCATGTATATTTATTAGCCATTCACATATACCCTAGACACCGTGTGCCCTGCAAAACAGAGTGAAGGGCTGAGAGATACCCCGCGCTATTGTACTCCATAGTAATTAGCACCTAAAATCCTGGACGTAGTGCAATGTGGGCAGAAAACCCAGTTCCATGGGCTCCCTGGCAGCATTTCTGCTGGGCAGCACATTTGAGTGGGAGTCATGCATTCTATGTGCTATTCAAAGCAATTCGCCCCTCAAAGCAAATCGTATCTCCCGATTCCTTAATTTTTCAGTAATAGAGGTTGGCAAAATGCTTAGGAAGAGACAACATTGGCAGAGATCCTCAAGGCCTTGTTTTACCAGAGATTTCAGGTTTCATACCAATTTCTAATTTATAGATTATCTAGGTAGTTTTTCACCCCATTTGGGGAACCCTTAGCCTTCAAATATTTAAAATATCTGATGCTTCCTGTTCCCTCCATAAGGGGAGAGAAGGCAGAGTATAATACTCCAATCTTGTGTTTATATAATAACCACATTTGGTTTTAAGTCTAGGTCACTCTCTGCTTTCCTTTTGTAAATGTCTATACTTGCATACATTAATTATTACTTATTTATTCATTTTTCTTTGAGAAGCAGAAAGAGATAGAAACATAGACAGAGAGATATTTCAAACTACAGGTTTAATCCAGAAATGCCCACAACAGAGGCTGGGCCAGGTTGCAGCCAGGAACCTAAAACTTAATTCAGGTTTCCCATTGGGTGGCTGGGACCCAACTACCTGAGCCATCACCACTGCTTCACAGGGTGCACATAGCAGAAAGCTAGAATCAGCAGCAAAACTGGGACTCGAACCCAGGCCTTCTGATCCGGGACACAGACATCCAAGCAGGGTCTTACCTGTTGCACCAAATGCTTGCCCTGCATCCATGAATTCTTAATGATTAAACCTTACTCCAGGATTTTGTCCTAAATTTGAGGAGAAACACAAAATAGGAACTTCTTAGCTGAGCACAACATAAAACAGAAAGTGGAGAGTTCTCATCTCTGACTGCACATTAGAATTTCCCAAGAGGATTTTTTTAAACCATCAAATCGATGGCTCCCTTCCAAATCAATTAACTCAAAGTTTCTTAGGAGGCCTGAGCCCTAGCATTTTGCAAAGTTATGTAGCTGGAGTTGAGACCCACTGGAACAGATACAGCCACGAGGAGTGAGAGGAGCATGCACCTATGACAACAGGAGACTGGGGAACAGAACCAAAATCATGCTTGGAGAATAACAGAGCCATCGATGGGGCAGTTCTGCACATAGGGGAAAGGTGTGGGGAATCAGTGTGAATTGGATAGAACTACACACAAGAAGTGGGCTCTGAGATCACCAAGTGAGGAAGGCCTTGGTCTGGAAAGGGACTGATTTCGAGACTCCAGGAGGTCTCTTAACTAAAGACATACCCTACAGTCTGGATTATGAATTTCCAGTCTGCAGAATATTCAACAAATCTTACATTAAACCAATTTGGCGGTGGGGTGGGAGGTTACCTTTGACACAGTCGTTAAGATGCTGCTAAGAATGCCCGCTTTTCATATCCGACATATGCCTGGGTCCAAGTCCCAACTCCACTTTGTGTGACAGCTTCCTGCTAATGCTCGCCTTGGGAGGCAGCAGTTGATGGCTCGAGTAGTTGGGTTCCTGCCGCTTGTATACGGGAGATGTCCATGCACACACTAAAGCCAGCAAGGCTTTTACAAATCAGACCTACGGGTTACCCCAGCTGCCAATAGCAGCATCTGAGAAAGACAACAGTCCCAGACGTTGGGAAACCTGGATTGAGTTCTGCGTAACTGGCTTCAGCCTGACCCAGTCCCAGATGTTGGCATTTTGGGAGTGGACCAGCAGATGGAAGATCTCACCGTCTGTCTTCCTCTCTCTTTCTCTCCTCCTCCCCTTTTAAAAAAATCAATTAAAATTTAAAAATTAAAAAAGAGCTTTTGGGTACTCCAATACACTGCTAATCATGTCATTCTTGAGGACAGAAGTGAGGTGAGAGGTGGCATTAAATAAGCTACTATTTACTGAGCACTCGCTCTATGTAAGAAAGCATGGAAGATGTAAATAGATACAAAGCTTGGTCCCTGGCCTTTAATGAGTATATTTCCAATTATTTGAAAAGACAATTGCAAAGTAACAATATTTATGTTACAGATTATTCCACATTTTCATTTTCCAATCATCATCTATATCCCTCTTCTTTAACACAAGGACCATTTCAAAGCAGCCTGGGACTGATCGTCATGTAGCAGCTCAGACTATACAGGCCACAGATTGGGAGGAAGAAGATAGCTTGACGGCAGGCGCCGTGGCTCAATAGGCTAATCCTCCGCCTGCGGTGCCGGCACACCGGGTTCTCGTCCCAGTCGGGGCACTGAATTCTGTCCCGGTTGCCCCTCTTCCAGGCCAGCTCTCTGCTGTGGCCAGGGAGTGCAGTGGAGGATGGTCCAAGTACTTGGGCCTTGTACCCTCATGGGAGACCAGGAGAAGCACCTGGCTCCTGCCTTCGGATCAATGCAGTGCGCCGGCCGCGGCGGCCATTGGAGGGTGAACCAAGGGCAAAGGAAGACCTTTCTCTCTGTCTCTCTCTCTCTCACTGTCCACTCTGCCTGTCAAAAAAAAAAAAAAAAAAAAAAAAAAAAAAAAAAAAGAGAGAGAGAGAGAGAGAGAGATAGCTTGACACAGGCCTCACAGAGGGCTTAGCCCTGAGCTGGATTTGACGGTGGAGTTCAGTGTAGACAAGTGAAAGGCTGTGTCCTTGGTCCTGGAGATGGATGCCTTTCCCAAAGATGGATGCTTTTGTTGGCTGAGTAAATCAGAGACAGGTCTGGTCCAACCATACATCACCAGCCATCACCAGAACCACACACAGCCTTTCCCAGACCAAAGCAATGGACATTTTATTTAAAAATGCAGGAACACTAAGTCTGAAAACACAGTTGGGTAGAGAATAAGTGGCTTATTACAATGCATGACAAAATAATTATTGAATGTTTCCAGACTGTATGTGCCACTCTGCGGGCACCTAAGTTCACGGAAAGCCATTTTTTCTGCATTGGTAGCTGCTATCAACAAGCCTCATCAAGAATGAGATCAAAGAATCAGAGTAGGAAGTAAGAGAGGGAGAGCCTGCAGGGGGCAGCAGAGTGCCAAGAGGAAAGAGGGGATTCTAAAAAGACAGTTGAGTCTGGGGAGCTACTCAGTGAATCAGAGATGGGACCCAGGAACACACAACCCCAGATGGTGCGGCTGATGAGCTGACGTGAGCTGCTCTAGAAGAATCCTTGCAGGAAAGGGCTAGTCCGTGTTGGTCCTCTCACCTGCACCAAAGGGGTTACAGCATGAAAAGTATCAAGGTCATAGACAGTGGTTCTCAACCTCCAATGCACCTAAGGGTAGGGTGTTAAATAGATTCCTGGTTTATGATCCCGCAGGTCCGGGGTTCAGGCCAGGACCTTGCATCTTCAGCAAGCTCCCCAGATGATCCTAATGTTGGTAGTGTGAGGACCACAGTTTGAGAAACACTGTGCAGGGCTGTTGTCAATGAGGGTGGATTGTGAACCATCCTGTGCATCAATGAGTTGACAGCTGGCAGCACAGGCTGGGGGACCCAGCGCCCCGAGTCTACCAGGGAGAAGGTTGACAATACACATACACACCTCTTTCTCTTCCACCACTTGAGGAGCCTGGACTGATCATTTCTTAGGAGTTGGCCACAGCTCCCTCACCAGGAAAGGTGTTTCTTTTTTTCCTTCTCTTCTTTGTAAAGAGGGAAATATGGTAGCCACTGGCACAGGTCACCCTGAGTTTGGAAAGCAGAGCCGTCAGCTGAGCAGAGGAATGGATTATTACACAAGTCTGTGGAGGATTCTCTCGATTTTTACTCGGAGATGCTTAGATGGAGGTAATTGAACTAACTTTCTACAAAGGCTTTAAAAATACCAAGACAGATTTCTTTAAAAGCAATTATTTTGTTTTTATTGAATATTGCTTTTAATTTCAATAGTAAAATGGCTTAGAATGTATTCATGAGGAAACAAATACAGCTACTCAATTATTTTTAAATGGCTTGAAATCTCCATGACAGGCAACAAAAGTCTTTTCTTCTTTATGTATTCAATATTGATAATACAGCTGGGATCATCCGAAAACCCTGCAAAGGCCAGTAGATGGCACTGTTTGCTGTGTTTTACAAATTAATTCAGGGAAAACTACTCCCCTCACCCCAAACCTATGTTTTTTTGAATCCTATAAATCCAACCTCCATTTAAAAAAAAAATGTTACTTACAAGGAGCCAAATCATTTTGTCCATTTCTGGGTCTATACTGGGTGGCTTTGTCATAATTTATTAAATGGAAAAGTAAGTGAAGAGTAAAACCTGGACTGATAGAAACCCTTTAACTTGATCCTTTTTTTTCAGTGTTCCTTGGACTCTGTTTTTCCTTCTCCTCCACCAACCCTGAACACATTATAGATGCCATCTCATCAAAAAAGAAGTTCAAAATCAGTTTCAGGCCAGAACTGCACTTGTCTCTCAATGAAATTAATGCTATTTATTCAAACACTATAGTACATTTGTAAACAAATACTTTATTGTGCCTTTTGATGTGAAAAAGACGCTACCACATGTTGACACTGGATGCTTTAATGAATCCAGGGTTGTATATATATATATATATATATGTTTTTAGAATAACAAATATAGGTAGATTGCAGAAATAAAAAGGGGCACAAATATGGACTGTGGCATATCAGCCCTACCTCTCATCAGGTGACCCTGGGGACAGTGATTACCTTTTATGAGCACCAATTTTACCATGTGTGTAATTGTGATAATGCCTACTCGATAGGGTTATTATGAAAATGAAATAAGGCAATGTACAGCTTCTAGTACATTCTAGTATACAGTAGACACTCAGTGACTAATAGCTGTGATTTACTCTGTTCCTTCGGATGTAGTCTCCTTCAGTCAGGCGAGCCTCACACAAAGTATTCTTCAAAAACTTCAGAAAAACAAATCCCACCATCTCTATTTGAGAAATCTTTAGTCTTAGCTCTTCCCCAAACTGAGTGATGTTGATTTACCGTGTTTTCTCATCATTAGCATCCAGCCTGTATTTTAAAGCTTCGGGGGCTGCAGAGGCCCAGGGAGGCAAAGCTGCAAGCATCAGTTACTGCTGAAGATGAAGGCAGCCGTACCCTGCAATCTGCCACTCAGCTGCCAATACTAATTTAACACGGAGAGGTGAACACATGGCTGAAATGTTTAGCCCAGTATCTATTTTTCCCATCTTGGTCTACGATTATGAAAATTATATATTGTCTAGCAAAGCTAGTATTTCTAGTTAGTGATAGTTTCCCAACATCAGGGCACTAAATACATCAAAGTGCCAACGTGGTCTAGTATGAATTAAAATTTGATTCTCTGTCAGCATTCAATGTGATTAGAATTCAGAAGCCAAGCAGCAAAAGATTAACCAAATGAGCTGAAATATCCAGAAGGAAGAGAAAAACCAAGTAGTAAAGACAAAGGGGAAAAAATCACCGTAACAACGACTTGACTTTTCTATATTTATTCATGTGTATTTGCTTCACTTGGTTGTCAATTTTAATTGGTCTGCAACATGCTGTAGTTCTAATGTATTCAGAGTTTCAGTTGTTATTTCTGCCATCAATTACAGTATCCCCAAATGCCGTCTATTCCTAGTGAATAATAAAGGTTTCTCTTATTATAGAAATAAATAGCTTATTAAATCTGCTGTTAGTTTTTATACCTAATGACACAACTCTTTACAGGTGTAGAAAATAGGAAACTGTCTCCTTCGCAAATCACATTTACTTTACTCAGAACAAGGCTGATCACCAAGGTTGACTCAAAGCTAATTAGGACTTTGTGAAGGTTAAAATCAAGGCTGCTATATACCAAAATGCCAGGATTCCACCACTGGTCCTCATGTCTTCCCAATGCAATTGTGTTTTTTTTGGGTGTCAAGACTATTTTGAAAAAGGAAAGACTGTGTGTGTGTGTATGTGTGTGTGTGTGTGTGTGTGTGTACACAAGTGCATACATCCATGCAAACCCTGATGGTTTTAGAATCTGAGGCTACATGACATACTGAAAAGAGCAGAGGCCTCGGAGAAAGACAGATCTGGATTTCCAGACAGATTCCAGCATTTATTAGTGTTCTTACCTTGGGAACTTATCTAACCTTTCTGAAGCAGAACTGTGTCATCTATAAAAAATGAGAATAATACTTTCCTTATAGGAAGTGATTGGTGAGTCCTATCACAGTGCCTGAAATTCAGATGCTCAGTCCTTGATTAAAACGGGTGAAGAACATGGCTGATGCCCTAAAAGACTTCATACACAAAAGTCTGGATTTCCAACAACAGGATAATTATTTTTGAAGATGACTTTAAGAGCAATAGCAGAAGCATTTATTAGGAACATGTATTAGTGCATTTACATGTAACAAAAATAACACTGAGCACAGTATTAAGTCAAGTGAATCACAGAACACCAAGACAGGACATTGCACTATGTCGTGGCCATCCATTGATTCACTGCTGCTAATAGAAATCAACCCCTCCTTGCATGACAATTAATCAGTATTTTTCATTTTACTTTAAATAAAATTGTCTAATATTTAGATACTTAAGTTTGTTAATTTAGCCAGTGTCAACACGTATGTAATAGACTCATATATCACATGTATGTATGTATTGTGCATTACATATTAGATATAAGGGTATTTTTTTAAAGCTCATGGAAAATGGAATTAAAAGAAAAGCTTATTTTTGTGCAAAAATTTTGAAATTCATACATGGTTTTTCTCATAACACATTTTCCATTGATGACCCCTGTATGTATGTGCATATATATATATAGATACATATATAAATATATATACATTTGTATCTTCCCTAGTCAGAGATATTAGTTACTAAGTGGCTAATTAGTATACAAAAATTAAAGATAAAGAAAAATAAAAATTAAGGATCATATGGCAAGGAGTTGGAATCCATGTCTATCATTTTCTCATCACGTCTCTCAGATTTTGACTTGACGTGAAAAGCTGGGGAAGTACTTAAAAGCTCAGATGACTTTTTTAAAAGGGATAATAAAATTGAACTACCACATGTGGATACTGGCTGCATTAATGAATAGGCTTGCATACCCCATTATTATTCAAAATGTTATTAAACTACATTACCATAACATCATCATTTGAATAAGCTTTCCCCCCAAGAGTAATAGTTTGATGTTTTGTTAGTTTTCCTGGAAAATGAAAAACTGAACTAAATATATGAGGATAGCTGCAATATAACAATATATGTGTTAAAGAAAGATTGGGGCCAGCACTGTGGCGCAGTGGGTTAACGCCCTAGCCTGAAGCGCCTGCATCCCATATGGGCACCTGTTCTAGTCCCGGCTGCTCCTCTACCGATCCAGCTCTCTGCTTTGGCCTGGGATAGCAGTAGAAGATGGCCCAAGTCTTTGGGCTCCTGCACCCGTGTGGGAACCTGGAGGAAGCTCCTGGCTCCTGGCTTCAGATCGGCGCAGCTCTGGTCGTTGTGGCCATCTAGGGAGTGACCAGCGGAAGGAAGACCTCTCTCTCTCTCTCTCTCTACCTCTCTCTGTAACTCTGTCTAAGAAAGAAAGAAAGAAAGAAAGAAAGAAAGAAAGAAAGAAAGAAAGAAAGAAAGAAAGAAAGAAAGAAAGAAAGGAAGGAAGGAAGGAAGGAAGGAAGGAAGGAAGGAGGGAAGGAAGGAAGGAAGGAAGGAAGGAAGATTGTGTGATGGGGCCGATGCTGTAGTGTAGTAGGTTAATCCCCCTCCTGCCGTGCTGGCATCCCATATGGACGCCGGTTTGAGTCCTGGCTGCTCCTCTTCCGCCGATCCAGCTCTCTGCTATGGCCTGGGAAAGCAGTAGAAGATGGCCCAAGCTCTTGGGAAGACCTTTCTCTCTGTCTGTCTCTGGCTCTCTGTAACTCTGTCTTTCAAATAAATAAATAAATAAATATTTAGGAAAAGAAAATTGGTATTATAAATTTCACTAAATCAGACAGAAAATTAATACTACAACAAAGATACTTCAAAGAATTCCTGGAAAATGAAATTAAAAGAGTTATTTTGGTGCAAAAAAAATGTTGAAATCATGCATAGTTTTTATCGTGCACCTTTTCCATTACCTTCTTATAACTTTAATTTTAAATTTCTTTGAGAGGGAGAAAGTCCAAGAGGAAGACACAGGGAGATCTCCCATCCATTAGTTCACCCTTCAAATGCCTGCAGTGGCAGGAGGTAGGCTGGGGCCGAAGCCTAAGTTGGAGGACTGGCAATTCAGTGCAAGTCTCCCACATGGATGGCAAGAACCCAAGTTCTTGATCCATCACTGCTTCATCTCAGGGGCTGCATTTGCAGAAAGCCGGAGTCAGGAGCCACACCCAGGAATTGAACCCAGGCAGTCTGATGTGGGGCACAGGCATCTTAACTGCTAGGCTAAATGTTCACTCTCTCTACCAACTTTTTGGAGACCCCTGGTATAGCAGTTTTTGTGGGTTGAGCAGCAGCCTAGATGACAAGAATATTGATCAACTTGGCAACTCTCTACTAAGTACTTGTTGTGGGTCTGAGGGAAGTGCTGCTCCCCGAAGGTGAGAAGTTAAATAATGGCCTTCCCGACATCGTCAAGGCCCACGACAGTTCTTGCTATTGGGGTTCTGCAGCATTCGTTCACAAGAGCTCTGGGAGGAGACTCAGCAGGTTTAGAGTGTCTTCTGGCTGTGTCAGCATTTGACCAACAGTCAACCTGCTTTATCTAGCTTTCTCATGGTGTCAGTGTGGTGCACTAACAAGATAATCAATACCAGAATGCTTTGAACATTGTAAAGTACCCGTTTTATTTTCACCTGGCTATAGACAGAAATAATCATCCCCACCTATTCACCTCACATGGACGCCATTGCTTCTGGGCACTTATTGAACAAAAATTCTCTCTGCTTGATTTACAAATAGAGTTAGACAGAGTGCCTGCCCTATGACTTTAAACTAGGCAGACATGCCTGACAAAGAGATAAGAAAACACTCAAGGTAGGTAATATTATGAGATGTTCAGTAACATGTTTATTGAAAGCCTATGTGTTTCTCAGATAAATGCTATGTGCATATTTTATAGTCCTTATGACATTAGCTAATCATGACAAAAATGATAACCTCCATGATGCAAAACAAAAAGAAAAGCACAAGAGGATTGCAAAGAAATGAAACTTTGTAGAAAGAAGGGAGTAAGTGAATTATGGGGTAGATAATACTAAACCCGCTGAACACTGTATTACGTGTTTTATACCATATTGGTTCCTAGAGAGGGCTTCCACTGATGGAGGCAGGAGATGAACTGCAACTCCATTTGCAACGGGGCTCTTTATCCTTCTCAGTACTCTATGTCAAGTATTCCAACTGATGGTTGGCTATAATAGCATTATTTGTCTTTGAAATATTAATACTTGAAATAGTAATGCTATAGTGACAGTCCTTAAATATATTAACATTTATATAGTGCCTTAGATTTTACAAATTTTTATAGTAACAATTTAATTTAATTCTCATAACTATATGAGCTGAGCCTCACTATCATCTCTAAGTGAAAGATAAAAAATCCCCTAATTCACAATAGTTGGCAAAATCATTTCTTTAGAATAAGATAGGAAGTGGGAGACTCATGGCTTAAACCCTGGATTTCTGAGATCGGTGCATTTTCTCTCTGCACTCCACATCAATAAATCAACAGCCTAAAATAAAGCACTATCATAATTGGCTGGGGAAAGAAATAACTCTGGAAAATAAGTTAACAAATTCAAAGCAAGGTTTGATTAATGAAGCATAGTCCCTCACACACCTCTTTTTATTCCAGTTTTAGAATTTACAAGTCAGTTCCATTGGTTTCCAGAGTGAGGCAGTCATGAGAAGGATTGTGTGAAACAATGCTTTCAGGCAAAAACTGCATCCCTAAGGAATGTCAGTGTGAGGGGTTAATGGTGGGTTGTGCTGTCTGTGTATGGTACACATTTCCCTCACTGAATTGGTGGGATGCGTGCTCAAAAGAGAGCTATGATGCCACATTCACCATAGAGTTCAAGTCGGTTATTTTATTTACACTTAGCTATAGGAAATTATGTGTAAATGAAATTTGAAAAGAGACTAAAAATAACCATAGAAAAAAGTAAGATAAAGTCAGAGATGACATTTCGATTTGAAGAACTTAACAGGATTCTAATTAACTGTTTTAATGACAAAGCTTGTTAAATAAAACACAACATTCAAACAATTAAGCATGGTTGTTAGCAAAACTTTTATGATTTCTTTGAAATCTAATAGTCTTCCAGTGCGAGAATAGATTACTGAACGACTGTCAAATTTAGGGTAAAAAGCAATACTAGAACAATCTTTGGCCTAGTATTTTCCAGTTTTACTGTCTATCTTCTCTTCTTCCATTCTCTCTCTCTCTCTCTCTCTCCCTCTCTCTCTCTCTCTCTCTTTCTCTCTCTCCCCCTCCCTCCCTTTCTCTCTCTTTCTCCACAATATGAACAAGATCTTTAACATTAACAAGATATTTTACCACTGTAAGAATAGAAACTCATTTCTCCTCTCCTGGGTTATCGTCTGCATTCTGAAAATTTAAATGTATTGTCTCACTAAAGCAAATGGTAAGGGCCAACTCCCATATTTTCTCCTTCTGATTTTCCCACCATAACTGGCACAGGATAAACATTGCTACACGTATCAGAATGACCTCACGGTCTGGAGTTTCCATTCTGTAGCATCAGAGCATCACCTAACTGGAAAGAGGCTGGATAGATAGCAACACCTGGGCTCAGGAAGTACTGTGCACAAATACTTGTTTAAAAAGATGCACTGCTAAGGAGTTTCAGAGAGGACAATCCTACTACCTTTCTTATTAACTTACTTTAGATACCATTATTTTATCATTGGGAAACTCTTACCTATATTTAATCTCTTATGCCATAAATTCAGAAATACAAATACACAGATTGAATCTTTGCATGTGAAACTGACTCTTAGAAAGTCTTAAATGTAGGAAAGACCTTGGATTCAATTGCTTCAAACCATTTGTGAGACAGACTAACAGGGAACTCCCATCTGGTGGTTCACTCCCCAAATGCCTGAAATGGCTGAGGCTGAGCCAGGACAATCCAGGTTTCCCACGGGGTGGGAATTATTTGAGCCATCACCACTACCCCCTAGGGTCTGCATTAGCAGGAATTTGGAGTTCCGAGCCAAAACCAAGGATTAAACCTAGGCACTTGGCTGGGGTGTGCAGGTGTCAACCTCGAGGCTGAACACCTGCTCCCCACTTGCATTTTCATGATGTGAAAGTCATTGAACACTTCCATCCGGGTCACACGAGATGCAGCTGCTTCTTGAGAAGACTTCATGGTCTGGTGCACAGTTCTGCAGTTTCACAAAGCAGAAGAGAGGGCTAGCTCCGAGGAATGAATTCATATGAGTTGGAATCACAGGAACCTTATTTACAAGGGGTGAGTATGTGGTGTGAAAACAGGGGTGTGGAGCTGAGCAGGAGAAAGAGGAAGGGCACATGTGTACCTTTTCTGCCAGGCTGTTCTTTTTCAGATAGCAGTATGTCTGAAATCTAAATTGCAACAATACTTTATTTAGAATGCAGCTTACACATAGGAAGTAAGTGAAAAGAAACAATTTATAATTAAAACCAGATGTTCCCAAGTTTATGCAGGGGAGTTTTCTTTTGAGCAAAGAAACTACAATCAGTAAGAAACTACAATCAGTCACTCTGACAGAAAGAAGACGAGAGCAGGCATTTGTTGTAGCAATGCGGAAGGCACTTGGGATGCCCACGGTCCAGGCTGCAGTGCCCAAGTTTGAGTCCTGCCTCTGCTTCTGACCCAGCTTCCTGCTTCCCTGCACACTGGCAGGCAACGGTGATGGCTCAAGTGCTTGGGTCCTTGCCACCCACGTGGGAGACCCAGATTGAGTTCTAGGTTCCTGGCTTCAGCCTGGCCCAGACCCGATGTTGCTGGCATTTGGGGAGTGAACCAGAGGATCGAAGATCTGTCTGTCTCTGTCTCTCTGCCTTCCAAGTAAATACATAATTTTAAAAGGAAGACATATTAACAGATAAATGGCAGTGGCATCTTGAAACACAGAACAAGCAGACAAGTACCTTCACGGCGCCTCAGGTGGAGGAGAGGATAAACTGCACACCCCTCTAGTATTCCTCAGGCATACGTCAACATCAGAGAAGAAAGAAATGCTTAGCATTGTCTCATTTTGTCTTCACAAGAAGTCCTCACACCTAGGCTTCAAATGATCCCTGTTTCCAAATGAGGAAGCTGAGGCTGACTGAGATTAAGAAACCTCCCCAAGTATGCACAGAGAGTGGTAGACTCATGATACGAATCCAACTCGAAATTAGGGTAAATCTCAGCATGCTTGTACTTTTCCATCTCACCATGAAATACTAATGTTTACTATGGTGACTCTGATTTGTGAAGATTAAGTTAAAGTCTATAAAGCATAGTCTACTTGAGTAGAACTGCCACTGCAGTGGCTCAAATTTACAATGTTTAGGTAATTATCTTCATTTTTTGTTGTTGTGGCCAAATATGATTTTGTTATATTAATTTAAAAGCTGACTTTTGATCATGGAGTCAAATGCAATGGGAGTGAATGGCATGCATCCCCACGACAGGCTTTCGGTGGCTACTCAACTCTTGTGAACCGGGTTCCAGGCCAGTGGCCTCATCTTGTCATGCAGTTCTACATGTTCTGGTTCGTCCCTCATCTCACCTTTCAGATTCAATACTATAAACTTGGCATCTCTCAATAAAGACTTCCTGCCCAAGGCCATTTCTCAGTCACAGGTGGCTTTATGCAAAGAAGCTTGCAGCATCTAGCACAGGAAAGAATCAAGATAAGTGCTCCTGGACATGAGGCCACCTTTCCAGTTTCTGAAATTCTTTTGTTTTGAAGCTTAGTCAATTTAGTTAAAAGGCAGAGTTAAGAAGGAGGGGTGGAGGGAAAGAGAGAGAGGGAGACATTTTCCATCTTCTGATTCATTCCCGAGATGGCCACAACAACCAAGGCTGGGATAGCCAGAAGCTGGGAGCCTGAACCTCCATCCTGATCTCCCACATGGGTAGCAGGGCCCAAGCACTTGGGCCATCTTCCACTGCTTTCCCAGGGACAGTATAAGGCAGCTGGATCAGAAGTGAAGCAGTTCAGACAAGAACTACTGTTCACATGGGATGCTGGTGTTGCAGGCAATGGCTTAACCCAATGTGCCACAACATGGGCCCCTTGAAATTTGTGAAATATGATGGTTCTCTCCTTTGATTAATGCTAGGGCTATACTATCAATCCTTGGAATTCTTCTTTGGCAATTTAGAATTCACCAAAGCTCTTCTATTCATATTGTTATGCAGCATATACAATTTCAAAGATACAGCTTGTCTCCTGGGTTACATTTTATTATCTCATTATTTTCTTATATGAGTTACAATACAAGGTGATAACTTATTTACTTAAACTTTATAATTTACATTGTAGGTTGCATATTCTACAGAGAATTTCTATAGATAACCCCTTCTCTTTGCTTTTTTTCCATCCTTCCTTCCCTCCCTTCCACCCATCCATTCTTTAGCTTTCATTTTAGGAGAGGCACCAGAGATCTGGTCTCAGATTTGTAGAGTGGAAGTGTTGGGTTGAGGTGACTTTACCTTGGGAAACTGTAGCCTTTTATACAATTAGCAAATTGGAAAACTTCCAAACACTGTTGTACTCTTTATTAATAATGATAATGTCCCGGATAAAATAGTGAGCACACTGGACTGCAAAAATAGGATTTGTATTGGAATTTTAGCCATCATTTGCATTAATTGTTACAGATTGTTTACAGATTTTCTTTAAAAAATATTTATTTGAAAGGCAGTTATAGGTGGGAGAGGGAGAGACATAGAGTGCTCTTCCTTGACTTATTCACTGCCCAAATGGCCCCCCATGGCCAGGATTGGCCAAACTGAAGCCAGGAGCATGGAACTCCACCTGGGCCTCCCATGTGGCTGCAGGTGGGTAAGCACTTGGGCCATCTTCTGCTGCATTCCCAGGTGCATTAGCAGGGAGCAGGATCAGAAGTGCAGGTAACAGGCATTCAAAATGGTACTCACATGAGATGCTGCCATCACGGGTGGTGGCTTAAACTGCTGCACCACAATGCTGGCCCCCTGTTTATAGAGTCTTAAAAGCAATAGAACAACCTTCACAATTTTGCCTGTAGCAACTGACACAAACATGACTTCAAATAATTCAGCACCTCTGGGCCAACCTTCTGCAGAACCCACAGATGGTCACCCCTGTGAGAGCTCTGGTTACTTATTGAAATCAAGAATCTTTTCTGTTCCTTTGGGGAATGTGGTACCAAGTCCAAGGTTAGAGTTGGACCTCATTTTGGAGGTGGAGGTTAAGCAATGCAAAGCACCCGCAAAATGGCCAGAGGCCAAGGAGCAGGGCTTGTGACTCCAGAAACACGTTAGTGCAAGGTGAAAGTAAGTTTTTAAAAGGCCATTGAAAGTATTCATTGAAAGTGGGGAAATAAAAAGAGAAGGTTTTAAGGGTGACCAGTGAAAATCCTGTTTTAAAGGACTTGCTGAGCGAAAAGTCCACCTTGGAAAGGAGTATACAGGGAAAAAATGACATTTAACATTTTTATGAAAGTGTTTATCCATTTTTGCAAAAATGCAAGTATTCAAGTTGCGAATCTCTGACTTGAGGACATTTAAAGAGAACACACATATGCAAAGAAAACGTCTGAACAGGCATAGAACCAGAACTGTCACCATGCCCATGCATTTTTGTTCTCCCCGGTATCTTTATCCAGCGAGCACAGGTACTACTTTTACAGCTGAGATAGTGGGAGTCAGAGGACAGTGAACTAGTTATGTTTCAAAGAAGGGAACTTTTACAGGTAAGCACCATTGAGGAATCAGAATCTGTATGACAGGTGAAAAAAAACCTAATTAAAAATAACTGAATCCAAAAGCTTAGGCTTTGCAATAGCAGCAAAGTTTACAGAATTTCAGCACCTCCAGAATTATGAAATCCACCATTTCCTGCATGTGTCACTTTCTGCCAACTTTTGGTGGCCTGTGGTTTGCTTAAAATATCCTTGGAAGAGACTCCCAGGAATCACTGATCTGGTTCAATGTGAAGATCTCACAATGGATGCCGGGATTTCCGCAGCAGGTTCTCGTTCATGATCGTGTGCTAGTTTTTCTGCCACATACTCTGAATTTAGATCCAAGATGCACCAAGGTTTACCGAGCTCCTGCTCTGTAAGGGACCCCTCCTCATGTCACTTCATATGATTTTCTTAACAAGCCAATGAGTTAGGTGTTATTGTCCATATTCCACACATGAGGCAACTGAAGCTCTGCAGTGCAGTGCCCAGGGGCATTGGCTGGGCTGGGACCTGAACTCAGATCTCACGACTTAGGGCTTTGGGCTGGCTAGTTTCATGCTGCTGTAAAATCACCTCTGGAAAAGTCAGAAGATGGTACTGATGTCCTTGTCTCCCCACATACAGCCTCTGGGGCTCATATAGGAGCTTGTTGTACCAAGCCTTCAGTGCATGGGGGTTGGGCTTCAACAACTCTAATTAGGGAACTGGCTTTATATTATAAGACACAGGTTGGGGGCTGGTGCTGTGGCACAACAGGTTAAAGCCCTGGCCTAAAGTGCCAGCATCTCATATGGCCGCCGGTTCTAGTCCTGGCTACTCCTCTTCCGATCCGGTTTTCTGCCATGGCCTAGGAAAGCAGTGGAAGATGGCCCAAGTGCTTGGGCTCCTGCACCCACGTGGGAGACCTGGAAGAAGCTCCTGGCTCCTGGCTTCAGATCAGCGCAGCTCCAGATGTTGCAGTCATCTGGGGAGTGAACCAGAGGATGGAAGATTTCTCTCTGTCTCTACCTCTCTCTGTAACTCTATCTTTCAAATAAATAAATAAAGTCTTAAAAAAAAAAAGGACACAGGTGTCTGAACCTATGTCTTAAAAAAATTAAAGATGCATTTATATTTGAAGGTCATAGTTACAGAGAGACAGAGAAAGATCTTCCATTTGCTGGTTTACTTTTCAGATGGCTGCAATGGCCAGGGCTGGGCCAGGGAGCTTTATCCGGGGTCCCATGTGGTGGCAGAGGCCATCTTCCATTACTTTTCCCAGGCCATTACTAGGGAGCAGGATTGGAAGTGGAGTATCTGGGACTCTAACTGGTGCCCAGATGAGATGCCAGCATTGCAGGTGCAGGCAGTGGCTATACCTGCTGTACCACATGTCAACTCTTTATCATTTTAAAAAATATTTATTTTAACCTGTGTCTTAACCACTAGGTCAAATGTCTGTCCTAGGAGTTGTATTTTTCTAAAGTTATAGTAACCAAAAGTACTTCTGTGTTTATAAGTCGAAAAAAATTGACAAGGCAGAAAGTAAGACATTTTAAGTGGAGTAAAAGTAAAATGTTACATTAAAATTATCCAAGAATACAGATATGCTGGGTCTTTGCAGGTATAGAAATTCATAAATTCATGAGTAACCATACAAATTCATTGATGGATTGAATGTAAACTCTATTGCATTCAAATCTGTTCCACTCTGTCTGGATCCCCAAGAATAGGTAATCCATAACTGCCGGTGACTACATGGTCCATTTTCCTTTGTAATTTTCTTGATATCCCCAACCTAAAAATCTGACAAATAGATCAGATTTTACATTATATACCATGTGGTACCCTAAAGGATTACTATTAGGGAACAGGAAAATGAAATACATAAAAACACGTTGACCAGTAATAATCAATTATTACCCAAATGGTGTGTTTATTTAACAAAGGGTTTCATTAAGTTGTAGTGGCAATTCTAGTGGAAGTCTGTTGCACCTGGGCAAGTGATAAATTATGCTTTTTGTTTGTTTTTTCTTGTTGTTCCCCAGAAAAAGGATAGCTAGTTTGCAGGCTCCTTAAAAGTAGATACATATATTTTACATTTTATTGGTAACAAACACAGTGTGAAGAACAGAACTGATTATGAAGTAAGTATTCAATACATACTTGTTTGGCTTACTGATCTGCTTATGCATCTTCTTGGTGATGATAATCAAATAACTTATTTGATTAAAAACAGAAGTGTGAAGACTAGTAAAGCTAACCCTTCATTTCCCTTTAGCTATAAAATGTCAGTGTGCAAGAGGGATCCGTAATTGAGTTTTTAAAAGATTTATTTATTGCATTTGAAAGGCAGAGTGACAAAGACAGAGGGAGAGATGGAGCTCTTCCATACACCGGTTCACTCCCCAAATGTCTCCAACAGCCAGGAACTCCATTTAGGTATCCCACATCAGGAGCAGGAACCCAAGTAGTTGGGCTTTCATCCGTTGCCTGACATAGGATGTGGGTATCCCCAGCCACTTCACCTGTCTCACAACACCTGCCCCTATAATAGTCAGAGATTCTTAACCTGAGGTTTAGAGCAGGATTACTTAACTCCTAGCAATTTTGTTGGGAAAATTTTTTTCATGCTCATATGTTCATTTTTCCTGGTGCTTTCCTCTGCTAGGAAATCACTAACTTCAAAATGATAAGAGCCATTTTTTTTTTAGCATATCCACTTGCATGCAGCCCACATGCCAGCACTTGTGATTCTAAAGGCAAACCTGCTTTTCCTTAGAATGAACTACAACATCATTTCCCTGATTTCTGCCCTTTTCAATGGTTCCTGGCCTCTCCAGTCAGAATTCAGCTGGTCTGAGTAGTATCTGGAACAAGGCAATGTATCCAAACAGGATGCCTTGAGACTGCTGCTTGTTCCAGAGCTACAGGCTGCATTGAGGTGGCACTTTGTCTCTAGCTGCAGGTCAAGGTGTTTTTCATCATTTGAAACTCTAATGGACTAAGTGATCTGGGACCTAATTATGGGGTAACTCATCTGTAGCCTTATGCATGCTCACAATCACTAAACTCAATTACAGAACTTCAGCTAACGGTTTCTGCCTTCTTCCTTGAAAGAATTTGGGGCAATCGGCTCCCAGCATGAGAAGTTGACTTTGGAATTCATGGTACATCTCACAGCCTAAATGTACCAGTCTTCAGAGGTAGAATTCTTTTGCTTTTTATTTAGGCTGACAGAATCAATTAATCAGATGTGATCAAATCAGTTTAAAATGTTTCTCCGCACACCCCACCCCTTTACAATCCTGTGTTTTAGAGAAGTTAATGTGTGACTAGTTTATTGCACTGCTGCAGATTGAAAAAAAAGCAGTTATGCTAAAGAGCATTCCCTTTTAAGGAAGAAAAATAGGATCTTTAGGAAGATGATACTGATTCTCAGTCCAACTGATAATAACATATGACAACAAATCTCTCAGCTATACATTGTCCTATTATCTAGTATTTAAGTAGCACAAGAATTACAGGTTGATAATGTTTTAATGCTAGTTGCTTCTCCAAACTTTTAAGTGGGTCAGAAATAATGTATACTCTGTGCATGGACCTCTTAAGTTTTTGCACCAAAATAATCTGTTAAATCCATTTTCCCATGAACTTTTTGAAGGACCCTAATATCTTACATTGTTTCTCTTTTCATTGTTTACTTTTAAGTGTCTATTAAACAAATAGTGTCTTTAAATGAATACAAATTAAGAGTGCTCTACTCCTCCATTCTTATTGTTGGCTTCCCACGAATGTATTTATTTTTACAAATAAAAGACCAGACAGCTCCCTTTGCTGGTCATCAGAGAAATTACAGCTGTGTTACATTCTCTCATCCCACGGAATTATACAAGGATTTGGAAAGCCAGTGACATGCTAAAAGCCGCTTTCTAAGGAAAACAAGGCTTCCTGCGTATCTTGGAATTCTGATGCATATCCATTCCATAACTTGGCTGTCAGAGGTCCATTCTGAGCACCAGATTTTCTACTCCTTCTCCAAGTTTTCAAGCTTCCTTTCAAGTAAAAATTGGAAATATCTAAGCTTTCAACCTAACCAAAACACACACACACACACACACACACACTCCAATATCACAACAAATGTCTCCTAAGAAGACGGTAAATTGAGTGACATACAGAAATCATTTTCAGGGACCCCCACTACAGAGCACACGGCAGCACTCAAATAAATCCATTTGAATCTTCACATTATTTCAGTTATATGTCACAGCTGTGATACCATGGGCAGAGAGGGAAGCAGCCGGCAGAAGTCTGAGCTCAAAGGAGTGGAAACGTAGCATGGAGTGTAACACTGCGGACTTTCCCTTTCCAAGACCACTGCACATATACCCAGGTTGAAGAAGGAAGACGCGGTGCTGGCAGGGCGAGCAGTCTGGCTGCCCCCGTATGTGATGACCCGTGTCTGGGGAAGGGCTGCTTTAGACAAGGGACAAGATTCTAGAAACATGCATTTCTCCTAAAAATTCTTTTCCTGGTCCTCTGGTCCCAAAGAGGGAGCAAAACTTTCGAATGAATGCTGATAGTCACATTTTGAGACGATGGGCCGCCCCCTCCCCAACCCCCACCCACCCGGGGTCAAAATGAAGCAGAGTTTCCCCTTCTGACATCCAGGCACCCAGCCTAGCCCCTCGGGGGTCCCTGCCCAGCTCTCTCGGCCAGCCCCTTTTGGTCCCTTTTTTGTACCATGGGTCAGTCTTTCTTTGTTTTCTTTGAACCGGGAAAAACAGCCCAAGTTAAAATCTAGCCAGCCCAGTGTGGTGGCAACGACTTTCCCAGTATCCAAGGCTTTGCCTTCAGGGTATGTGAAGCTGGAAAACCATGTCGTTCATTCAACATTTATGGAGAACACACTATGCACGCAGTACTATGCTAGGTACTGGAGGCCATGAGGATGCAAAACCCAATCTCAGCCTGGAAGATTCTTGCTAGGAAGGATATATCAAGTATCAGCGGGACCTTATCACCCATGGAGGAATTCCTGGGTGAAACAAATTCCACTCGGCATTTAAAACAAGCATGGAGAAACAGGCTAATAGCCCTGGGCATCTTTTAAAGGGCGAGACCTGCTTCCCAAGTTTATCTCTAGGGTATTACGACGTGGCTTTGAGGAAGCCTGGAGTGGGGGCAGGGGAGTTCACGACTTGGATGCTTGCAGTTAGCTGAATTCTAACAAAGAGGAGGCTGGCACTTTTAACTGGGAGGCGGATAACTTTGAGGAAAAGTGGCTTCCAAGAAGGAGGGGGAAAAAATTAAAAAAGGACAGATTCCACCTGGAGTGGGGAGCCCGCCCTCGACCGCAGGCGGTGAGGTCCCGGCGGCTCCCCTGGCCGCCTGCGCCCAGGCCAGGCAGTGGGCTGCGCTCGGCCCCATTCCACCGCCCACCCCACGCCCGCTCCAGACTGGGGTCGGCCACGTGCGCCTGGGCTCCCCGCTGGGGCCGTTAGGGACCCCAAGGCCTCCAAGGTCGCCATAGCAACCGTGGGGTTTCCTCCCCAGCTCTCGTCTCCCGGCGCCCAGGGGAGAAGTCTGGACGGCGGCGGCCGTGGCGGGAGCGAGCGGCCTCGGCTCCTCCCTAGAGGTGGCGGCGCGATCGTGGGCTGCGGGCGCCACCTCTGCTGCATCGGTGGCTGCGCGCTCCGCTCGACTCGGGCCGGCCCCGATCCCGCCGCGCTGCCTTCGCCTCCGCCGCCGCCGGCCGGCAGCTTTCTTCCAGCGAGACCGGCGTTCGATCCTCCCCCCACCCCCAGCTTTACGGATTTCCGGGGGCGAAGAATTTTGCCTCGGTCCCTGCCAGCATCCCTCGGCCTCTCTCCCCCTCCCCTCAGACTCCCCCACCCCGTGGGCGCGCGCGCGCGCGCGCACACACACCCTCACACACACACTCACACTCGCAGGCGCGCGTGCGCACGCCCGCGCGCCCCGAGCCGCGGAGTCTCCAGCGCCCCTCGGCAGATCCCCTCTCCCGGGCGCGCCGCTACTCACACAGGCTTCCAGCCGCCACGGGGCGTCCTCTGTCTGCAGCAGCGGCGGCCGAGGGGACGGCGGCCGCAGCCCGGCCCGTCGCGCAGCTTCGTGCCCGGGACAGACTCCGGGAGAAGCCGAGGAGGAGGAGGACGCCGAGGCTAGGAGGAGCCGTGCCGCGCCCGGCGCCCGGCTCCGCGCGGCAGGCTGCCTTGGTTCCCCGGACCGCGGCCCCAGGTGAGCAGCTCCGGGGCCCGCAGCATGCCCCCCGATTGTCCGGGCTCGGAGCGAGGGGCTCCCCGCCTCTGGCCCCCCACCCCACCCCACCCCGGCACCGGGACGGAGGCTTGGAGGGGAGTGGGCGAGGGGGGAGGGGAGCGGAGCTAGAGGTGAGGCTGGTCGGGAGGGGTACGTGGAACCTGCGGGGCAGCCCGCTCTCACACCCCGCATCTTCCCTCTCCGGACCCCAGCTGGAGCCCGGTGACTTTTCCCAGCCCGGGGGTTCCCGGCGCCCCCCGACAGCTCCTCGGCGGCGCTTTCCCGGCTGCCCGCCAGCCGGTGCCGGCTCCGGGCTCGGTGCCCGCCGCGCGCCAGCCGCCTCCCCTGCACCTTGGACAGCGCCGCCCCCGGCACCCCGTCCTGCGCTCGCCGGCCCCCTCCCCTCCTCTTTGAAGGCTGTCGCCTGCCTCCCTGCCTCCAGGACCGGCGCTCTGGTGCAGACTGTAAACTTTCCGGTCTGCTCCGGCTACTATTGTTTTTATTTGTAAGTGTCCCCTCGCACGGGGCACTCGGACACCTTGCACAGGTCTTGCTCGGCAGGAGCGCGCCCCGGCCCGTCTAGCCCCAGGCACCGGAGGCTTGGGGTTAGCTGGACTCGGAGCCTGCCGGGGTGCAGAGCCCGCGGCTGCACGCCCGCCGGCTCCCCGCCTCTCCCGACACGTGCGCGCCTCCCACGGACGCGGCCCCTCCCCGACCACCCCACGTCCTCCCCTTGCACGGCCACGGCTACCCCATAGGTTGGACACCCGGGGCTCGCGGGTCCTGATTGGCTGAGGGCGCAGCCCCGCCCCCTTTCGGAGGGGGGTGGTTCTGGAGTGTTGTGGTTGTCATCCCGCGGCGAGCACATGGGGGAAGTGGGGTCGGCCCGACAGGGGGCGAAGCCTAGCGGGGTGGGATCCCCGCGTCCCCCTGTGTGTGGCCATCAGCTACTCTCCTTACACTGGAGGACACACCTGGGCTTTCTCTTTTTCTTTCCCTCCCTCAATTTTTCACTGCTGTTAACATTAAAAAACAAAATAAAAAACCCAAACCTGGCGTCTAACCGTAATTTTATGAAGCTTGTATTTGGTCTGTGGTAGTGGTTTTTTAAAAAAAGATCTCGGAGAATGCGGGAAGCAAGTGCGTAAGAGGGGGTTTCGTGGCAAACTGGGCTGAGATTTGAGTCTGGTAGTTTGGAGGGTGCTTAAGGGCTCTGAGGAGGGTGGGGAAAGGGGCAGCAAGATGGGTTCTTGGCGGAGAGACACAGGTGAGAAGGCAGGAGGTCGCTTGTAGGGTGAGGTGTGAAGGAGACGCCCGGGCGGACGCTCGGGCCAGGTGGGTGCGTTTGCGTGAAAACACCTGTGTCCGGGAACGTGGTTATTTAGTTCAGTATTAGCACACGTTCCTTTTGCTAGCACCGCCCTTTTGAGAGGAGACTTTATAGTAACAACGTCTGTCCGCATCATGGATAGTGCTTTTTCCAGTTTCTTGTAATAAACAGATTTGCAAGTGGTAATGAATTTCCAAAAGTGAAAAGTCCCCTCTAGTGGGACGCATTCAATAGTTAACGTGCTTTTGAGATATTGTGAGGAAAGACAGATGAGCCCTGCGTGAAATCCAGAGATTGTTCTGACATTATTTAGGGCCTTTGCAGAAATATATATGTGTATTTAAATGGTCCTGATTTCTCTTCATTTCAAGGCCTGATTGCCTCTGGCGTCTTCCAGCTTTAATTCCTTCAGGCTGTTTTGATGTTGTGTCTGTACATCTAAGAATATTGTAATTCTTATCTTTAGAAGCCTTGTCAATGCAAAACAAACAGCCACTGATGCAAGTTAATGTTGACAACTTTATATTGAGTACACTGTGTGCTATTTTATTTGTAAACTGGAGAAATATGCAACAGTAACATAGCACGACTGTTATTCCCCAGGGACCCATAACAAAACAAAGTGGGGAATCACATGAGGCTATTCCAGGGAGAACAATTCAATTACTTTAAAGACGAATACATTTTAAGATTCTTGGGTGTAAACAGCAGCCCTATTTGAATTCTCTCTCTACATGCTGGTAGCGCATCATATCAAGTAAAACAGCATATTAAGTATGTTGGATGATTTCAAAGTAGATGGTAAAGGCTCTCCAGTTATTATGTTTATGTAAGCCGACAGAATTATTCTACTGACTGCAGGACTTCATGTTCCAGGGACACTATTTGAAACATCTGACAAATTGGAAATTATTGCTATTGTTAGGAGAAATAATCCTACATTTTTGTTTCTCTGGTTCATGCCTTGATTTCCCCCAGGGGTTAGTATTCCAGTTGTAGGCCTATGAAGTTTAGATGGGCTTATAGGTAGAGAGATTTGTATAATTACAGGTACACAAATGCATTTATGCAAAATATCTGCACTTATGTCAGCACACCGTTATATATTTACACACATAATTTTAGGATTCATTCAATGCGTTTGTTCATATATATGCTATTGTTACGCTTAGATTTTTCCCCCTTATTTCTTGTCCAAAAGGTGGCCCTGTTTTAAACTGTAGAAAGCATTATCACCAGTAGAATTGGCCAATAGATCATGGAAACAGACAATAGTATTTTGTTGCCTGGCAACCACCTACTGTGAATGAAAAACAAAGCCCTGACAGCTGCTTCCACATCCTGATACTCATACTGTAGCTCAGGCATTGCAGCCCTCCAAATGAGACAGGTCTAAGTTTCATGTGTGGAAGGTGAAGCTGTTTCTTTTTTTTCTTGGATGTTTTAAAAAGAATAGTAACGTTTTTATTCTGATAAGAATAACGTTGTTATTGCGGGATGACATGAAGCCTCTAACTTCAGTTGCCCTCTTCAGGCTAGAATCAACTGAAAATTTCAAGATTGGGTGGAGTGTTTAGATCCTTCTCATTCTTCCCTTTTAGTTACTAAACATTGTAAGCCCATTCTCTGCTGCCATCAGGTGCTGGTAGGATATTGCACAACTTGAGTTCTCTGAGATACCTTAAATGGATGACAGGACTTTGCTGCTGGGAGGGAAGCAGAGGGGGCTGCTCTGACCTAACCCTTTCATTTTAAGAGACACTGAGGGGCCGGCACCGTGGCTCAATAGGCTAATCCTACACCGGGTTCTAGTCCCGGTCGGGGTGCCGGATTCTGTCCCGGTTGCCCCTCTTCCAGGCCAGCTCTCTGCTGTGGCTGGGAGTGCAGTGGAGGATGGCCCAAGTGCTTGGGCCCTGCACCCCATGGGAGACCAGGAGAAGCACCTGACTCCTGCCTTTGGATCAGCGCGGTGCGCCGGCTGCAGCGGCCATTGGAGGGTGAACCAATGGCAAAAGGAAGACCTTTCTCTCTGTCTCTCTCTCACTGTCCACTCTGCCTGTCCAAAAAAAAAAAAAAAAAAAGACACTGAGGCAGAGTGAGGAGAGTGAGGTGATGGGACTCCACCTGCGTGACAGAGCCAGGCTCAGGATGTCTTCCCCTGGCAACTCTTGAGCCTTTCTACCCTACTTTCCTCCTGGAAGTATTCTTTGTTTTATATGCACATAAAGTTTATAACCCAGTTTTTTTTTTTTTTTTATCTCAACATGGATCTTTAAAAAACGAGAGTAAAAATTTAATTTTGGTAAACTGGTTTTAAATGTATGCGGTGTATTCTGCTTTCAACCTCCAAAAGTCTCTTGACTCCCACCTCATTCCCAGAACGAGGACACCCACTCCCTTGCTTTGCTAGTGTTCATAGTTTTGGATAACCTTTAATATAATTTCTTATTCTCTGTGTGAATTTATAACTGGGATGAGATTGAAGATGGTGTTGATCGGTTGGTATGCCTGCAAGACTTTAAACATTGTATCTAATTAGCCAGTCATTTGTTACAGTCCCCTGTCCTTTGACACAATAGACAGATTGTTGGTGTAGTGATCTGGGCTCCTTAAAACAGGTGGCACACACTGGGCTGCAGGATTCTGGCTGCAGTCTTTCATCACAGCCTTGCCAAAGGTGTTACCCGCCGCCTATTAGTAGAGGGTGAGTCATCTGTCTCTGAGAGAGAGCAGTGCAGGTTGTTTCTTGATTCTAAAATGATAAATAGATTATTGGGTGGCAAACTTGGAGCACATATGCACTATTGAAGCATTTCTTCTAAACTCAGGAAATGTATCCTGTATGTGATGCATTTCCAGGTTCCTCATGTAATTTTAATAAGTCTACTCCATTGTTTATGAGTCATGACAAAAGCAAGCACTTAACTTTAACGGAACACCTTAAGTAGATAAACCTGGAGAAACAGTGTAGCGAATAGTATTAAGTACCCCTGAAGAGCCGTTTTCACCAGAAAAGATGCACAATGGCAGATTTGTAGGGGGCAGTAAATTGATTTACAGCATGTTTAATCTAGTTTTAGAAGCCTGCTATTAACATCTAGCTAAAAGGGTTTTCAAACAACAGTTTGGCAGGTTTCAGGGTAACTCACTGTACTCACTGTCTGGATGTAGTGTGCCATTTGTTCAGGAAAAGTACATGTTCAGGACCTCTCGAATTGATGTTAATTTCAAGGGTGCATAGTGGGATGTTAAATATTCTGTGGTTTATACATTTAATGCACTGGACTCTTGGAACTCAATTAACTTCCCTCCCCTATTATCATTTACAAGATAATGTGTGTTTATGTGTATGTATAAAAAGATACATAATACCTGCACATTCTTTGTTTCTGCTCTTTTCATCCTTGTGATGGAAAACTAAAGGGCCTGATTTTTTTTTTTTAATATGGCAAAGAGGACCTTAAACAAGAGATATTTACGTTTTCAATTTTCGTATGTCAGCTTCTGCTGTTATAACCTGTAAACTCTCACCTACCTATATAGAATGATTGCTAAGAACAAGCAAACAAATGAATATATGAGCAGCATCTGTGAGCAGCTTCCCGTTTGCTACCTTCCATGCTAGCTGGAAAAGCGTGTTTCCTCTTTCTGAGACTCACTACCACTCACATCACATCCACATAGAATTTCATGTCCTGTAGGTTTTTATTTTAAGGTTAGACAGGAAAGTATTTGGGTGAACTCTGCATCATAGTTTTAAAGTAAAGATGATGTATTCAGATATTCAGAAACGTAGTAGCAAAGGAAGATTTAAAGGGAATTATTCCCTTTTGGAAATTTTCACAGTTATGCTGACAGTGTAACCCATGGCACCTAAAACAGTGCCCAGTACCTACAGCACAGTTTGGCATGTGGTAGGCACTCTGTATATATATTTTGTGAATTAATGTACCTTCCCTCCCTCTTTGTGTAATATTGAAAACATACCAGCCTTTGTGCAAATAAAGTATAGAGGATGAAGACAAAATTACTGTAGTTTGTAATTATTTCTTTCTAAAAACTCCAAAATAGCTAACCTAGTGATATTTCGGAGCATATTTCTTGTCAGTGTAGACAGTTATACCAGGGCTATTGATTTTCCCCAAATACAGCCATCCTAAGTATAGAATAGCTCTCTAATAGCCCACAGCAGCATAACAAAGATTATAGCAGCAAGTCCAAAGGAATACTTTATTTAGTTGGTGCTGGAGGGTGAAGTTTGCTAGCCCCGGTGTAATTATCCAGGCTGGCGTGTGGCCAAGGTGCTGTGGCTAACATCCCCAGCAGTGGGAGAAAAGCCCCCGGTAAGGTCTTTAATGACTGAGTGGCCGGAACCTCTGCTTTGGTTGCGATTGCCAGAGAGCATCGGGCAAGCCTCAGAAGCCATCATGCACCTGTGGGACAGAACCCAAAGGTGCCATCAGGGCCCACAGCCAAAGGAGGAAGTCGTAGTCCTCAGCGTCAGTGCCACTGAAGCAAACCTGTCTCCTAATCTTGCTGCCGTCTTCATGAAGTAGATGGGGAGAGGTCGTGTCTTTGAGACTGCCCTGGCAGGATCCCAAGGTAGGTAAAATCTGACATACTCATACTGCCTCTTCCTCTTACTGCACACCTGAGGTGGATCAACCTTAAACCAAAAACCTGGAAAAATTTTTGAGTGTCAATGAAATAATACAAGTAGGAAATTCCGCATCTGACGTTATCAACTTTTGTCTCCTGGTCCCAAGCATTTTGGATAAATTAAGGCAATGAACCTGTATTATTCTGGAAGGATTCCTGAGTTTCTTGTGTATATCAGATATTCAGTACATAAAATGTTCACGGAAAGTGCATATTATGAAAAATGTATTTGAAAATTTTAAAAAAGTTAGTGTCAAAATAAATTTTTAATTCCATTTGCCCACATAACATTTTAAAATACCCTCATGTATTTAATTATAATAGTGGAATTGTACGTACTGTTTTTAACAGATAGGGAAGATTACTTTATGGTGATTTTATTTAGGGAACTTTTAAATATCATTTAAATAATACCATACTATAGGCATTTTTGTTTGGAGATTATTTCTTTAATTTTTATTGAACATTTATTATATGAATGGTAGTGTATTTGGCTATGGGGATCATAAAGATTCTTTTTGAAAAAGTTTATTCATTTTTACTTATTTGAAAGGCAGAAGAGCAGAGACACGGGAGGGGGCATGTGACAGGAAATCTATATTTTCCATCTATTGGTTCACTCTACATACTCACACAACACAGCGCTGAGCCTTGCTGAAGTCAGGAGCCAATGACTCCATCCCTGCCTCCCATGTGGGTGTCAAAGACTCACACGGGAAGAGCCAGCACCTGCTGCTTCCCAGGAGCGTTAGCAGGGAGGTGCTCATGGCAGAGAACATTGTGTTTGCAGGAAGTGCCCACATTCTGTGTGGTTTGACAGGTGTTGGGGTCAGTTGGTCTAGAGAGCAGAGCAGAAGACAGATCAGGGAGGACCTGGTAGGGTCCACCAAAGATTTTTTATGTTGCCAGTTTTTCTTAAATCTGCTCATTTATAGGAGTCCCATGAGATGCTTGTCATAATACTGATTTCTGAGTCTCATCTATGACCCACCAAAATTGCAATCCTAAGGGCTGTGGCCTGGTGGTCATTTCTGTAGTCCTATGACCTGACACCCCCTGCTCCAGTATGTGTCTGCCAGCCTCTCCTGTTCTCCCTGGAGGGGTTTCTCTCCCACAAGTATGGCAGCTTGGTGGCATGTTGTAGTTAATCCTCACAAGGGCAGGCCTCAGACAGTGACAGAAGACAGGAGGTGATAACTCTTGCATGCTCAACCCTCAGGCACAATAGCTTGATGCATTTGCTACACTGTGTCCCAGGGTCCCCCACAGCTCAGCCTGCTGGCCGCTGCTGCTTTAGCGACTGCCTCCCTTCCCCTCTTCTCTCCCAGCACTTCCTAGGATCCACTCCCAAACAAATAACTGGTGATTGAGTTCGGTTTCAAGGTCTGCTTCAGGGGGTATTCTTTAAGATATGCAAAATAGGGAACTACAGAAGGATAAGGTGAGGGTGTAAGAGGCGGGCATTGGATACAGCGGTTACGCTGCCACTTGGATCCCAAATCAAGGGTGTCTGACTTGAGCCCCAGCTCCTCTGTTTCTGATCCAGCTGCTTTCTAGCATACACACTGGGAGCCAGCCCCTGACCAGTAATTGGGTTCCTGTCACCCACGTGGGAGACCCAGATTGGGTTCCAGCCTCTTGCTGTTTTAAAGGCGTGAACCCATGGATAGAAGATTTCTGTCTCTGTGACCTTCAAATAAAATGAAAATAAGTGAATTTTTTAGAAAGGATGAGGGTATTGCTGCTTTAGATTTGTTGTCTAGAAAGATCACTCTAGCAGATGTAGAAAATGGATTAATGACAGAGGAGCTGGGGGCTCGGGGATCGGCTGGGAAGCAGCACTGCTCGGCCAATAAGGAGAACTTACGCTAAGGAGGTGACCTGGCAGGTAGAGATGCAGGAAGGGACTCGAGATGGATTTGGATGGAAAGTTGTCTGGAAGAAGTCAGCACGGGCTAGAAGCCTGGGGAGTGTGGTCACTTAGCTCACTGCCTGTCTCCAAATGAGCTTGCAGTCAGTCCTTCTCCCTGCCCCATTGCCCGCCTCTGCCCATTAGACTTGGCACCATGCAAGGATTGGGGATCCTTTGTCTTGCCTGTAATCTTAGTCAGGCTTCCTAGAGTTAAGTAGTATAATTCCTGGGCATAAATAAAAGACGAAGGAAAGATAAATTGAAGAATATAAATAATTCACCATCAGATCATTAAAGGAAGAAAGTTACATTTTCCAGGAAGGATTTGTAGAGTTGTAGAGGAGGAGAGTTGGGGAGCTATCTATGATTCATGGCCATTTTGTGATGAATAGTGATTTTTCCCCTTGCTCTTGGCCAAGAGGTGATTTTCATCCTCCGTCAGTTTCTGGAAGACCTGGCGTGACTCTTGATGCACTTATATCTATTGTTTTCCTTGCTGTTCCGATAGCCTATATTTTAGCTAAGTGAATGAGTGGCGGCTGGGGGTGGGGGGTAAGGCTCGTTTTTTCCCTCTTGTTCTGTCATACAGCCAGGCTTTTGACTGCAGTTTTCCCCTACTGATTCTTAAGTCACCAGCTCCCAACAGAGAGCCAGGGGCACAGAGAGTGGGAGAAAGCAAGCATCAGGCCACAGAGAGAGTAGTTTTGAATTAAATGCTTCATTATGTAATGAACAGGTTAAAGCTTGTTAGATGATATGAAGTAAGATAAAGGAGCCTTCTAATTGTCCCAAGAATGAATACTAATATTCTAGCTCTGTCTGTAATCAGAGATGTGAATGGTGAACCAAGAGCAAGCCGACACCATCACATTTTAGCCGAAGTAGTACCAAGTCAATGACAAAAGAAAGACCAAATTATGAGAAATTGTCAGATGGGCCCACAAAGAGCCTCCCTGGCTTCGCTTCACAGGGAGAACAAAGAATCACGGTGGCAGAAACACTGAGCATGCGAACGTGGGAGAGGCCGGGGACGTGATGGGTGAAGTACCAGGGGAAGGAAGACGCCTTGTGAAGTTAGGATGCTACGCACGTATTTGTGGCATTTCCAGTTATGCTTTTTATTTGGAGGTCATCATTGGTTGACATCTAGTTGTAAGGAATACTGTAGAGAGAGCCTGTGTACCCTTTACCCAGTTCCTGCCAGGGTAACGCCCTGTGAACCTGGAGTGCAGAATTACAGCCAGGACACTGACGTCTGTACAGTCTACCCAGCTGTTCAGACTCCCTCATGTCTACTTGAACTCATTTGTGTGTGTATTTACTTTTATGTGATATTTAAAGAATGTAAAAAAAGCAGAGCTTTTTCATTCTGCAATGAAAGAAAGAAAAAAGGAAAGGAAAAGAAAGGAAGGGAAGGGAAGGGGGGAGGGGAGGGGAGGGGGAGGAAAGGAGGAGGGAGGAAGGAAAGAAGGTAGGTCACCTGCTTGGACAAATCCTGATTTCTTTGTATCTGCAGTCAGGTAAGTACAGCCTGCGTTCCTCAACCTCCTTTCAACACTGATTTCTACAGAGCAGCCCCGGAGCCACCCACATGTGACCGGAAGGTCAGCAGTCCACGCCACAAGCCAGAGCTTCCATATTCCTCATTTGTGACGCCTGCATGACAATAAGCAGAGCTTTTGGAAGCATGGCTTCGTAATAGAAGTGTGCTCGTTCTAGCTCACCAGGACTCCCCCTGCCGCAGCAGCACGCCCATCCTCCCCTCCTGCGCTGGGGGCAGTATTCCCTGCCCTTCCCTCCTGCTCTCCCTGTCTGTACCTTGCAGGCTGCCCGCTCACTGTGTTCAGCTCTTGGGAGGCAGTGGGGAGAAAGGGCAGGGAACAGGGCAGAGCCAGGTACTCTTTTCTGTTCCCTGGCTTCAGGCAGTCTTCCTGGGGTGGGAGTCCCTGGCTGTAGCACAGCACCTGTTCGAGGGACCCTCCTACACAGGTTAGGGTTGCTCACCAGTGACCTTGGCCCAGGACTGCAGCAACACCACACGTGCTCATATCTGTCAAGCCTGGGGGAAGTAGTGGCTTCCTGATGCTGCTAATCTTGGAACCACCTCACTCTCCGGTGTTAGGCTTTCTGCGCCTCCATCCCCTGAGTACCAAGTCTCTGTATTGAATTTCCTCAGTGGAAAATACTTGAAGAGATTTCTGTTTTCCGACTTCGACATTTCCCAGTTTCTCAAAGCATGGAAATGTCATAAATCTGATGAGGTTTTTCTCATGTGACGTTCTGGTTTCTTCCACTGCAAGAATCTTGTTAGCTGCATCTGAGGTGGAAGATATCCGTGGGGCGGGCACTTGGTGTAGTGGTTCAGACGTCACTGCGGTGCCTGCCTCCCACCCTGGAGGGCCCAGTCCTGGCTCTGTATTTATAGGTATCTGTAGTTATAGTCTGAGCCTTGCCACTGGGCATCTCATACCCTTCCTGAGTTTTCATTCCCTCCTAGCTGCTGGTGTTCCAGACTTCGCTTTCTCTTTGTCACATTTATTTGACGTTTCGGCATTTTCCCTCCAATGCCTTTTTTTATTCTGTCCTTCAACCCCTTGCTTGCTAACCTTCCCTATCTTACTTTCCGCCAGTCATTGTTCCTGACCTCATCGCTGTGTGTAATAGCCTTCAGATATTACCGTACTGGTATCCTGACTCACTCCTGAATGTACTTCGGGTTACAGGTCAAACCTCTGCTTACATCAGGGTTTGCTTTTGCTGGCACTTCACTTTCCTGCGTACAGGTGCGTGTCCCGTGCATTTCCAGCCCCCTCCATCTCGTCGCCTGTAGAAGTGTGTGTGCTTCTGCAACAGTGGTAGGAAGGTTAACACGGATGCCTTGGGAGGAAAGGAATGTCTTTGAGTATAAAGCAGATTAAGAAGGTGAGTCAGAGGAAGCAGAGCAGTGGCCACCTTGGTAGTCACACACACTGCCGTAAGGAAGGGGACATGAAGGAGCAGTTTGGGATCCTTAGCGATGACGCTGGGGCAGTGTGGTGCTGCTCAGGCTGCACCTGTGTTGGATCACAGTCTTGGTCTTTGCTACTCCAGCAGTCCTATAATGGCCTCCTCCCTTCCCCTGCTTCCCAGGCAAGCACAAGGGATCGAGGGAAGGAGTCTCCATCAAGAAAACGCTTTAGAGGTGTCTTCAACTAAGACACTCCAAAGGGCACACAAAGCACCGGACTGTAGGTGCTCTGTCTGCAGATGGCAGGAGGAAGTTAACTTTGAGCAGAGCAGCACACACTGGGCATGCTCTTAAAATGAACAGGAGTGAAAATTACTGGACGCGAGGCCTGGGAAAATTCAAAGTGTTGGTAGAGGAAGAATTTAAGTATTGAAAAATTAGCCTGGGGCCAGTGCTTGTGGCTTAGCAGGTAAGGCCGCTGCCTGCAGTGCCGGCATCCCATATGGACACCGGTTCTAGTCCTGGCTGCTCTACTTCTGCTCTGCTATGGGCTGGGAAAGCAGTAGAAGATGGCCCAAGTCCTTGGGCCCCTGCACCCATTTGATAGACCGGAAGAAGCTTCTGGCTCCTGGCTTTCGGTTGGCCTACCTATGGCTATTGTGGCCATTTGGGGGCTGGACTAGCAGATGGAAGACTTGATCTCCATCTCTCTCTGCTTCTGCCTCTCTCTGGCTCTGCATTTCAAATAAATAAATAAATCTTAAAAAAGAAAGAAAAATAGCCTGTGGCCTGAGTAATGAATGTCCTCAAGCGCTGCTGTTCTGCTGCCCCTGCAGTGGGAGCTGGGCTGGGGCACGCACTTGTGAATGGATGGATCTTTCTGGAACCTGCCTGTAAGGCTGCTCGCTTGCCTGTGCTCTCCAGAGTCATCAGTGTTAGTGAGTGCTGGGCTGGAGAGTGGCAGATTAGGTGGCTCTGGGTGAGATGACAATGAAAGAGAAATGAGCTGATTTTAAAGGGGCATACGCTTGGCTGGTGCCGCGGCTCACTAGGCTAATCCTCTGCCTGCGGCGCTGGCACCCCAGGTTCTAGTCTCGGTTGGGGCGCCAGATTCTGTCCTGGTTGCTCCCCTTCCAGTCCAGCTCTCTGCTGTGGCCAGGGAAGGCAGTGGAGGATGGCCCAAGTGCTTGGGCCCTGCACCCACATGGGAGACCAGGAGGAAGCACCTGGCTCCTGGCTTTGGATCGGCGCAGCACTGGCTGTAGTGGCCATTTGGGGGGTGAACCAACAGAAGGAAGACCTTTCTCTCTGTCTCTCTCTCTCACTGTCTAACTCTGTCAAAAAAAAGGGGGGGGGATACGCTTGAAGGCAAGTAATTAAAACATACTTCAGTGTCTTGGAAAAATTAGCATTCTAGTGAATACAGTGCAAGACTAGAAAAAATATCACTTGCACACCTGTCATCACCGAAGAACCCTTGGTTTAGTAGCAAAACACCAATCACACCTGCTCTTTGGTGAGCATGTCCTCTATTTTTGATTTCTGTTCACCTCTCAGAACTGCCTGACCCTAGGGTCCTTCGTGTCCTGCTAGTACTCCGTGCACTACCCTTCAGGAAGGTCGTACCTGTGCCAGGGCAGCTCTCGGTGTTGGTGACATCTTGCACAGCCTGGTCTGCTGCCCGTTTCAGGTGCATCTTTCTGTAGAGATGCACTCCTGCTTCTTCCCTGACTCCTCAGTGATGTGGAGAGGCATGGAGAGAGAGCTTTTTAATGGAGTTTTCTTAAATGCGCATTTGGGACTGGATTCTGTGGAGTAACACGGTGCAGGTGCTGTGCACGTTAGAGAAGCTGTTTCCTGTGCGTTTGTTGGTGCCCATTCTATTATGTTGAGTTGACTTTAAGGAGTTTCTGATTTTCCTCACCTCGTTATTAAGGGAATCATTTGGACATGTATGTATTTTTAAGTCTTATAGCACAGTGACCAATCTTGATATGCATTTTCTAGAAGAGATGAAAGTTTACTGGATAGTCATTGTGCCAGATGAATATGTATTTCTTGTGCCAACTTCACACTAGTTGCTGGGAGCACAGTGGTGAATGAAATAATCACCATTCTTGTCCTCCTAGGGGTCCACGGTTTACTGGAAAGGGCGTTAAACAAACACAAAAGTAATTATGGAATTGGAACTCATGAGAAGTACTTGGAAAGACCAGGTGTTTCTGAAAGGGCACAGTGTGGGTGAAGTCATGGGAGGCTTGGATGAGAGAATTTTTTTTTAAATTTCTTAAGGGTGAGTTAAATTTCTTAAGGGTAATTGGGTGGAGAGGCCCATGTATGATACCCAAATGTGAGGAAAAGTGTGACTTTTAAAGCTGAAAAATGGCCAGTGCGGCTGGAGGGCAGATGAGAGTGGACAGAGCTGAGAATGAGGTTGCTGAGATGCGGGTAGGGCCACACTGCAGACTTTGGACTTTTGCTAAAGTGCAATGCGGAGGGATGGAGGGTTTTTGTTTGCTTTCCTTTTGTTAAAAAAAAAATAGATGAAATTCACATACCATAACATGAACTGCTCTGAAGTGAACAATCAGTGGCTTTGGTACATTTACAATGTGGTGCAACTGCCATCCGTATCTTTTCTGAAACATTTTTATCACCCTCAATGCACGGTTTCCATGACCCGTCAAGCAGCTATGGAAAGGGTTTTAAAAATTTTTTTTTTTATTTATTTACTTGACAGGTAGAGTTATAGACAGTGAGAGAGAGACAGAGACAGAGAGAAAGGTCTTCCATCCGTTGGTTCACTCCCCAAATGGTCACTACGGCCGGCGCTGTGCCGATCCAAAGCCAGGAGCCAGGTGCTTCTTCCTAGTCTCCCATGCGGGTGCAGGGCCCAAGTACTTGGGCCATCCTCCATTGCCCTCCAGGCCACAGCAGAGAGCTGGACTGGAAGAGGAGCAACCGGGACCAGAACCCGGCGCCCATATGGGATTCTGGTGTCGCAGGTGGAGGATTAACCAAGTGAGCCACGGCACCGGCATGGAAAGATTTTAAGGACAGTGATGTGCCCTGATTTGTAGTCTATCAGATCTTTCTGGTAAGTTTCTGGAGAAGGGATTGGCGAGGACAAGACTAGAACCAAGGAAACCAACTTGGAAATTAGGAGCATTGTCAAGTCCTTGGACAGGGGGTGGTGACTTCCTAGACAAGAGACCAGAGTAGGGCCCATGAACAGGAAGAGTAGAATGAGCCCAAGTAGGGTCCAATAATCAGGTGGATGATCTATAAGCGACCTAGTAGCCTTGGAATTATCTGCAGCACTTTTTCCCAAGGAGTGATCCCTACCCGGTACAGATGTATCTGGGATGTGTGTCAGCAATGGGGCTCCTTAGGCCCACCTCAAGTTACTCACATAGAAGGACTGAGGACGTTTGTGCTGGACTTGTAAGGACTTGTATTGGAGCTGGGGTTGGAAAACTCATTACCATCTTCTTTCCCATTCTGATACCTTTTAAGAGCTAAGGCTGCTAATAGTCCATCTAGGTGGGAGTGCATTAGAACCAGACACAGAGTAGACAAATAGATAACCTGGTGCGTGCTTGTAATTTTGAGTGGTAGGGGTGCCTTTGGGGGATGCAACCTTAAAAGTCAAATACCTAATATAGGCAATATGAACAAGTGTTTATTTTCTATTCTTTTCTGTCTCGGAATACTGTAACTCCCCCAGAATTGAACAGGGACTAATGGTGAGTAATGGCATTATCATGAAGTAGAGCATAAGTGCAGTAGAATGATTTATTTTTTTAAATATTTATTTATTTATTTGAAAGTCAGAGTTACACAGAGAGAGAGAGAAAGAGGCAGAAAGAGAAAGAGAGAGGTCTTCATCTGCTGGTTCACTCCCCAGATTGCTGCAATAGCCGGAGCAGTACTGATCTGAAGCCAGGAGCCAGGATCTTCTTCTAGGTCTCCCATGCGGGTGCAGGGGCCTAAGGACTTGGGTCATCCTCCACTGATTTCCCAGGCTGTAGCAGAGAGCTGGATCAGAAGTGGAGCAACTGGGTCTCCAACCGGTGCCCATATGGGTTGCCGGCGCTTCAGGCCAGGGCATTAACCCACTGCGCCACAGCACCGGCCCCCAGTATAGTGATTTATTATAAATGAAACATAGCAGCTGGAAATTAACTTGTAAAACCAAGCATCTTGGCATCTTTGCAGTTACTTTATGACTGTAAGTTTTCTATTACTTTAAAGAGATGTTCACATCAATGGTCCAATTTTAGAAGTCAGAGTTTTAGAAAATTGTAGTTTGTTTTTTGTTTTTTTTTTTGTTTGTTTGTTTGTTTGTTTGTTTTGTTTTTGGTGGAGGGGATCCTACAAGTCACAGTAAGACTCACCAAGAAACAAATCAAGATTTTATCTTTGACTTCTGTTTTCTGCTTGTCTTTAATGAGTTTTGCTCACTCAGGGCTACCTGTTAGATCGGTCAGTTTCAGCCTGAATCTGTAGCACTCAGATGTTTCTACCCCACTGCTGTTCAGGAATCTTTAAAACAAACAAGCATTTTACCGAGATACAGTATCTATACCAAGAAGTGCATGTCAGGGTACAGATAAGTGAGGTTTTTGTCCTTTGATCACATTCATAACGAACACCTAAATTAAGAAAAAAACATTACAGAAATCTATTAAATAATCTCCCTCCCCAAATTTATGTAAGATCTTTAGCTATAGTTTTTGTTTGGAAAGGGGTCACGGAAAAGATCTACTCCTCTGGTTTGCTTGCAACCATTCCCTTGGGAGAGCACGAAGTGAGTCAAGTGAGACTGTGCTGCTGAGGGTAGGCGCGGGCCTGGGGGATTTACTTCCGCGAGGAGAGGCTGTGCACGTGCGGCAGCCCCTGCTAACCCACCTATCCCTTCCAGACACAACAGCACGCCCGCGCGGCCACCCCTCTGCGCGTTCCGGTGGCCTCAGGGGCCCCGCCCTCCCTGGGGCAGCTGTGTCCTTGCTCTGCCCAAGCCTCTCCCCCATGAGGATTCCCAGGACCTTTGCAGGAAGCCAAGATTTTCGTTTCTAAGAGGAGACGCATCCTTCTGATGAATGTTGTTTCCACTCTTCTAGAAAGACTGTTCGGGATCTCTGTCTGTGTTTCCCTTTCAGCATGTATAAATTCAGGTTTCAAAGTGGCTTTATTGCATCATCATGGAATTTTATAATGAAATAATATTTTGAGTGCCTGGCTAGTTTCTTTGATTTTGTTTCCTCTGGAACACTTCAGTTTGGAGAGAGAGATGAAGCAAAGCTGTCCATTTATTTTACACTGAAGAGAGAATCAGTAAATAGCCAGGTTTTTTTTTTTTTTTTAAGCTCAATTTCCCCTTCATGCCACACACACACAAATGCATGTACAACTGCAAGCACTATATAGAAGGAGAAAAAAAACAAAAGTAAAACTCCTTAGAAATCCTGTAAGAATCATTGCTGACATTTTAGTAGCATTATCCCAGGCAAATATCTGAGTTTCTGTGTCTGCATTTGTGTATGTGTGTGTGGTTCACATATAAGCACTATGTATAGATAGAATTCTAAATAGGTTGCTTTTCTGTATGTGCTACTTGGTTATCTCTTACTTTTTTCCTAATAACTTGTAGTAGGCATCTTTCCATATGTATATGTATATGTGTGTGTATTTAGTGTACATAGTTAATGACTGAATATCTTTAATAGGTGCCTTTCATTATAAGTAAGACAATTCCCAGGGCAAACTAGCAGCAACAAGAACAACATATTGGGGGCTGGCGCTGTGGCGTAGGAAGTTAAACCTCCACCTGTAGGGTCAGGATCCCATACAGGCACCAGTTTGGGTCCTGGCTGATCTGCTTCCAATCCAGTTCCTTGCTGATGGCCTAGGAAAGCAGCAGAAGATGGCCAAGTGCTTGGGCTGCTGCACCTACGTACGTGGCCTGGAAGAGGCTCCTGGCTCCTGGTTTCTGATCAGCCCAGCTCTGGCTGTTGCAGCCATTTGGGGAATGGACCAGCTGATGGAAGACTATCTCTCTCTCAAACTCTCAATCTCTTAATCTCTTTCTCTCTCTCTCTTCCTCTCCCCCCCTTTTCTCTCTTCCTTCTCCCCCACTCCCCTTCCTTCTACTCTCTCTGTAAATCTGCCTTTCAAATAAAAATAAATAAATCTTTTTTTAAAAAAGCAACATATTGAAAAATTGAGTTATGGAATTTCATTTTATGACTGCTTTGGGTTTGGGTAGATGTTTCTGCTGATGCATTATTCCTAACTGCAAAAGAGGAGATTCAGAATTCTGTTAGAAAAGACAGGGCAACGCCTTCCCGAGGAGGCAGCGAATGGCATCAGAGTGGACTCTAGGCTTCTGATAGACACTTGCTCCCACGTTTCCATTCTGAAAATCATTGCTGCTCTAAGCATACTTAATGTGCACGATTTTACACCTGTGCAGTTGTCTCACTGGGACAAGTTCTTATTAGAGAAATTGCTGGATCAGGCTGGCGCCGTGGCTCACTTGGCTAATTCTCTGCCTGCAGCACTGGAATCCCATATGGGCACCGGGTTCTAGTCCCGGTTGCTCCTCTTCCAGTCCTGGTTGCTCCTCTTCCAGTCCAGCTCTCTGCTGTGGCCCGGGAAGGCAGTGGAGGATGGCCCAAGTGCTTGGGCGCCTGCACCCCATGGGAGACCAAGAAGAAGCACCTGGCTCCTGGCTTCAGATTGGTGTAGCTCCGACTGTAGTGGCCATTTTGGAGGGTGAACCAAAGGAAGGAAGACCTTTCTCTTTGTCTCTCCCTCTCACTGTAATTCTACCTGTCAAATAAATAAAAATTAAAAAAAAAATTGCTGGGTCAAAAGATGCCCATTTTACATTTTAATAGTCACAAGGTATCTAAGTTATAAAACCACACTGTTGCCAATTATATTATGTTGGTGTCCCTCAACTGCTTGTTGTGAGGATCTGGCTTTTAGTCTCTGAATCTTTAAGTGGAGGCTTTAGGATTGAAGTGGCGTTTCAGGTGTTAACAGTTTCTCTGAGCAAGACAAATTGGAAGTGACATCACTTGCAGTTAATCACAGCTTCTGGGATGTTAAAATGTTTCACCAGGAAAGAGAAGAGAAAAAGATGGAATGTATTCTACCAGCTGCAAGCCTGGTGCTTGGTGGGTGTTGGCCCAGAGATTGGCTTTTCAGGAGCCCCTGAGTGCTCACCTGTGTCTTGTTGGTATAGCTGGCCCTGCAGTCACTCTGTTGCTATCTGCATCCTCATTCCAAGATGTGACATAAAAACCAGTGAGGCATAATTGGAAATGCCAGGAACTGGTGGCCGTTCATGCATTTACTCTGTACTCTCAACGATAGGTTTTTCTGAAATTCTTGCAGTTGAATGTAGTGAGAAAAAATAACTTGGAAGTCAGTGATTCCTGGGAGGGTAGGACCCTGTGTGCCTTGTCACCCTTTAGAGGTGGTGGTTGGGGACACTTGCTGTAAGGATGTACTTTCAGGGACCCGATGGCACATAGGTGCCCTTCTCCAGGGAAGCCTTTATTCATGCGAGAGAAATGGAGATTTGAATGGAATCCTAGCAGGAGATCTCAGACTTAATGTCTTTTGGAAATTTTCAGGCAAGGCTGCTTAGGCCATCCTATTTGATCTTCATGCCAATCTATTTATTTAAACAACTAGAGAAGACCAAAATCTAGAGTAAGTAACTCTTCACTGTCATAGGTGGTAAGTGGAAGAAGCCAGACATTTGGACCCTTTCTTCTACCGTGTGATATCCCATGATGCTCCTCTTCAAAATACAAGCTATAGATAGCAAAGTTCTTTTTTAACTGCTGATACAGAAGAAGGAATGCAGTGTTGAGTATTGAAATTGAGATAAGGCTTTGAGGAGATTCACCTAATAGTTGTAAATGATAAGAATGACCCTAAGTGTACATGACTCCAGTGAGGTTCATAACTTAGACAGAAAACAAGAAAGTTGGATGAACAGTGACAAAGAGAAGAGACTCTGCAGGAGGCACATGGAGAGGGGCCAGTTGGTAGAAATAGACAAGACAGAGTGCTATGGCGCATTGCTATGCTTTGAAGCCATAAATATGCTAAATACATAAATATGCTAAATACATTATTCTCAAATAGTAACCAATCATGATTGTCAAATTAGAAATGCCTATTATGGAAAGGTGCACATGACAGAAAATTTGATTACACAGTAGAGATGTTGGGGTTGGGACCAGTGTCATGGTGCAGTAGGATAATCCTCCACCTGCAGTGCCGGCATCCCATATGGGCGCTGGTTCTAGTCCCTGCTGCTCCTCTTCCAATCCAGCTCTCTGTGGCCTGGGAAAGCAGTAGAAGATGGCCCAAGTACTTGGGCCCTGCACCCGCTCACTAGGCTAATCCTCTGCCTGTGGCACTGGCACCTCAGGTTCTAGTCCCAGTTGGGGCACCGGATTCTGTCCCGGTTGCCCCTCTTCCAATCCAGCTCTCCGCTGTGGCCCAGGAAGGCAGTGGAGGATGGCCCAAGTCCTTGGGCCCTGCACCCGCATGGGAGACCAGGAGAAGCACCTGGCTCCTGGCTTTGGATCGGCGCAGCACTGGCTGTAGCGGCCATTTGGGGGGTGAACCAATGGAAGGAAGACTTGTCTCTCTCTCACTGTCTAACTCTGCCTGTTAAAAACAACAACAACAACAAACTTTCCTTAAAAAAGGAAAACAAAGAACAATGTAAACGAAAGCACCACGTTGTCAGAGTGAATGTGTATGCCTTGAAAAGGGAATGTGAAGGTCTAGAGTCCTTAGTGGAGAAAGATGAAGGCTTGAACTCTCTGGAGTTAGGTAGCACAGGGCCAGTTTCGCTGACGTTAAGAACAGGAAAGAGTTCTTTGTGGACCTGGGCCAAAAGAAGGGCCCTGGCTCTCTCTGGCTCTCTCCGGCTCTCTCCAGCTCTCTTCAGCTCTCTCCAGCCTCTCCCTGTAATTGCTGGAGGCCAGGTGGAGCTGGAGGGCCCTGCCAGAGTGAGTGGTCCTAGCGAGGCTCATATCGCATCTGGCAGCAAGAGTATTGCTCCCCTCAGGCTCTGGCGTCTGTGGCATCTGCCAGTGGACATCTGATGAGGAGCCATGGGGGAGCGAGCAGGGCTTTGGCTGGGGCCCAGCTGTTTGTGGCAGCCCCTGCTCCCCGCAGGTGCTGGGGTGGGAGCCGAGTGCTTTCTCCCCCACTGCTGCTCTAATGAGCCCATTACAGAATATCTGCAGAGATCTCTTTAGTCACCTTTGTTGGAAATTGACTCCATTGCCTAATTGCGCTGGTCATTAGGAACTTTCTCCAAATGCTCAGACTAAACTTTTCCTCTCCTTGGCCTGCGGCCGTGGCTGCTGGTCCTACTTGGCAGCTGCTGGGAGCAGCTTTGAGCGCTGGTTGAGAGTCCAACAGAAGCTGAATCAAGGTTGGCTGCCATCCTTCAGGGCAGAGCTTCTGGGCCCAAGGTTAGAAACGGCGCAGAGGCAGCCACTGAAAATGTCATTGAGCCTTGCCTCCACGGATGGCCTTCGGCGCCCGATGGGGACATCTGTGTCTCTGTGCCTAAGATGCTGCTGCCAACTTGTAGTGCTCCCGATCTGTGCTCCCGTCTCTGTAGTCTTAGAACCTTAGCGTGAAATATTTAGTACCCTAGGAAAGCTAAATTAATGGTGAGTCAGAGTAATTAAGGCAAAGTAAATAATCTCCAAGGTTCTCATTCCCTGTGAAACTAATTTCATATCTTATCCTTCATGTGTTAAAAATAGTTCTCTGCTAATTCAAGATGCCCGTGCTCTGTGTTGGTGAAGTGCACTTCAGTTCTGTTGAAAGGATGCAGATTAGAGAGTTATTTTCAATTGGGCAATTTTTTTTTTTTAAGAGACATTCATTTTGGCACCACAAGAGCGTGAATCTCTCCGAGTGAGCGGAGAGAGTTAGCTACAGCTGCAGCCGGGCGGAGGCCGGGCCACGAGCTTATGACAACTTGCAGCTGGGACAGGCTTTTCATCCTCTGAATGAGAACTCGAAGTTCCCACCCTTTTGTGCCTTGATGGGATTCGTTTAACTCTTGCAGGGCGTTTGGTCGCAGCCTGACCTTGTCTGTGTCCGAAGGTTGAGAGGCTGTGTTTTAAGCCTTCTGAGCACTGGGAGCATGGCTCTCCGACCATAAGTTTAACTATTTGTCATTTTAAAATAATCATGAAATATAAGCTCACAGTTCTTTCCTTATGTGTGTGTGTGTGTTTTAAGATTTATTTATTTATTTGAAACTCAGAGTTACAGAGAGAGGTAGAGACAGAGAGAGAGAGAGGTCTTCCATCTGCTGGTTCACTCCCCAGATGGCCGCAACAGCTGGAGCTGCGCTGACCCGAAGCCAGGAGCCAGGAGCTTCTTCTGGGTCTCCCACATGGGTTCAGGAGCCCAAGGACTTGGGCCATCTTCTTACTGCTTTCCCAGGCCACAGCAGAGAGCTGGATCGGAAGAGGAGCAGCCGGGACTAGAACTGGCACCCATATGGGATGCGCCGCTTCAGGCCAGGGCTTTAACCCACTGTGCCACAGTACCGGCCCCCTCCTTATGTGTTTTTAGACTTCAGTGAGAGAGAGAGCGTGAGTAAGCGAGCATAGAGAGATCTTCCATCTGCTGATTGACTTCCTCAAATGCCTCCAACAGCCAGGGCTGGGCCAGAGCTGGTGCCTGGAGCCAAGAACGCAGTCTCAATCTTCCACATGAGTGTGGTAGGGACCCAAGCACTTGATCCGTCACCTGCTGCTTTCCGGGGTGTGCATAAGCAGGAAGCTGGGATCAGAAGCAGAGCCAGGACTCAAACCCAGGCACTCTAATATGGGGTGTGGGCATCCTCAATGGCCTCCTGTTCCAAATACCCCAGAGGTTGTCTTTCTAAAAATGAGTTGCAGCAGTGCAGGGCTGATTGTACCAGGGCTTGAGAAGGTTGTGGCACTCTGACTGAATGCGTGGCTGGGATACTGAACTTCCTGAAAAGAATGTAACTGCTTTAGGACTTGCTGTTACAGCAGTAGTCTTGATCAAATGACTGTCTGTGACCAGAGTGTTTAGGTGGGAAAGAACAGTGGTATTTGAAGGGAAGCGTTTAACATGTAATCTGCAGGTGCCTACAGCTGAAATATGAGATCATTATCACTGCTATTGTGCCTCTTCAAAACCCCTGTTTATCTTTTGCTTTTCAAAGGGAAGTCTCAGCTCTTTGCTGGTCTTGAACTTGCTGTTGTGGAGAAATACAGTTCTACTTCCCAACGGTTTGAAGGCGGCAACAGGGCAGTGAAATATGCAGTGTTCCGTGTGCACCGCAGAGTGGATTTGCAAATAGCCACATGCCCAGGTAGAAAATTGTGGCAAAATAATGGCAGCAAAGCACATGTGAAGTCACTTTAATAATTACCTTCTTTCTGTATATTTCATTTTAGCGTCTTAAGACACACTTTTTGGATGGTGAATTATATCCCCTGTTGCCAAATTTTAAATTTCTTTTCCTGACCCTTAAGAGGTGGCACTAGTGTGAGAGGGCCTTAGGCCTCTGGGGGCACTGACCTTGGCAGGAACTCATGCTTTTGCCCTGGAACCCGTGTTGTGTACCGGCTTCCTGTCCCGTAGTAAAGTGGTCTCACCCCCACAGGCCACCTGCTGCTGGACTACTGTTTGCCACTGGCCTTTCCAGGGCTGCTGATGCACTCAGCTCATTGTCCTGACGGGTGAAGCAAGTGTCATTTTAGTCCAGCACAAATGGGGGTACCTTTATGGCATGACCCCCCACCACCTCAGCTTTGAGCTCTTAGTTTATGTATTCCAAATATGTATGCATGATGTACATGTGTGTACACTTGGAACATATACAGATACCATATTTGTGCGTGTATTTGTATAAATTTCCAAATGTGCATGTTAAAATTAAACTTGGAGATTTAAAAGCTTTCACAATTAATTTGAAGATGCTGACTTTAAAGCTGTTTCTCCTGGCTGCAGAAGACTTTCTCCACCTTATTTAATCGCAAGCAACTTAAAGGAGGATAAAGTATGTTAGCTGGGACTACTGCTTGATGCACGTGGTCGTGTTAGGTTCTGCGCACTGTCTCTGGTGTAAAGAACAAACCTTTCCTTAGTTTTTTTTTTTTTTTTTTTTTTAACCGAGAGCCGTGATGTTATCTCAGTAATTGAAAATAATCTTCTAAAGTTGCTCTTTAACTAGATTTATACAATCCACTTTCAAATCAGCTGCTATCTGCCCTTCCATTTCCCAGCAAATGTTGCTGTCTGCACAGCCCCTGCTAACAAGAAGATCAAGTGTAACTCTTTTCAGGATTTGAAATGAAGTGTTTCTGTTGTAATTACCCGGGCCCTTGGTTGTGTTATCACAAGTGGGCTCATTTCTCAGCTGCATTTATGAGGATGTTTCCTTGTGGAGTCCAAGGCCCTCGGCTTGAGCAGTGTTTCCTTTCACAAATATCTCAAGCATTTCTCTACCTCTCCCAGTCTGTGAAATTTTTTTTTATGTTTAAAAGCGTTTTTGTAGCTATTTCAGGGCTGTGGCTGGGATTAAGGTTTTGGACGTGTTTTCCTCAGTTATGCAGGGTGACACTTGGCAAAGACAGAATGCACACTATGCCGAGGAAACCGCAGGAGGCAGATTTTAAATAGGTGTTTTATGATGATGCTGAAAGAGGTCAACATTGAAATGTTTGACCAGGGACTGTTAGGAAAAGTCATGGAATCTCCTTTGGACTTCTTTAGAAATAGGTAAATCCTATGGGGCCAGCGCTGTGGCATAGTGGGTGAAGCTGCTGCTGGTGGTACTGGCATCCCATTTAGGTGCCGGTTTGAGTCCCAGCTGCTCCACTTCTGATCCAGCTCTCTGCTGTGGCCTGGGAAAGCAGCAGAGGATGGCTCAAGTCCTTGGGCCCCTGCACCCAGGTTGGAGACCTGGAAGAAGCTCCTGGCTCCTGGCTTCTGGCTTCGGATCGGCGCAACTCGGGCCATTGCGGCCAATTGGGGACTCAACCAGCTAATGGAAGACCCCTCTCTCTCTGTGTAACTCTGACTTTCAAATAGATAAATAAATCTTTTAAAAAATAGGTAACTCCTCCTATGTTTGGGATATAAATTCTCCACAAGCCTTAGATCATGGTTCTTCAAAAAGTGTAGGGAAAATGTGTTTTGTGGAAAAAAACTATGTGTGGGTTTGTTTTTGTTTTTCGCTAAAATAAATGGGTCTTTTAATTCCATCTGAAACCAACTTTTTGAAGCTCCCCTGTCTGTAATAATGTGTGGAACTCTCTTTTGAGATAGTGTTCACATTTTATCTTTGAGTTGCTACATTGTTTCACTTGCATTATGGATTAAAAAAGACTTGCTTGTTCTAGGCTTGCAACGTTTTCAATAAGGTTTTTTTTTTTTTTTTTTTTTGGTAAATAAAAATTGCTAATTGCCTACTTCCTCAAGAAAATGTCAGCCAACAACCATGGAAAGATGATACAGTGAGTCCTGTTTAACTTGGGGTAGTAAATCAAGCTCAGTGACTTATTCCTGGCATCTTGGGAAGTGAAGAAGGCTTGGAGTTTAGCTAAGGATGGGCTGGGGATGGGCTGGGGAGAGAAGACATTGATACTGGTTGGGGTTAGACTTTTTTTGAATTCAGTTGTCATGGCTCCACTTCACGATGCCAGTTGGAATGTGTAGATTAAGATGTTTGATAGACTGAATGTGTCCTCCCAAAATTCACTTGGTTAGCTCCTAATCCCCAGGGTGATGTGTTTTAGGAGGTGATGGTGAGGACAAAGCCCTCATGCATGGGATTAGTGCCCTCACCAAAGAGACCCAGGGTAGCTCCCTTGCCCTCTCCCATGTGAGAGCGTGTTAAGAATACAGCCGTCCATGAGCCAGGAAGAGGGCTGTCACCAGGCACTGAGCAGCTGGCACCTTGATCTCGGACTTCTAACCTTCAGAACGGTAAGAAATGAGTTCTGTTGCCACCCAAACTGTGGCATTCCATTACAGCAGCTTGAACAAACTAAGACAAAACTCAGTTCTACCACTTAACACCTGTGTAAGTGCCTTATACATTTTAAATATAACTTCTATGGGGTGAAAAATAAGAGGGTTGAGCACAAATCAACTACTCTGCGATGACAAATTCTATTAAATATGGAGAAGATTCAGTGTACCATATACCAAATATAAAGAGAGTGGATTTATGTGCCGCATTTAAACTACATAATTTGCCATTTTAGGCAGTCTATTGTGTTGATCAACTCCATTAGTGGACATAATTGAGACTTGATGGGATTTCCAAATCATATTAACAAATATGTAAATATTCTGTGAGTATTTCATGTACTACTTAACGGTCTCCATAAGTCTTCATATAATGTGACAGGTTTTTTTTTCCCTTAAAATGTCTTTTTTTTTAAGATTTATTTTATTTGGTTGAAAGACAGAGTTACAGAGAGAGGTAGATACAGAGAGAGAGGTCTTCCATCCACAGGTCCACTCCCCAGATGGCTGCAATGGCCGGAGCTGTGCCAGAAGCCAGGAGCCTCTCCTGGGTCTCCCACATGGGTATAGGGGCCCAAGGACTTGGGCCATCCTCTACTGCTTTCCCAGGCCACAGCGGAGAGCTGGATCGGAAGAGGAGCAGCCAGGATTAGAACTGGCACCCATATGGGATGCTGGCGTCTCAGGCCAGGGCTTCAACCAGCTGTGCCATAGCACCAGCCCCTTAAAATGTCTTTTGATTTGGATAGGACAGCGTTGTTTTTTATTGTTACCAGTAAGAGTAAACCTCTTGCCTAATTCCCACAGTTGGCCACCAGCAGTGCCTTTTTAGCTCTCTAGAATTCCGTGTGAGTGCCTGGCCTGGATTAACTTCCATCTGGTGAGCAAGGAGGCCGCTGGCTTACGTGTTTTGGCAGCGAGAATCCAAGTTGTACTTCTCTTCCTATACTGAATTTTAACTAATTCGATGCTTACTTGGACTACTTTTTAAAATTTTTATTAATATAAATAGGACAGATTTCATGTATTCCATAGGTACAATTTTAAGAAGATAACTATACTTCCCTTCCTCCCTCTTCCCCTCCTGAATCCCCCTTTTTTCCTTCCTTCCTTCCTTTTTCTTTAGTTTTTGTAAAAGCTTAATTTCAGTCCATTCTATAACCACAGGCTTAATGTGCCACTAACCATCATGTTCTACAGATAGAAAGATCAGAGTTCCACGGGAGGATAAATGAGCTAAAAACAATTTTTAAAATTTTCTAAATTCTATATTAACTGCCATATATCAGAGAAAATATGATCTAGGTCTACTATTTAAAAGACATATGGGTCAGTCTTAAGGGGTGAAATCCAACTTTTATCCCCTACCTACAGGGGCGGAAGCAGACAAGAAAGAAATTGCAGTACGATTGTTAAAGTGAAGTTTCATTTCCCTACCCCCGGTTAGCTTGGGAAACGCACGCGTGGCTGTCCCGTAGCATAAATGATAGCGTCCAACCTGCACGCTCTTCCTCCGTCTTCACAGTGGGCTGCTGGCAACACAGGCAGTAACAGGAGCATCGGAGGGGGAAGTGAGCGTGGAGGAAATGAGAGGGGCCACCTCTGTGCTTTCAGGGATCCTGCAGCTGGGAGGAGGGCACCTGCTGTAGGGGGCGAGGCCAGCTTGGGAAGGAGGTTTGACTGGCCCCAGAGCTGCTTAATTTATGAGCTTTGCACTGAATCGAGATGTTGCCAGATGAATCCTTCAGACTTCTGCCGACACTGAGCTATCCCTCAAGACATATCTCATCAGTTGTACCCATCTCAGACAAGTACCTTAAACATTAGCCTTCTACTTGCACCAGTAAACCCAGCTTTACTGGACATGTGGAGTCGAAAAAGTAAAAAAGGAGGGTGTGCATGCATTGCATTGGCCAGAGGAGGTAGCTTGACCTAGAGGAGGGCAGAGATGCACGATTTTATTTGATGGCTTCTGTTTTTCCTCTGTTCTGCTGACAACTTTCCCGTCAAAGTGTGTGATGTTTTACTCGTTGGTGTTGCAAGGTGGCACAGGTCTTGCCAAGGTGGAGCAGCCAGCACATTGGGGATACTTTAAAAATGTTACATACCAAGCACCCCGGGGGATCCAGTGGAGGTCAGCGAAGAGCAAGGAGAAGCCACAGAATGTC